>NW_021703774.1:31798382-31954497 GCF_005190385.1 Monodon monoceros | reverse complement strand
AGGGGAGGGGAGGGGAGGGGAGGGGAGGGAGGGGAGGGAGGTCAGGGTTCCAGGACCCGCCCCATCCTCCCGCTCGCGGCGCAGTGGGCGCTGCGGGCTGGAGCCGCGGCTGGCGGCTGCCTGTCCGCGCCGGGTCTGGCCGAGCCTCACGTCGCCGTGCAGTGCGCCAGGTCTCCGGGAGATGGCTTCTCGCCTCTCGCCCGCTGCTCCCGCTATTGTCTCACCTGGGGTTGCCTGATTGCGGGCTCGCTCACGCTCTCGGCCTAGAGGACTCCCCGCCCCCGCCCCCCGCCGCTGCGAGCTGGTCCTCGCGACCTGTCCTGTCTCTTTGCCGCCCCGGGAACCCTGGGGCCGGCGCCCGCCGCGTGCAGCCCGGAGGGGGAGCGGCCCGGGAGGAGGCGGTGCGCGGCCGCCTCGCGTGGGTGCCGGAGCCGCCCGGAGCCGTGGAGCCAGCAGCCCAGGTCGCCGAGCACACGACACGTCGGGTTTTGCAGGAAACCCGCAGTGAGCACAGGTAAGACGCGCACCCATCTGGGAGCACCGGCCCGGGGTCTGCAGATTTCCCGCAGAGTGGAGCGAGCGGAGGTCAGGGGCTCTCCCTCCAACATGGCAACAGCCGAGGGGCAACAATGGAAGGAACCGAAGGTTCCCGGTGGCGGGACGCAGACGCGGTGGGAACGGAGCTCCAGCCCTGGCGCCAAGCAGGTTGCCAGCCCCCACTGCCTGCCCGCTCCAGAGGTTTCGGGGCGTCTCGGACCCGGGGCACACTCTTCCCCACCCCTTTTCTTCTAAACACACTTCCTGGCTCCCAGCTGCTGCAAGGCGACCTGAACCAGCCAGTGGTTTTGGTATTTGTTTGTTTGTTTAAAATGAGAAATAAAAAGCAAAACCTGCCCTGGAGTGAGGGTGGTGGTGGGGTGCTTTCTCTTAGAGTGGGTGGAAAGTCAGCATCTAGCCTGGGAAATATATACATTTTTTTTAGCCAGATGGATAGTAGAATTGGCTTCTCCCTTATAAGGATACTGCAGCAAAAGGAGAAAGCTTGGGAGAGGGAGAGGGGCCCCCAGGCCTGAGTTCCGGAGCCTTGGGGGAGGCGCTGCTCTCCTGGCCTGTACTTGTCTCTCGTTTTCAGCTCCGACATCGGTGGCTTTGATGTTGGGGAGCAGTCGCAGCAGCAGGAAGCCCAAGGGAGGCTGCCAAGCTGGGATGGGGTGGGGTAGGGTGGGAAGCCCAGGGGCTTGGCAGGTTCCTGGTTCGTGGGAAGAGGTTACCAAATGTATGAGGTTAGTGCACACACCCTAGTTGGCTGAGGGGCGTGTGTGAAGAATCTGCCATTGCTCGTACCCCTTCAGGCCAACCTTTCTCTCCATCTCCAACCCCTTGTGGGGTCTTTGTGGCTTCCCTGCCCCAGTCCCACCAGTCGTGCCTGGGGTGGAATCTCTATTGTCTCGGCTGCCCTGATGTTTTTTCTCAATTCTGTTGGAGAATTTTGTACCCTGTGCAGGCTGGACCCAGCATGGCCCAGATTCCTTAGCACACAACTACCCAGGGTCCCAGAAGTGGGCCAACATGCCCCTCCTCCTCTCTCTAAACTACCTGACTGTCTGGGTTGTGGCCAAGCAGATGTAAGTAATTTGCACTGAATTCCAACTCTATATCTGTCGCTGAATGAAAACTTACTGTATTGCTGCACTAGGCCTTGGAAAGATATTGGAAGAGAAATGGTCCAGGGCGTGGCAAACCTGATCTCCAAACACTCCTCCCTCCCCAGTTCTAGCTTTGGATCCCAGAACAGAGAGGTAATGATGCTTCAGAACTGAAGCTTCTTCAGAGCTTGGCGGTCCCATCTGGGGTTGTGTCCATGGAAAAATTAAGTCGAGGCACAGTTTATAGCTCTGCCTGGCCGCCAGCATCTGAGGAGATGGTGGCTCTGAGCCGGAACCCTGGACTGACGCTGTGGCTGCTTCTCCTTTGGCCTTTGGGTGAGCCAAGGTTTGATTTCCATGGCTCTGAATTTGCTGCTGAGTGTGCATGGGTGTGTGTGTCTGAATCTGATCAGACTCTCAGCCCTGGCCAGAAGGGAGCTTGTCCATTTCCCTCTCCCTGGAAGCATTGGTGAGGGAGGCCCACAGGGTGTGCTGGGGTGAGGAAGGTTCAGTTTATCTGGGTCCTCAGGCTTTTCCCTGGGGTTCTCCTTTGGGATTGTCCTGGAATACCTATGTCCTTGGCCATGATGTAGTGGTGCTCTAGCAGATACCCCACACCCTTGTGGGCCTTTGGTCTCCTCTCTGTGGTGGCCCCACCCCACCTAGGCCTGGCCCTTTGCAGGCATCTCATGTGTATGGTCATTCAGCCTGGACAGCCCTGCTAGCCAGCAGGAATAAAAATGAGGGATCTCTGTTCCCTTTAGGGGTTTGTAACTGGCCATAAACTTCAGCCTCCTCCTGTTCCCAGGATGTGAACTTGGACATGATAATGCGAAATAGTAGAGCAAACAGTGGATGGGTTCAGCGTCAGGAGGCCTGGCTTCCTAGCTGTGTGGGCATGGACAACTTGTGAACCTAAGACTCAGTTTGCATATCTGTAAAATGGTGAAAAATATACCCTTGGCTCATAGGATTGTTTTAAGGATGAAATACACTGCTTACCATGAACTGAATAAAATCATGTATGCAAAAGCACTCTGAAAACTGCAGAGTACTATACAAATGTAGGTTATTTATCATGAGTTTAGTCTCAATAATGAGGGAGGGAAAGTTGGTGGGGATGGGGCGAGGGGTGGGAGGAAAGGGATATGAAATAGAGAATGTTCCGGAACCTTTCTTTTCTGACTAAGGGAAGAGTGATGTGACAAGGCCAAGGTAACTATTCTTTGGGTATTTCTCTTTAAAGGGTTGGTAGAATGGGAACTGGGAGAGAAGGGAAATCTGCTTAATGATATTTGTAGGAAATCAGGGGGAGACATACACCCCCAAAGGTTGGCTACTGTCTATAGACAGGGTAGTACTGAGTTGGCAAATAATATAATAGCTGACACTTACTGATGTCAGCCAGCTAGTAAATGACAGAGAAGAGATTCAAAGCAGGCAATCCCACTCCAGACCCTGTGCTCACAACCTGGGTGCCACTCTCAGGGAGATATTGGGTCTTGGGAGAACAAAGAGGGGAAGCAGAGTTACAGAATTCATTCATACGGGATTCCTTGATTTGAATGCTTGTGAAATGTCACCAGACTGGGACATACCTTAGATAACAGAGGCCCTGGAGGACAAATTTCCTCCACCCAGCATAGCAGGTCCAGCATAGTACCTCCTTAATTCTTGCATTTCCTATGATCACATATAGCTTTAGAATTGGAAAGTCATTTTCCTGCAAAGAAATGACTCTCCCAAGGTCACATGATTACTTGCCCCACAGATCACTTTACTACTAATGAAAGGATCTATCCTTTGGCACTTTAGAATGTACCTATCAGTGGCCTATCAGTTGACCCTATCATTGTTGGGAAATTCTCTTCTCTCATGGTGATGGAATTCACTGTCCTCAAATCTTGATTTTGTTAAAGAGATTAAGGACACAGGACACCCGTGTTGGGGCAGAGGCTCTTGAGGTATGGAGAAGGAAGAGGAGAGGGGCTCCCAATAGCCCTAAGGCAGAATACAGAATCTATGACAAGGGGTCTTTAGCAATTCATCCTTCCTCTTCTTGAGAACTTCCTGTAGTAGGTGTAGTCTTACCTAGCAGAGGCTTCATAGTGTTTCAGAGAGAAGCCAAAAATCATTTGCCTCTTTGGAAACTCTTTTCCTTCCTCCTTAACTTTCACACCTGCCACTCTTCTTTCTCGAAAACATTGTTCAACTCCCTTCCTCCTGGACCTTTCTCTCTTAACCCTAGCCATCCCTAGTCACTGCGAGACTAATCTCCTGGGCAGTGGTTTCTTTTCTCCTTGGCAGTTCTTCCCATGATGCTTTGTGCCTCCTTCTAAGTCTCTGGCCCGTGGATCCTGTCTTACAGGTTAGCTTCTCTTTCTGTATCCTCCCCACAGTGGAGGTGGGTGCCAGGCATGAGAGCTGTTCACACATGTTCCCCAGGCCCACCAGGAATAAGCTTGCATGGAGGCAACCTCTCCTGCCAAGTTTTTTCTCTCTTTCTATCTTAGTCTACTTGGTACCCTTGATAGCAAACCAGAAGGCACAGAGTGAGGGGAAAAGACTAGAGAGCCAAGGAGATTCCATTTTGAGGAAATAGTACAGTTTGCTTTGCTAGGGCGAAGAAATAGATATGAGCTCTTCCCGTCTCAGGTCCAAATTAACCTAGAACCCAGAGAGGAGTAATGATGGAGCCCTGCCACTGTTGAAACATCTCTGAGAGCCACACTTTTCTGAAACCAGAGTGTCTGTCACATTCCTGACTTGCCATGCTGTTGTGTCTTCCAAAGGGTAAAAGAAGTTAAAGTACTAGGAGCACTATTACAGCGCATTTAATTCTGACCCAAAATGGAGAGATGTTTTGCAAATTGGATATTATGGGAACCTAGGAGAAGGCAACTATATTTTCCCCAAAATATTATAACCAGGATGTCAGATTTTCACTTTAGAATTCAAGAAGGCAGATTTCTTCCTTCCTCCCTCCCTCCCTCTCTCTTTCTTTTTCTTTCTTTCTTTCTTTTCTTCCTCCCTCCCTTCCTCCCTCCCTCCCTCCCTCCCTCCCTCCCGTCCTTCCTTCCTTCCTTCCTTCCTTCCTTCCTTTCTTTCTATTAAGAGAAAAGATGGATACAGTTCCCTGACAAGAGACTTTGAAAGATAGAGTGGTTCCAAAGGGTTGGCAATTCTCTGAAGTACAATTTTGATTATGCTGTTGTAGATGGTCCCAACAAGGAAGGCAAAAAGGAGCCACTTGAGGAAAAGTTCAACTACCGAGAAAGGCAAGAGCATGTGATAAAGAAGAATAGCCACCAGCACTGAGTGTCTGTCTACCCATAGCTTTTCAAATTTTATCTTAATTCCACACCGCTCCCCCCAATCCTTGGAGGAAATGGATGATAATGAAATTGTCTCATCCCCATTTGCAGATGGGAGAACTGAGGTTAAGCTTAGGTTTGGATTCAAACCAAGATTAAGAAACATGGCTGAGATTATACAACTAATGAAAGAAGAGCCAAAGTTGGAGTGTAGGTCAGGATACCTCTAGAACCTGTGTCCCTTCTGTGCTACACTGGAGGGACCTGTGAGGAAAAAATGTCAATGAGGCCCAAGTTCTGCATGAGATGGGACTTCCCCAAGAGCCAGGTGACAGCAGCAAGTGTTCTTCTTAAAGTTGTCTGTGGAAGAAATGATCACAAGAGTAATGAAAGTCTGTCAGATAATGTTTGAAAAGAGCTCATCCGTTCATTCAACAGATGTCTTTTGAGTGCTTACTTATGGGTTCAGGTGCTTTCAGTGACTAGGACACACAGCCTTCCAGAACACATTGCTGGGTTGGGAACATAGACAAGTGAGTAGGCTGGGTGTAGGGGGTGGGGTAGTATGGGGTGCTTTGAGAACTTGTAAGCGGGGCATTTAGGGTGGTCAGACCTCCTGGAAGAAGTGAAATGTTAGCTGATATCTGAACAATGAGTAGGCACTGGGGTGGGGTGGGGGATGAAGCGAGTGGTGAAAGAGTTGGAGGGAAAGTAGTTTAATTTGGCCAGAGGCATTGAAGGAGTTTGCATCTTACCTTTTATTCATCCATCCATCACCCGTTATGCATTGAATGTACATGGTGAACCTGACGCTCTCCTCAGTGCACCGCAGTGAAGAGGACAGACAAAACGAACTACCTGGAACAGTGCGTGGTACATGGGAAGGACTCAGTAAATGGTGGTGGCCACAATTATTTTATCATCTTCCAATAGCAGGTTTGTGCTAAACCCTAGGGGTACAAACTTGAGTTCAGTATGGCCCCTGACCTTGAGGTACCCACATTGTACTCCAAGAGATGCAAGTGAACGGATGAGTTTCTTTACGTAGTGCGGTAATTCTATAAGCTCAGTATGAGTCACTTGTCCTGTGGCTGCCCCAAGAGTTGGTGTAATCTTGGGCAGCATTTCATAAAAGTATAGAAGCTAGGACTGGAGTGCTTAATATTTGGGGAGTCTCTAAATTCTGAGAATCTAATAAATGCTATGGAGTATCGACCTGGAAAAACCAATGACAATTTTGCCTTCCTCATTCAGCTTCAGAATCTCTGATGCTACAACGGGGAAGTGATAACTCTCCTCTGGGTTGGTCAGACCACCCTCAGAACACAGTATTTAACAGCTCTGTGCCATGTGTAAAACATTGTATTGAGCATCGTGAGGAAGACAAAGATAAATAGGAGGTAATTTTTTTCTTAAAATTGGTGGACTTATATCTATACAGTGCTTTGTAACTATAAAGTACCTACATGGATAGGTTGTTTTCATTCTAATCACCAGTGGGGTAATACAAAACACTATAAATGCAGTGGGATGCATTAAAAATTTTACAGATGTCTGAAAGAGAGCAAAGTCACTTTCAGTCGTAGGAGATGAAAGAAGGCTCTAATGTAAGAGCAGGTATTTGTAGAGGGCACTAGCATGAGTGAAGTTTTGTGGGAAAACAAAACTGGAGAATGGTTAATAACCATCAGCGTTTTGGGGGGCATGCAGGGGACTGGGCTGGGACTCAGTGTGGGAGGTCTTGAGTACCTGATAAGGAAGGGGAGAGACAAAGTTTTTCATTGGAAGAATGACATGATCAGAGCTGCGCTGCAGGATTCCCTGGCACTGGAGTGCAGATACCTCAAGGAGTCGGCAGGGGAGGCAGAGAGGCTAGCTAGGACACTATTCTAATGGTCAGGTAACAGAAAGGAATAATAATTTTTTGGTGCTTAAGATGTGCTTTCGATAGGTTATTTCACTTAATGAAAGTAATCAGAATCTTGGAAAGGAACGGACCAATTTGAGAGAGGTTAGAACAGAAAGGCTGAGGGACTTTCTTCCCTGGAGGATTTTGGGAACGGACAAGATTGGTTGTGGTTCAGTCTGGAAAGAGCACTTGAGTGGGGGTCTGAGACCTGCTTCCCGTTCCACTTCTGCCACTGACTACCTGTGTGACTTCAGGCAAGTCGTTCCCCCCCCCCCCCCCCCCCGCGGTCTTTGGTTCTCTTATCTGCAAAACTGTGGGTCTGGTGTTTAGGGTTTGTTTGCTTGATTGCTTATTTATTTATTTGCTTGTTGTTTTCAGTGGCTTGAGACAGTGACACAGTGTGTTGGTGTTTGGGGAGAGCTTGGGGGTATACCAGAATAGTCACCAATATCTTGAAATTTGATGAAATGCAGTATGCCTGGGTCTCCGTGGCAGGACGGGAAAAAGACCTCAAACAATTTTGGCCTCAAACAAGATTCAGTTTAACTTTTATTTATTTATTCTAATTTTAAATGTTATTTATTTTATTATTTGCTTATTGAAGTGTAGATGATTTACAACAGTTTGACTCAGTATCTTTTACTACTTGTGTGACCTTGGGCAAATTACTCAATTCCTTTTCTGTTTTCATAAAGTAAGGATAATAATATGCACAGTTAAGGATTGTCATGAGGATTAAACAAGACAATACCTGGCACAAAGTGCTGGGGTGGGTGGGGGAGGTCTGTTTCCTTCCTCCTCTTTCTGTGATGCTCGTATTCACTTAGCCTCCCTCTCTGAACCCCCCCCCCCCCCCCCCCGCCAACCTACCTTCTCTTTCTTTTCACCAAAACAAAGTGTGATACCCTGACTCCAGGCACGACAGTGGACATATCCGTGTAGAATTAATTTGACAGACTTTGTAATGGAGTTTCCATACATAGCAGTGGTATTTCAGTAAGGTAGCTAAGGATGGTTAGTTCCGTTATGCCTGCACATTCAGTCATATTCTGGCTACTCTCATCCAGCTGCAGGCATGCAGCTAATCCCTGCTGAGAATGGCCTCTGACTGTTGCTACCCTGGTAGACCCCGACTGAGGGTCACATGGGCAAGGGCCCCATGAAGGTGGGGCTGGTGGGATGTGAGTGTGCTACACTGAGCCAGGTGGGCAGCTAGTCCACTCTTCTGCTGAGTGTCCCCATGCTGGGTATAGAGTTGGGCTCTGTCTCCCTTGGGACCTTCCCGTGCGAGTGGGACATAGGAAATGGGAGAAAGGCATTAGGGCATATACAGGGCAACACAGAAACTGACACGACTCCTCGTCTACTCCCCCATCCCCTAGGTCACTTCCTATTTAGAAAATAAATCTTCTTAACCCCTCCACGTGCAGAGATGCAGAACAGTTGTTTTAACACCATCCAAGGCGAACGTGTTGCTCTTGTGCCCCAGACACCGGCACCCCCATTTTAATCAGTCATGTCACCCACGCAGCATCAGAGTGTTTGGGAGACACTGAGAGAGTAAAAGAAGAAAGGACAGTTTGAAAGGGTTGACCAGGGAAGGTTTCTGAGGATCTTGAGTTGGGGTGGAAAGAGGAGAGAGAAAGCAGGAGGAAGAGAAAAGTGCCCCCAGCTGCACCCATGGCTTTTCAGGCCCTAAGAGTCAGGTGGGGCGGGCAATAGGACTGGGGAGTCTAGACCAGGGCACTGGAACTACCACTATGACAGGTCTAGGGAGTGACCAGGTTGAGGGGAGCCCTGGCTGGGATCCCCAGTGATCTAGCACTGTCAGGGTCACTGCCTGCTTCCCAGTGCCCCCATCTCAGTATCCCTTTCCCTGTGGTTTGGGGATTCTGGACACTGAGGCCATCTCAAAGAGGATCTCATTTCTCAGTTCCCTCTTAGGGCCCTGCATCCTGAGTGGGGTTTCTCCTTTGACCTTGGTAAGAGAGAATCCGTGGTCTCCCCCAGGGTTCAGTGTCCTTGGCTGACCCGGAGCAGGACATCCTTCCGGCCTGCTACCAGGAAGAGTGGAGTGGAACTGCATGGCTACTGGGTGAGGCCAGGCTAACAGCAGCCAAGGCCAAGTATTGGGGGGGTCAGTGACTTAAAAGGACAAGCTGCCTGGTGGGTAGCGCTTGGGGGGACTTGTGTGCTGGAGAGGGGCAAGAGATTCCTGGGGCTCAGGAACTGGGACCAGGGGAGGCCATGGACAGGCAATGCCTATGCCAGAGATTCACCTCCCCTACCTTTTTTTTTTTTTTTTTTTTGCAGTAGGCGGGCCTCTCACTGTTGTGGCCTCTCCTGTCAGCGGAGCATAGGCTCCGGACGCGCAGGCTCAGCGGCCATGGCTCATGGGCCCAGCTGCTCCGCGGCATGTGGGATCTTTCCGGACCGGGACACGAACCCGCGTCCCCTGCCTCGGCAGGCGGACTCTCAACCACTGCGCCACCAGAGAAGCCCTCCCCTACCTTTTAATGGGTCATTTCTCCCAGTGCCACTAGAAATTTCCTTTACCACTTCCAGATTCCCTTAGGTTGAGCACCCCTCTCCTTAGACTCTGCTTTTTAAATGCAAACGTCCCTGGGAGGGACTAACACTTTGACCTCTAACACCCCTGTATAAATTAGTATCAGATGTTTGGTGGTGTTTTGTTTTTGTGTGTGTGTGTGTGTGTGTGTGTGTTTTTCTGGTCTGAAAGAAGGGGGCTACTTGAGAGCTGACACCCTTTTCTTTTCCCACCCTGGTTTGTGAGGACCCCAGGGCTTCTCCACTTTGCCCTGACCTAGGAAATAACACCTGTCCCTGAGGCTGTCCAGAAGCCAGGTGACCTTTGGACAAAAGCCCTCCTGGGCTCTTGTGTCTGGAGTCTCCTTCCCTGGCATTTCCCTCCCTGGTGCTCTCCTCGCTGGCCCAACCTGTCCCCGAATGCTGGAATGTGGACAGGGAAGGCCCAGAGCTGCCCCTGGAGCTTAGAGGTCCTGTTTTCCTTTTTCTTCTGGTTCAACTTTCCTCTACTCAGAGGCAAAAAATATACAAATCAATTTTCACCGCAAAGTAAAGGAGCTGTTACAGTGGAGGATTCCTGGACTGAATGTCAATATCATGACATAGTATGAGTGTGTTTCGTGTTTGGTAATTGCAATCTTTGTTGCGGTCATCCATTTACAATGCTTGGTGTCAGTTTATTTATCTCTTGTAAAAATAAAATACAGTGTGTGTGTGTGAGTTGTGGAAAAAAAATTATTAGGTTTATAGATAGAATAAGATTTGTCATCTGAACTTAAAAGCTTAAAGAAAAAATACTTCATTGCTTAAAAAAAAAACCCAATTTTCCCTCTACTTTTCTCAGGCTTCTTTGCCAGTGGCGCTAACTAAGGCTGTCACCTCGTGGTGTCTAGGCCAGCTTCTTCTCCTGCCCTTAGGGAGCTAATGAGGGAGTGAGTCGGAGGGTGCGGGAAGGTGTGCAGTTTGTGTGATTACTGTGGCTCTGGGTCCCTGGGAGTGACTGCAGTCTATCAGGGATTTTCTCGATTTGGGGAGTTAGCACTGATTGCAGATATTCTCTATTATCAGACAGCATGTCAGGATCGCTAGCTTAGGGACTGTGGTGGCAGAGGGACAGTGGGCAGGACTTGTGGACAGTGGCGCAGAGCCTCCCTGCCAGGAGGGCAGGAAGGAGCTTGCCCTGGGCATGGTGTGGCGGCTGGTCTTTGCTCCTCCGAGGTTCCCTTGGTTGACTGGCTCAGTCTTTTTCTGCTCGACTGCCTTTTACCCTCTTCCGAGCCAAGCAGGTGGCTGTCAGCTGCCCACACAGCCTGTCCTTGCCCCCTGGCACAGGCAGTGCCACTACACTGGGGCTGCTGGCCCCACCTTCTCTACTCTGTAGAATTGTTCTGGGGACCAAGTCCCTCGGTCCTTCTCGTCCCAGGCTCTGGCACATTCAGTGCCAAGTGTGTCCTCATGGGATGGAGTGCAGGGCTGGGGCCAGGGTTGTTTCTGAGGTCCAGCACCAAGTAGCCCCCCCACATTGGTCCTGTGGGCCCTTCCCGACTCTGCTGTGGCTCCGCCGTGAGACCCAGGGCAAAGTCGCTGACCTTTTGTGGGCCTCATTCTACTAGATAGTAGGACCCTGTGATGGAGAAGAGAGATTACCTTTTAGATGTCTAAGAAAGGTGCTACCAGAAAATAACCAAAGAATTGTTATAATTGAATGAATTGGAGACACTCCCTAAAGATCAGAGTGTTGATTCCCAGCAAAGATGTCATTCTTTTGGAGGATGGTCTCACTGGCATTCTTCGGTAGACTCTGGTTAGTCTGATGCCTCTGTAGTTACCCTGAGATACAGCCCCATCCCCTTGCCATGGGGTTGGGCTGTAATTTGTAGTCTGCTCAGGGCTGCCTCCTTCCTCCTTGCAGACTCTGATGGGTTAGCCCCACCTAGCTTGTGAGGACCTGGGGAGTCTGGACCTGAGCCGTGAGGTGGAGGACATTGCCTCTCATCTCTCCCCTCCGGTGAGTCCTCCAGGCAGAGCAGAGCCTTGCTGGCGTTTTGGGTCCTCGCTTTGGTGCCCCGGCGGGACGGGAACAGCTGTGACCTGCTTTCTGGATTCTGCTTAATGGGCTGGCCTCCTCTAGTGAGTTTTCCCAGCCCACGAAGGAATCCTGGAGAACTGGATTCCGAAGGGCATGAGCTGGGGAAGCTGGACTGGAGATTCAGCTGGAGGTGACAAGAGGCAACAGTCCGAGCCTTGCAGGAGCCCTTGGTTTGCAGCAAGCAAGTGGCACGGAGAAGGGCTGCCGTGTCCCCATGCCCTCCTCCACCCACTTCCTTACATCCTCCTCCCAGAGGGGCTTCCTTTATGCTTCAGGAGTCTACAGGACCCTCGGAGAGGCTAAGGCTTCCTAGATGTTGCTCTTTGCAAATGGCAGGCTGTTTTTCTCATGTGGGTGGGCTGGTGTGAACTTTGTCTGTAAAGAAGTTTCCTCAGGAGTCCTCTCAGCTGGAGGCCAAGATTATTAAGGGAAGGTCATCCTGGGAGCTCCTCTTTCCCTCTGCTGTCCTGTCCACCGGCTTTCTCTGGAGGGTCGAGGAAACTGGAAGAGTAATTCTTAACCACCGTGCTCCTTGGAGGAAACCCGGCCGATCTGAACTAGAAGGCCTGGATCTTGGGGCTGCGGTGGCTGAGGACAGGGGGTGGAAAAAGCAGGAAGTGTGGACCAGACAGAGAGGAGATGTGGCTGTTCTGGCTCCTGGGATGGTTCCTGGCCAAGACCTTTCTTTCCTTTTTGCCAAACGTTCCATTCAGCTGATTGCCAGTTCCTGGTCCCTGCCATCTTAATCGCCAACTCTAGGAAGGAAAGTTTTGCGAGGAGCCACGAGCTGCCTCACCTCTTCCATCACTGTCTCTCTTCCTACCCAGATCCCAAATCTACAGGGTGTGTGCTAGGAGCTGTGATCTCCAGGGATTCCGTGTGTGTGTGTGGTGTGTGAGCAGAACAGCTGCACAAATGGTTTCTGACCTGGGACCGGGGACTCAGGACTCTGAATGCAAACCCAACTGATGTAACTGTGTCACACAGCCTCCTGTCCCTCTGCTCTCTTAGGACCCAGAGAGCCCTTTATTAACTCTTGTGTCCACTTTGGCTTCAATTGGTGGAGAGTCCAGGGTAGGCCCAGGAAAGAGAGAAACGGAAAGTAAGTTCCAGTAGCAAAACTGAACCACGTGGGGCTGCTTTAATTTGGCTGAGAGGATGCTAGAGAGGGGCTGTATGAGTGGGAAGAAAATGCAAGCAGTTATATTCAGTCTCCTCACATTTGGATTAAGTGAGAACCACACAGAGAGAACATAGTTAAACAAGAGAAAGACTTTGTTGGTGAGTGTGACTCAGTGATGGGCCTGACATCAAAGAAGCTTGTAGAGCTGTATAAAACCCGTAGGTTTTCAATACGGAAGCAGGGATCAGCTGCACATCTGTTTGAGGCAGGGAGCTGACCTACTTGACTTATTGTTATACCTTCCCGCTGGAGGGGTCGTATTCCTGGCACACTTCCCTGTTGGAGCTGGGGCTGTGGGAGGGGAGAGGTGGAGCTGAGCGACAGCGTGTGGAGTGAGGGGTGGGGGACGTGTACCTGGCTGCAAAACCAGTGGGATTTGGGGTCTGGGTAAGTGTGGGTGCTGGGGATAGATAGGGGCAGGGTCCTCTCAGAAGAGAAAGCTCTGGGAGCCAAAGGGATTAAGTCCTTAACCCCTTGAACCATTCTGTCCTGAGAGGAGGTACTGAAGGTCTCTTCCTAGGGCAGTCCTAGAACTGAGTCATCTTCCCTTAGTAAAAACTGCTAACAGGCTGGGGGCTTGAGACCCTCCATATTTTTCACCACCTTTCTCGATAGCTCTCCATTTCCCCTGCTCAGTGAAGATGGGTCAGGACGTGCAAGGTTCCCTGCTTTGTGCCCGAAAGGGGAGATTGAATTATTTATGATACATCTGTCACCTTTGTTAGACTGTAAGCTTCCTGGAATTGTGCCATGGTCATCTGAATACTTCTGGGTCTAGCATGGTACCTGGCACGTAGCTGGTACTCACCGCCCGTTAGAATCCAGCTCTGTGGCTCAGGATTTGGGGAGATGACCGAGACCCATTAGTCTGTCCCAAGCAGGGTAGTTCTCATACGGTGCCGTCCAGCAAGACAACAGGAAGCCCTCTCCACCCACAGCTCGTGTCATCGCTGGACCCTGGGGCCCCTCCCTCTCTGGCACAGGCATGGAACAGAGCCAGCTCACTTGAGGGAGTGCCCTCTCCTTTCTCTCCATGCTCTGACTCTGAGCCATTGTGTGGCTCTGCCCTGACCCCCTTCCTCCCCCCGTGACCTCCAGCCATCTGTTGGCAGCTGTGTGGGCTGAGTTTGGTGCCGCCTAGACCCTGGCACCGACCTGCTTGGCCATAAGCATGCCCTCTTCCTTTACCAGCTGACTGCCTGGTGCTCTTTGGGGTTCCTTTCCCCAGTTCCGTCCTGCCTTCCTGGTAGTTCTGAAACCCTAGTCTTTGGTGTCAAACTTTGCTGCACATCTGAATTGCCTGAGGGGCTTTGAAATGTTCAGAGTCCAGGGACTCACCCCACTGAATCAAACCCTCCAGGAGAGGGGCCAGGAATTTGTATGTTTGAAGAACTTTCCAGATGATAATTACAACCATTCAAATGTGGACCCTATATTAGATAATATTATTGTTAAATAATAACAATTACAATTTAACGTACTGTCAACGTTAAATTTAGCTGGTATGCTAACTGGCATTGTGTTTAACATCAGAGAATGTCCTAGTTCTGTAGAGATTCAGGCTGAAGTATTTAGAAGTGAAGTGTTTGCATCTTAACATTTGAAAATGTTAAGCAGAGAAGGAGAAAGTGTGCTCAAATGTGGGGAAATGTTAACAATTAGTGCATGCAGGTGGTGAAGGGAATCTGGCTGAAAATGGTCTTTCAGATGGTTTCCATCTACTTTCTGAGAGATGGATACTAGAAGAGAACACAGCTAGGGCCACCAAGGTGCACAACTCCAGCAGGCACCATTCTCTTTGTTGTGGTAGAGGGTGTCATTCACGTAGAGTACAGTGTGTGGGTGCTCCGTGGAGTTGTGAGACAGAGCGGTACTGGCCCCAGCCTTCTCTTCCTGGATGAGCTGCAGAGTAGCAAAGACCCCAGGCCCTCGTCCACCCCAACTCTTTCCTGGGACCTACATGGATATTTGCTTTCTTACAGAATCCCTAGTAACCCTTGAGGACTCAGGGAATAGAGAATTTGTCAACCCAGCAGAGCCTGGCAGGGAGGGAGCTGAACTGGGGAAGAGAATGGGGGAGGCAAGAAACAGGAGGCTCTGATTCCTAAAATACTTTGTGTATCCCCACCCCTCCTGGAAGATGAAATTCCGGGCGGAAGCCGGCTCCCTTTAGCTGCCGGTGGTTGGGACTGGTTGCTCCTGCCTTTCCTCTTTCCCTCTCTGCATTTCCCCTGTGCCTGGCTGCTGCCCTGAACCCAGAACCAGGGCTGGCTCTCCCGGTCCTGGTGTCCTGGTCCTGCGGGGGATGCTGCTTGTCCTGCCTCCTCACCATGGATCCCTCAGCATCAGAGCGAGCAGAGCACTGCACTTTTTGGAAGGTGCAGCTGCCGGTGTAGCCCCGGGTGCAAGATGGGCTGGGCCTCCTCTGCACGGCTGACAGACAGTCTGGTGGTGTCCTGGCTGGGAGCCGGGACCGGTGGTTAGAGAGGGGTGGCTCAGCTTTCCGTGTTTGAATTCCAGTCTGGGAAGAGCCTTAGGAGCTGGGCCTGCTGGATCTCCCTCGGGTCTTTTTTTTTTTTCCCCTCAGCCGCGCCGTGTGGCTTGTGGGATCTTAGTTCCTAGATCAGGGATTGAACCCGGGCCCTCAGCAGTGAAAGTGTGGAGTCCTAACCACTGGACCACCAGGGAATTCCCCCTCAGGCCTTTCTTCTCCTTCCTCCCAGGGCTAACTTTGGTGTCCTCTGAGAAATGTGACTGAAGGGAATCAATAGGTCAGAATCAAAGAATCCCAGGGCTGGAAGGCACTTTCTGTGGGGGTCTTGTCTATCTACCCACCTGCATTTACAGATGCCAAACCTGGTCCTGTTAGTTGAAACCCAGTCCTACCTTTGAAGGATCCCCAGGGAAGGACCCCACCTGCATCCTGATCACACATCTCTATGTCTGAGAATTCTTACCACCAGAAAGCTCTACCCTTATATCCCAGCTGAAGTACATTTTCCTCAGTGGAAATGAGGTGACTTTGGAACTTGAGGATCTTGGTGGGAGATGACAGATTCATACACATTTAATTTTTTTTTTTTTTTCGGTACGCGGGCCTCTCGCTGCTGTGGCCTCTCCCGTTGCAGAGCACAGGCTCCGGACGCGCAGGCTCAGCGGCCGTGGCTCACGGGCCCAGCTGCTCCGCGGCATGTGGGGTCTTCCCGGACCGGGGCACGAACCCGTGTCCCCTGCATCGGCAGGCGGACTCTCAACCACTGCACCACCAGGAAAGCCCCATACACATTTAATTTTGAATAAAATGTTTCGAGATGATATTTGAGGTATATACGGGTTGCTATTGGGAGCATGAAGGTGGGGCGCATTGTTGAATCTGGAGGCTCAGAGAGGGCTTCTTGAAGAACTTGATGTCAGAGCAAAGTCTGAGCAGTTAGAATCACATAGGCAAAGAGCGTTGGCAGTTGGGAAGGGCGTGCCCTGGAGCAGGAAGGTACTGCACGAAATCACGGAGGTATCAAATGCGTGATTCTGAATGGTTGGAGATGAGAGGGAGATGGGGGCTGGTGATAAAGGCCTTGTAAAGGAATCAAATAGAGAGCCTTTGAAGGGGTTTAAGCAGAGAGTGAGACGATCAGATTTACACTTTAGAAAGAGCCCTCTGACTGCTCTGGGGAGCAAGCTTTAGAGAAGGAAAGATTAGGAGGAGGAAGGACTGTTTGAAGGCTATTGTAATAGCCCAAGTGGGAGAAAATACGCCTTTAATTAGGGCAGCAGCAGTTAGCATAGAAGCAAGGACTAGATTTGGGAAGTATTAAGAGGAAAAGTTGGCAGGCCTTGGGACTGGATATGGGGTGAAAAGGAAGGAGGAATCCAGGATGACTGCCGGGTTCCTGGCTTGGGTAACTGGATGGTGCCATTCACCCAGGTGGGGAACCAGGAAGGAGGAGAAGGTTGTGGGAAGGAAATAAGAAGGTGATAGTTCAGTTTTGGACATCTGGGGTTTGAGATATGGGTGGGCATATCAACTTGACGGGGGAGACACACATTTGGAATCATCAACACGCACGTGATGTGAGTGGGAGAACAGATGAGACTGCCCAGTGGGGTTGTCACATTAACAGAGGCTGAGAATAGAGTCCTGAGCCAACACCAATATTTCAGGGGTGGACAAAGGAAGAGGAGGACAATGACAGAGGTGGAGAACATGAGAAAGTAGTGTCATGGAAGCCAGGGGGTGGAGGATGTAAGGAAGAAGGGAATGGTCTGAGAGCCAAGTGCAGCAGCAATGTCTGGGCAGATAGAAATGCCTGTGGAACTGGGTGGCCTGGGCATTGTTGTTGGGGCATTTTAGTGTAATGCTGGGGGCAGAAGTCAGATTACAGTGAGTTGAAGAGTAAATAAGGGAGAATTGAGAAACATCGTGTGTCTTCTGTGAAGCTTGACTGGGAAGGGAAGGAAGAACAGGGAGGGTATGAGCTGAAGGACAGAAAGGCAAGAGGGGGTGCTTAGGGTGTAGGGTTCTGGTTTTTGTTCCTTCTTCTTTTTCTTTTTAAGGCTAGAAGAAGCTTGATCATGTTTATGTGCTGAAGAGAGAGACCCAGTTAAGGAGAAGAGGTGAAAGTACAGGAGGGGGAAGGGAAGTTGGTGGCGCATCAGCCTAGAGGAGATCCAGTGTGTGGGGCAAGCGCCCTGGAGGCTCTGGAGGCTTCTACCTCAGTGGGAAGCGGAGACCTGCTTTCCCTGAGACCAAAAGGAAGAAGGGGAGGCCAGGAATTTCCCTGGGGGCACAGTGGTTAAGAATCCACCCACCAATATAGGGGACACGGGTTCGAGCCCTGATCCGGGAAGATCCCACATGCCGCGGAGCAACTAAGCCCATGTGCCACAACTACTGAGCCTGCGCTCTAGAGCCCGCGAGCCACAACTACTGAGCCCATGCGTCACAACTACTGAAGCCCGCGCGCCTAGAGCCTGCGCTCCACAACAAGAGAAGCCACTGCAATGAGAAGCCCGCGCACTGCAACCAAGAGGAGCCCCCGCTCGCCGCAACTAGAGAGAGCGCGCACGGCAATGAAGACCCAGCGCAGCCAAAAAATAAATAAAATAAAGGAAAAAGGAAAAAGGGAAGGGAGGCCAAATGCAAGTGTGGTTAAGTTAGTAGGGAAGAGAGGCAGGAAAGCGAGAGAGGTTATTTCCAATGGCCTCGGTCTTTCTCTTCACGGTGGTGCCTGGCTAAGGCCAGCGTTACTACTCTGCTTGTCCCAGCTTGGGGCTGAAAATACAGTTGCTCTCTGGATTAAAAGGCTTAATCTCAGTTCACCTTTGAGCATGTATCTTGTGTCTCCCATCGAAAGTACTAGGCCCTCCTTTCCCTGGGCCCAGTTTCCCAACTCTGGGCAGCCAAGTTCTGGGTATCTTCATCTGTGCATCCAATTCCTTTCAATTTTAAATAGCAAGACTCCCTCTTACCCTCTGTGGATAAAAAGTAATCTACAAGGAGCTGTTGAAGCACGGAGAAACTCAACAGGCAGAGAAATCAGCAGAGAGCAGCTTTTTTTATGCCCTGAAGCTGGGCTTGGGCTATTCCATTTTGGGGAAAATACTTTCTAAGACTCCCTGAGCCAGCCTGTGCCTGATGGATGCACCAGGATCCTGGAAGGGCACCTCAGGTTGAGGGATACTCTTGTCCTAACTCCTTTGGGGTCTGATGGAACTTACCACCCACGAATCTGTCTGAACTTTTTTCCTATTGATGCTTTCAATTTTCTAGTCATGAGGAAGGACGTGCTTCACATGTTTGTTACCTGCTGGGTAACAGTACAATAAAATGAAGGATTTTTGATAATTTTATGAAATCGTGAACTTCGCAGCTGCTGGTGAGAAGGGTCAGAAACCACTTACTAAACAATCGCCTGCCCCAACCTAATCTGAAACACATACACACACAGGTCCATGGTTCTCAGCTTCGGCTACAGACTAGAATCTCCCGGGGAGTTTTAAAAAATACCACTGCCCTACTGCAGACCAATTAAATCAGAATCTCTTGAGAGTACCTGGGCTTCAGTACTTTTAAAAAATGCCCCCAGTGTTTCGAATGTGCAGCCAGGATTGAGAACCACTGGGCCAGCTCGCCTTGTCGTTGCAACCGTGCCTCCAGTCACGGCTTCTAAAGGAAAAGGGTACCAACGCTGGAGTGAATGAAGGGGCTGCTCGTGGCCAGAGGCAGCTGGCTGGCAGGTGGCGGGTGTTCTCTGCCTGTCTGGCTTCCTAAGGGCTGAGGGAGATCAGTATTTCGGCACACCTGTACTCCATCAGGTGCCCGGGTCTCACCTGTTGGCAGACTTTGTTTTACTGACTCATATCGGTGCATTTTGGGAGGATCTTAGTGCAGTCTGAGTAGCTGTTTCATAGGGCTTTGTTGTACTTTTCATTTATTGCTTTATTGAGGTATAGTTGACATATAATAAACTGTACATATGTAAAGTGTGCAACTGGATCAATTTTGACATATGTATATACCCGTGAAACCACAATCAAGCCAGTGAACATTTTCCTTGTCCCCAAAGTGTCCTTGTGCTCCTTTGTAACCCTCTTTCCACCCCTTCCCAGAGAGCCACTCATCTGTTTTCTGTCACTGTAGATTAGTTTTCATTTTCCAGAATTTTATATAAACGGAATCCTACGCGCTCACACTCTGTCTGGCTTCTTTTACTCAACACAGTTATTTTGACATTCGTCCATGTTATTGCCTATGTCAGTAATTCATTCCTTTTTGTTGCTGAGCAGTATTCAGTTGTGTGGATGTATCATATTTTTTTTCATCCATTCACCTGCTGATGGACATTAGGTTGTCTCCAGTTTTGTTTGTTTTGTTTTTTCACATCTTTATTGGAGTATAATTGCTTTACAATGGTGTGTTAGTTTCTGCTTTATAACAAAGTGAATCGCGTCTCCGGTTTTTTGATGTTACAAATAAGACTGCTGTGGATATTCCTATACAAGTCTTTGTGTGGACATATGCTTTCATTTTTCTTGGGTAAGTAATTAGGAGTGGAATACTTGAGTCATGTGGTAGGTGGATGCTTACCTTTTCAAGAAGCTGCCTATTTTCCAAAGTGGTTGTACCAGTTAACGTTCCCCACCAGCGGTATGTGAGAGCTGTCCTCTTTATTTATTTTATTAAGAACATTTTTTTGTTGAGGTAGAGTTGATTTACAATGTGTTAATTTCTGCTGTACAGCAAAGTGACTCAGGTGTACATATATATATTCCTTCTCATATTCTTTTCCCTTATGGTTTATCACAGGATACTGAATATAGTTCCCTGTGCTATAACAGTAGGACCTTGTGGTTTATCCATCCTATATATAATAGTTTGCATCTGCTCATCCCAAACTCCCAAACCTCCCCCGACCCGCGCCCCCCTTGGCAACCACAAGTCTGTTTTCTATGCCTGTGAGTCTGTTTCTGTTTCATAGATAGGTTCCTTTGTGTCATATTTTAGATTCCACATATAAGTGACATCACGTGGTATTTGTCTTTCTCTGTCTGACTTACTTCGCTTAGTATGATAATCTCTAGGTCCATCCACATTGGAGAGCCGTCCTCTTTAAATTGACTGAAGAGCCCTCGTCTCCATCTTTTCCTCTTAGCTGATACAAGGTGCCTCCTTCTTTCTTCGGGGTACCTGTGAGCGAGATGAGGATGGGATTTAGGGACCAGAAATGGAAACGTGTATAGATGAATGGGAGGGTAGATGGATGTAACAGATAAATAAAGTTGTCTTGGTATCTCTTTTTTTCTCCATCTTTCTGTTTCTCTCCATCTGTTGTAGGCACTCAAGAAACAGGCAGTGGCCCAGATTATGTCACCCAATCAGATTATTGACACGTCTCTTTTTGTGACTGAATGATTGATATTTTTCCTCCTCACTTGCAGGTGCCCAGACACCATGCCACAACCCTGCAGAACTGACATTGCCAGGAAGTAGAAGACTTCCTTGTTTCCTCTGTCCCCCATCCTCACCATGTCTTCGACTCAGGGCAGTGGGGATCACTGGAAGTCACTGGAGTCTGTGGGCATCAGCCGCAAAGAGCTGGCCATGGCCGAAGCCCTGCAGATGGAGTATGATGCTCTGTCCCGGCTTCGGCACGACAAGGAGGAAAGCAGAGCCAAGCAGAACACAGACCCCTCTCTCATCAGCTGGGATGAGCCTGTCCTAGACTTCTACAGCAAGCCAGCGGGAAGGCGGAAGGACCTCAAGCTCTTACGTGGTCTCTCTGGCTCTGACCCTACCCTCAATTACAACTCGCTCTCCCCACAGGAAGGGCTGCCCAACCACTCTACCTCCCAGGGCTCCCAGCCTGGCGCAGATCCCTGGCCCAAAGCCTCCCTGGCCGGAGACTATCTCTACATTTTTGATGGTTCAGATGGGGGGCTCTCTTTGTCCCCAGGACTGGGGGACACAGACGACTCTTTGAAGAAACTGTCCCCACCTCCTCTGCCTCCCCGAGTCTCTATCTGGGACACTCCTCCCCTGCCTCCCAGAAAGGGGTCCCCCTCATCCTCCAAGATCTCCCAGCCCAATGACATCAACACTTTTTCTTTGGTCGAACAACCTCCAGGCAAACTGCTGGGGCATCGGCTCCTAGAAGAGGAAGAGGAGCTGGGAGGTGGGGGTCCAGGGCGCCTACTGGGGTCCATGGACTACGACGGTATCAATGATGCCATTACACGGCTCAACTTGAAGTCAACCTATGATGCAGAGATGCTGCGGGACGCCACCAGGGGCTGGAAGGAGGGCCGGGGACTCCTGAACTTTGGCAAGGACACTCCTGGAAAACCTGTGGCCCGGAGCAAGACCATGCCCCCTCAGGTGCCCCCCCGCACCTACACCTCCCGCTACGCCAACCGGAAAAATGGAACATCTGGCAAGAACCTCCAGATTTCTGCAGCTCCGGTGAGGACCTGATTATGTTTCTTCTGTCCCCTTTCCCCTTGTCATTCATAAATAGAGTCCCCCCTTTCTTCTTTGCTGTCCAAACCACAATCTGCTCCACACTCACCCCTTCAGTCCTCTCCTGCCCTCTGCTTCTGACATTGGGCCCCCGGGCCGTGGTGGGGGAGGGAAGAGGGACACTAGTAGAGAAGGCTCCTTTTCAGGGCCAGTTTTGTGTATCTTGGCCAAATGGTCCTTCTGGGGGCAGGCATTTTGGAATACCCACTTCGTGATATAAGGACAGAACTGAGGTGAGGGGATACACTGTTGACGGCATGGCCGAATGGCCTTGTGCACTGGGGTGGGTTCCTTCTGCTTTCTGACTTTCTGCTCTGCCAAAAATGCTGCGTGGTGATGAGGCTCCGTCATGATACTAACCGATTTTTAGTGCTCACTAAGTCCCAGACCCTGGTCAAGACCCCTCAGCAACCCTGCCTAATGATCCGCAGTGCTCTGTCTCATCCCAAAGCTCCATTGTTCTCACTCGCTAGCTCGCTGGCTCTCTCTGCGTTACTCCCTCTGTCTCTCTCCCTCCCTTTGTCTCTCCGCCTCTGTCTCTCTCCTCCCTGTGCTCGTGTGTGTGCCCCCGCACATCTCTCTCATTGTGATAAAATACACATACCATAAAATTTACTATCTTAACCAACTGTAAGTATACAGTTCAGTGGCATTAAATGCATTCACACCGTTGTGCAATCCTCACCATCATCCATCTCTTTTCACAGTGAAAATGTTAAGAAAAAGGTATGCAGTATGACAGTAATTATTTCACTTCAGCAGTATATAGTATAAAATAGAAAACTGTCTGCACAGAAGCATGGCGTAGGTTCCAGGGCAGCTTTGATCTTTTTCTGGTTTAAAAAGTGTCAGCAACATCTCCATGGGCGGGACCTGAAGCCTGCTTTGTGTTTTGCACTTGGAAACCCTGACCCCAGGGGAGCCGAGAGGCACCCCTGTGGCTGATGAGTTCTGTCCTAACAGCTTTCCACCTCATTCCCTCCCTGTTTCCTCCTTATCCATTGTCTGAGGGACACTGGGGCTTTCCCACCTTGTGTCCCAGCAGTTGGGATCCTTCACAACTCTGGAAAAGCCACGTGGTCCTTCCTTCCTGTGCTTCGGCTAAGAGAGTCCCCCAGAGCAGAGGCAGCTCCTGGGTTAAGTCACAGCTCTAGAGCGCAGGGCTTTTTAAAGGACTTGCTCTGAGAGGTGGGGCTGTTCCTGCTATTTATAGGGGCAGGGAGATTCTGTTCTGCACAGCTGGGCCTGCTTGCGCAGCGGCAGGCCACCCTGGTAGGTGGTCACCTCTGTGGCTCGCTCTCCTGCTTCCCCCCCACTCCCTCACCCTTCCCCCATCCCCTGTGTGTTATCAGAGTTCTGGGAGGGAGCTTGGTCCAGAGTCTCCTTGAAGAAGCTAGGGCAAAGCAAAAAGCCCTCGCCAGTTCTTAGGGGGAAATGCGGCCTTGGTCTTCCCCACCCCAGCTTGGTGCAGGGGCTCATCCCACTGGGAGGGGGGGCCCCTCGGGCTCTCGACCCATACCACCGCCCCGCCTTCGCCGGGCTTCCAGCCGGAGGGACCCACCTTATCCCAGGCCTGTGGAGCCAGCTAAGGAAATGGTTGGCTCCAAATGCCAGCCTGGTACCCCCGCTGCCAGCCTCTGCCCTGCAGATCCCCCCAGCCAGCATCGGGCGATGCCATCAGGGCCTGCCAGCAGGGCAAACGTAAGTGGCTTTTGTTTTCTTATGGAGCCAGTGAGTGGTACTGAAAGGCATGAAAATGACCTTCAGTCACCACTCTGTTCTCCACCCTCCTTGCCTTCCCCTCCTCTTGCTGTCTCTCTGTCTCTGTCTGTCTCTGTCGCTCTCTCTATCGCTCTCACTTTTGTGGGTTAGTTGCTGACAGTGGTACTATTGTTTTGACTGGGACACAGGCATGAACTTGGCAGAGCCAGGGCCTCCCATGCCAACTGCCCCCACGGCTACCCTCCCTTCTCTGCACCCCCTCCATGCTCACCCAGGGGAGCAAGGCCAATGAGAGAGGGTCACTCAGAGGAAACAATCTGGATATTCAAATGAGGAGCTCAGTTGCTGCCATCTGCCCCGAGGGGGCGGGGAGGACAGGAGAATAGCCAGGGGGAGGCTGAGAGGTGAGGCGTTGCGTGTGTGCACACTGGCTCCCCGGAAGTATCCGCCTTTACCGGATGCAGGCCGGCACTCTGTCAGAGCTGTCACCTCATTCCCTTGCAGTGGCCTCCCTGGTGGCTCTGGGCAGGCAGGCCGAAACCTGCCACGCACCACCTCCTCCCTGCGGCTGTGCTGCAGGCCTTGTTCGAGGGCTGCTTTAGAACTCCTCATGGGTGACTGAAAACAGCTCTGTGGTAGGAGACAGTTTGAGGTCTTGTCTCTGAGAATCCCCACCAGCACACACATGTTCTTGGACAGGAAGTGGGGCCCAGGAAGTCTTCCTGACATTCCAGCTGTTGGGGACCAGAAGACTTGAGAGCCAGGAGGAGCTAAGCCTTCTTCCCGGTTCTTTCCTGCCCAGAAAGCTGCTTTGACGCTCTCTTCCTCAAGTAGTGCTTACTGGGAAGGCACATGTGTCTGAGTCATTGCCTCCATTCACGGTCTCTCGGTCTCTCTCTGAGTTGGGTCCCTGGGGCTTACTGTGGATGTTGGAGCTTTGCCCAGGGCTCAGCTTCCCTGGGGACGGTTTGGGCAACCCACTTGCTCTGGCCTCAGTGGTGGGACAGGGAACAACAGCTGTCTGCTCAGCTCCCCTCCACGCCTCTGGGAGCATCCCCCAGAAAGCCAGCCCCACGGCCCAGCGTGCCGGGAGCCACCTGACCTGCAGGGTTGAGCTTATTAGACACTGGCCTCTCGGGAAGGAGGTTCGGCCACACTCATGTCCATCCCACCCAGGTTTCCAGACTCAGCTGAGGTATCAAGTACTCTTTCACCTTGGCTCTTGGTCTGCCAGGACGGCAGATAAATATATTCCTGGATTTCCCACATGTTTTTTATGCCCCTTTCACTGGAAAGTCTTTACACCTAGAGTTTAAGAGTTTAGGCCTAGGAGCCTGCGGGAAGGGGATCGCATGAGGGAAAAGGCACTGAGTAAGTTGCTCTTCTCTTAAAGGTGGGCTCCCGGCCCCACACCATCGCCAATGGCCATGAGTTGTTTGAGGTCTCAGAGGAGAGAGATGAAGAAGTTGCTGCATTCTGCCACATGCTGGATATGTAAGAGTTAAAGACTGGGGGTTTGGGAAGGGTTGTGGGCGCTGGGGAGGAGAGTCACCCCTTTCAGAACTTTCTAGGGAGGAAGAAGAGCCATATTTAATACATCTCAATTTACAACTATGGGATGCTTCCTGCAACCGGTATTTGCAGGTTTTTTGGAATCTTAGAAGTTCCACACTTTGGACAAAATTCAGGAAACCTCGATCTAACAGTCAAATTGTTCCAATCACTTCAGGCTCCGTTGCCTTTAGGAACAAACACACCCCAGATGGAGATAAGAGTGTAATCTTATCTGGGGCTAAAAGAGAAAGGAAGTGGAAAATTTTTCCGTGGAAAGCTGTGTGGTTTTAAAGCTATCCTTAATGTTCAACTCAGCTTGGGAAACATTTTGCAACTGTAACAGATGTATCAAGAACAGGGTTTCCCCCAGCTGCTTCCCCACTGCCCCCGTCCTGGCCCACAGACCCACGGGCTGAGTGGGGACGGAGGGGTCCTTGGGCCTCAGGACGGGAGGTCCCAGCAGGCCTCTTGTTGACCATTCTCTTCTGAAGGCACAGCGACGGTCCTTCTCCCTCTCTTCCTGCACAGCCTCCGATCTGGCTCTGATGTCCAAGACTACTCCCTCACTGGGTATGTCTGGAGCACTGTCACCCCAAGCCCAGAGCACCTCGGGGATGAGGTTAACCTGAAGGTGACCGTGTTGTGTGACAGCCTGCAGGAGCCACTCACTTTTACCTGCAACTGTAAGTTAGTGGGGAGTCGGTGTGAGCATCCCTAAAGGTGGGGCAGGGGTGACGGTGTTTTGACTGTGTGGGGCCTTTTGCCGTCGATTCCCAACCCCAAACTGTGTGTTTGCCTGCTTTATCTGGTTGTTGATGGCTCTGGGGGACGGGATCGGGATGAACCCCGCCTGCCCCAGTGGCCCCCCCTCATTGCTTCCCCTGCCTCGCCCCTTGCAGGTTCCTCCACTGTAGACTTGCTCATCTACCAGACCCTGTGCTATACCCATGATGAACTGAGGGGTGTCGATGTGGGTGACTTCGTGCTAAAGCCCTGTGGGCTGGAGGAATTCCTGCAGAAGTGAGTGTACTGGTGGGGACAAGCGGGCAGGAAGTGGCACCTGCCTTCTAGGTAGTAGGCTTCTGAGGGGGCTTCACCGGGGTGGTGCTGGGCTCGAGGCCTGGGGCTGGCAGCTCCCTGCCAATCCCACAGTCAGGACTCCTGCTTTCTGGGCATACTGTCAGCCACGTCGTACTTTCCCCAGGAGCTCAGTCTTCCAGCGGGGTTGGCTGGCTTCCTGGGCCAAATCTGCTGCGGAAAGAGCTTGGAACTGGGATTAGACAAAGACTAAGTCGTATCTGCTTGCAGACTTCTGCGTGTGGAGGGATGTGTGTATGGGGGTGGGGGAACTATGTGGGGTAGCTTCTCCCACCCTAGATTATGTGTGGGGTCTTTATGGCCAAGGGCTGGAGGAGGACTGGGCAGAAGCGCCCTGTGGAACTAGCGGTAAAAATCCCAGTTGCTCTCTCCTCCCCCTTCCCCTGCCGACAAGCCTTTCCCCCACTGGCATGTGCAGCTGGTTATGCTCCTTACCAAGGGCTCGCCTCCAGCGCCTCTACATCCAGTGGCAGCAATCCCCTTTCCGCTGCCCTGGGACTCTGGGGCGCTGGGGTGGTGGGAAGGCGGATTGGACCCCTCAGGTGGTACAGCTGTGTGGCAGGCTGTAGAGTCAGCCAGAGGCCAGCGGATAAGGAAATAAAAGAGAGCTGCTTTCCTCCCTAAGCTTCCAGTTGCCTACTGCCCACTACTACTGGCCACTTGGTGAAGCAGATCTTGGGAGTGGGGAAGGAGAGGCCGGTATCTCAGGTCTGAGGAGTGCGCGATGAGGGCCACCACTTGCTCTTTCTCTTATACGCAGGTCTAGATGCAAGGATGGTTGGTCTATGGCTAGAGCAGTTCTTGGCTGGTTTCTTTAACCTTAGGGATATTGTGGGCCCTTCCTGGCCTCTGTGCCCTCAACTGGAAAACTGAGAGAAAAGAAGGGGGCAGGGCCCTACGTGGCACACCTCCAGGGAGCACAGTTCAAATGTGTATCGCTCTCCCCTAGAGGAATAGAGGGGGCCCCAGATTCAGGGGCTCCTGGCGAAGAGCACCTGCCGCTGTTGTAAGGGAGCAAGGGGCATAATGGGTCACATCAACACAGCCGGTTTGGGTTCCAGTTGCCACTTGCTAGTTGTGGAGCTCTGACCCTCAGCTTCTTCTGTACAATGTAGCGAGGGTTAAATACGAGGATCACGCAATGAGCGATCAGTAAATATTCCCAGGGAAGGACCAGTCCAAAGAGAGGATGCGGATTAGATGGATACTGTCATTTCCCTTGCAGCCCCCTAGTCCTTGAGCCCCCAAGTCCAGAGGTAGATAAGCCGTCAGCTTCTGACATCTTGCCAAGACCCAGGTGGAGTGTTCCAGGCGAGGTGGAGAAGGATTGTTGACCCTAGGGTCATGCCTCTCCCACTCTAACTTGAATGCACACAGAGGAAGGCCTTCCACAGAGAAGGGCAAGCAAGTCCCTGGGGGACCTGTGTCCATCACTCTTGGTCCAGGAGCCCCCTCCTCCGCCAAGGCTCTTCTCTTCCCTCCCACGCAACAGAAAAGCCCAGACCCCTGAGCACAAGATAGCTGCCTTGGGTGGGGGTGGAAAGGACCCTCTGGGGGTTCCAGAAAGCTGCTAGCTCCCAAGGAGGCCCTGTGTTTCCTACTCTTGCTCAGAAAAGGGGCTGACGCTGAGGGGGAGTGGCGGGTCCAGGATGCAGGCTGCTCTCAGATAAGAACCTTGAGACAGTCCCCGGGGAGGGTTGGGTTTCCTGCCACCTCCCCCACCCCTGACGTACTCTTCCTTCCTCCTGGGGCACTCCCACCAGCCCCACCCCACAGTCCAGCCTCTCCCACCCCCAGGTTTTGGCTGCAGCTCAGTCTTAGCAGGTTGGGGTCTAAATCAGAGGCTTGGCGCCTCCGGATGTGGAAAACCCACTTACGTCCTAGCTGGACTGGACTGGCCTCCGGCCCAGGCACCTCTGTCGGCTTCTGCACAGAGCCCTATGCTTTGCTCCTTTCCTCTCCATTTCTGGCCTAGATTCCCAGCTCTGCTGAGGAAGGAAGTCCCTTTCCGGCTTCTGTTACCCAGCTGCTGGGACATGGCCCAGGCCTGCAGTGCTGGCCTGCAAGTGGGACTCAGCCTGCCCCTTCTCCTCAGCTTCCTTTCTGCCTAAGGTGTGATCTGGAGGGAGGAAGGGGCTGGATCACCGAGGGACTCCCTAAGCCCCCTTCTCTGAAACTTGGGGGTGGGGCAGGGGTCTCACCTGAGCAGTGGGAATAGCATGCTGGTAGTCTGTAGAGATTTACCTTGTTATTCACAATCGCAGGACCCACAGAGGGAGGTGAGGAGCAGAACTTTGATGGGTTAGGGATAATAGACCTGGAATCTTGGTGGGTTTGGTTGGTTGGTCTCAGCACCCAGCTGGTAATGGTGGGGGATGTGAGACTTAGGATCACAGTGCTGGGGGGATATTGTCACCCATTGAGCTCCACACCCAAGCCTGAGCACAGGCTGGCTTCTGTTGCGTCCTATGTACCAAAGCCAAGAGGATGGGGTTTAAACACTGCCCCTGAGAAATCTCTTTGTTCTCCCCTCCCTCCAGAAGTTCCCACCCCTAGAGTGAACCAGTGATAATGGTAATAAATACCTAGGAAAGTCATTGTTTGTACAGACCAAGGGTTAAATGTAATAGGTGGCATTTCTTTAGACAGACCTCTGTTTCTTTCCCCAAGCTCTACCATGACATCTCCTAAGAGCTAAGGTGGGGGTACATGACAGGTATACTCCCCCTTCACCTTTCCTCCCCCTTCCTCCTGTTTGTCTCTCCCTGAGGCTAAGGTATGCATTTCCCTTGAAAGTCCCAGTGAGTCCCCAGAATGCTAATGGCCTTGTCCCCCTGTCCCACCAGCAAGCACGCCCTGGGCAGCCACGAGTATATTCAATACTGTCGAAAGTTTGACATCGACATTCGGCTACAGCTGATGGAGCAGAAAGCTGTACGCGGTGACCTGGCCCGGACGGTTCGTGTGTGGTGGGGAGGCTGACGGCTGCGTAGGGATGGGGAGGTAGTGGGCAGAGAGAGGGTGATATGGAATACATTGGGCGGACATGGGGTAGTAGCACTGCGCTGTGATACAGGCACCACCCTTCTCTGAATAGGGCACTCCTTACACAGGTGAATGATGACCAGAGCCCCTCCACCTTGAACTACCTCATCCATCTGCAAGAGAGGCCAGTCAAGCAGACCATCAGCAGGTGAGAGTGGGTACCATCTTGGATGTGGCCCAAGCAGGAACCGTGAGGGGACCCTAGCAGATACCCTTGCTTGCCTTTATGCCAGGGCCAGGGGTTCTTGCAGGTGTTGGGGCCCAAGAGTCTTAGAGGAGAAGATCCCCACTTCAGGGTATGTTGGGGCCCAAGAGTCTTAGAGGAGAAGATCCCCACTTCAGGGTATGTTACATCTCTTCCCTCTAGTCCTTTGCCACATTCTCCAGGTAGAAGGTAGCCAACTAGAAAGGACTTGCCGGCCTTCAGTCTTCATGGGACATAAGGGAAGAGTGGGAACCCGTTTAAGCCAGAGTCTGATTCCTGAGCTGTGGAGAAGGAGGGCGGGGATGGGTCTTCCAGTACACTGGGTCTGTTCTGACATCTTCTATGCCTTTCCCTGTCCCCAACTCCCCAGGCAGGCCCTGAGTCTTCTGTTTGACACTTACCACAATGAGGTGGATGCCTTCCTGTTGGCTGATGTGAGTACAAATTCTGGGGCTGGCCCAGCTGCCCAACGCTCCTCCCTTCCTCTCCTCCAGTCCTCCTGGGATCAGCTAACACTGGGGATCTGGAGTAGATACTGAAGATCTATTAGCAGAGCACTTCTTTTCATTCCCCTAGCACATGGGCAAACCACGACTGCCAGCTCTTGGGCAGCCGGCACGTGTGTATAGAAGGGTTGTGCTCCTCTGTAGAAGGAACCATGCCCTGATCCTATCTCTGGAGTAGGGCATCTTCAAAGCTAAGGGACATAGAGTTGTCGCCCTGCCGCTGAACTTGAGCGTGCACTGGAGTGTGTCTCCTGTGAGCAGGGCCCAGGAACCTCTGATTTGAGAGGTTCTGATGTGCTGGTGTCACAGGTGGAAAACCGTCAGGAGGTGGAGGGTCCCAAAGGTAGGCAAGGGCCAGGACTCTCCTTACGTGGATTCACATGGAGTTTTAAGCCTCAAAACCATGAGAATAAACATTTGCTCCACATGTCGTGAAGTTGAAGAAAATCAGACAGTGACCTTCAAAAACAATCCCTGTCTCACTGATCCTGTTATAGTGGTCACATCCTTTTGGGAGAGTTCAGCTTTGTATCTAGCTCAGCCCTCCACCGACTACCAGAATCCCTTCTCTAGCAGCCTCTGCTTGAAAATTTACTGTGATGAGAGGGGAGTTCTCTGCACACCTTTTTTTGCACTAGTCTGGCCCTCTGTTAATGGCTACTGTGGATGGAGAAGCATAAGAATTGTCTTAGCCTTCAGGGAGCTTGTGTTCCTGCCAGAAAAATGGAATAGCAACGTAAAGCTGTTAGTAGACAGAACAGGTTGGTAATGAGTTAATCAGGGGCTCTTGGAGAGTGATAGAGAGGGGGACTGTCCAGGGAAGGCTTGGGGAAGGAGGGTGGAGTTTAGCTGGTCCGTGATTTGCATTTACTTAGGTAATCAGGTTAGGACAGGTAAGGGGATTCCAAATGAGAAAACTGCAGGAGCCAAAGTGCAGAGGGCAGGGCATGGCCATGGTCTGAGATGAGACCCATCTGGACATTCTTGACAGTAGTAGGAGAAATAAGGCTGCGTGGGCAAGTGGGCCCTCAGTGTGATCTCTTTGGTCCCCCTGCCAGTCCCTGTGGATTGATTTTATTGAAACTGCATGTCTCTGGGGGAGACCCTGCATGTGTTTGTATAGTATAAGCAGACGTAGTGGACAGAGGGAGGCTGGGAATAAGAGGAGGTTCAGGCAGCATGGCTGAAAGCGCTGGGGAACGTGGGCTTGGCTCCTTTAATTCAGCAGGAGCTGTGTGTGGTTCACTAACGCTGGATGTTTGAAAATAAAGCATGGATTCCACTGGTTACTCCTGAGAGTCATGAGCCGCTACTCCTCCCGGCTCATTCCTTCAACACTGTGGGTGCTGGAGGCTGAGTGCTAGCCTGCCAGCCTCACTGTGCCGCCTCCCACAGGGTGACTTTCCACTGAAGGCCGACAGGGTGGTCCAGTCCGTCAAGGCCATCTGCAACGCCCTAGCCGCTGTGGAAACCCCTGAGATCACCAACGCTCTCAACCAGCTGCCCCCCTGCCCTTCCCGAATGAAGCCTAAAATTCAGAAGGTAACGGGGCCCAGAGCACTAGCGTGGGGAAGGAGGAGAGGAAAATTCCCCGGAAACCAGGTGACTAGGTGTCCACTTACTAAAAGTCTCTTCTCTCAACCTCCATCTTTTATGTTTGAACATTCAGTCACAGAGTTTTGGGGAGATAGATGCCAAGTCTGTCACCTCTTCCTGAGGATGAGAGTGGGCTAGGATCTCCCCCCGGGACTGATTGCCGGGATCCCAGGCCATCAGAGGCTTTGTTCACAGTCACTGCGGCGCTGCCTGCCAGTTTTCGTACCCAGCAGGGTGCAAGACCAAAATCTGCCCTGAGCCGGGGATTTGGGACTCCGCAGTGGGGGCTGTGTGCTGTGCAGACGGGGCCAGCCAGCGTGATAGGTGCCGTGATCTGTAGTGGGGTAGCCTGAGGGCTGGCGTGTTTCATTTGGGTGGACACGGTGATTTTATCCTTGGTCTGGTTCACTGTCCCATCACACGAATCTGGTACAAACTGTTACTCTATCCTCCCTGGGGAACCTCTGCTCCTCAAATTTCGGTCCAGTCTGGTCCAGATGAGCACAGCTGTGAAAAGCCCTTCTTCCAGCTGTGACGGAAAAGGCCACGGCCCTGAAGCTCCCCTCCCTCTCCTTTTTCCCCAATAGGATCCCACCATCTTGGCTGTGAGGGAAAACCGAGGTAAGGGAGCTGCTTTTCTTCATCCAGAAGGGGCAGCTGAAAACTGCAGTCTCTGCCCAGATTCCTTTTTCTCCCTGGCCCCTTTGATTTATGGGTCCAGGTCTGCCTCTGTGTGTGTATGTGTGTATGTGTTTTCCTATATGAGGCGTGGACGCAGCTGGAGAGCACATTTCTTTCCACAAAATGTTTTCTAGTTATTTTTACTAGTTATTCCTGTGGTGTCCCTGGGAGATGGTGATGAGGCGGTGTAAGTGTGAGGGTAGGCGTGGTGGGGCAGAGTTAGCCCTGGGTTCCAGATGGAAAAACTTTCACTTGGGTAGGTTGTGAGCTCCTAACCCCTGTGTTTCCAACTTTGAAGGGGCCTGGGGAGATGGTGATAAAGAATTTTTCCCTAGGATTCCCCCTTAAGTCTTGCAAGCAGAATGTTGCCCTACAGAGCTCGTATCTCTAGGATTCTTGGTCAGTGATTCCCAATGTTTCAGATTTCGTGGACCAAAAAGCATTATTTTGGGGACCAACATAGAATTATCAGTTTTTATTTTACTAAGCAATGACTTCTTTTAAGTAACTGGTAACTATTATTCCCACTACTTCCTAAAAGAAAGGACATTTTACACTAAATAAGTAGCAATACGTAAAAATAAGGACAATTTTAAAACTGAGTATCTGTCATTTTATGAGAAGCTCGTGACGTGCTCCTGCTTCATCACAGATGGGTGACTGGCATTTGGGGACTACTGTCCTAGGGTATCCCACCTTAGCCAGTGCCATGACAATAAGATGGGGCTTGTTGAAGCCTCACTATTCTTCCTTCTATCCCCTTCCTTTCACAGAGAAGGTTGTGGAAGCCCTGACGGCTGCCATCTTGGACCTGGTGGAGCTGTACTGCAACACGTTCAATGCAGACTTCCAGACAGCAGTGCACGGGAGCCGCAAGCATGATCTGGTCCAGGAGGCCTGCCATTTTTCTGGGCCCCTGGCCTTTACGGTCTATGCCACCCACCGCATCCCCATCATCTGGGCCACCAGGTGAGCACTGGGCTGAATGGCCTATAGGGAGCAAGCTGAGTTAGACTTCAGGTGGCTTTTCCTGTCCGCATGTGACCCCACTGTCCTAAATTTAGGATCTGTGGCATTATGGTGCGCTGTGGCTGAGGGGATGAGCCCACTGAGAGGGAGACTGACGTGGGCTGGGACATCCCAGAGGAGAGAGGAAAGGCAGCAGTGGTCAGATCTTGTCACTCCCTCTCAGTGATGGCTGCTCAGGCCTCCCTGCCCCCTCCCGTCCAAGGCCAGCTGATGGAGACGCTGCGACAGATGGCCGCTTCCCAGCTCTGAGTGCGTGCCTCACGGCCAATGACTGCACTCCCCTGTAGATGCACAATGGGAGGGGCGGGCAGGTGGGAGATGACCCTTTGTCTGGAGTTCCCTAGGCCTGCAAGGGTGGGTGGAGGAGGACGTTAACTTGGTAATCCTGAGCTCCTCTCAGGGTCCCCCAGCATCCCAGGCCTGGGGGAATAGGCCTTTGGCTCCACCCGACCCCCCCCCCCCCTCTTCCCAGACCCCCTCCCCCTCCCTTCCCCTTCTCTCTTTGTTCCTCACTTAATGTATTCCTCTGGGCGATTGGCGGAGAACAAAGGAGGCAGCCTGGGAAACCAGGGCCTTCTCTGACCTCTTCTGTCAGGCACCTGTCACGAGCTGCAGGGACTCCCATGTGTTGGCATTCATTTCAGCATATGTCGTTTTTCATCCCCCACGCTTCTCACCTGCGCATGCGCATGTGCGCAGGCGTGCCCCCGGACACCCCATGGGCTGGAGCTGGTTCTAAGGAGGAGCTGCATGGCTGCTTCCCAATAAAGAAGGGAGAAAAACCGAGGGCTCAGCATGGAACCTGAAACTGGGCAGAGAGATCCAGATCGGGTTGCTTTTCCCGGAGCACACTTCCGCAAATCCGATTTGGCTGTCCTGTCCCTTGACCCCACGTTCCAGTCCCACAGATCAAGAGTCTTTACAGGGGAAATGGAGTTTGGCATAGTTCGGGTGGCTGCGATGAGGTCTGGGAGCTGAGTGTCCTGACCTACGCCCTTTCTCTTGTAGCTATGAAGAGTTCTACCTCTCCTGCTCCCTCAGCCATGGCGGCAAGGAGCTGTGCAGCCCCCTGCGGACCCGAAGGGTTCACTTCTCCAAGTACCTCTTCCACCTCATCATCTGGGACCAGCAGTAAGACCTCCCGCCGGGCTCCAGTGCCCACTGCACACCCTCTCAGCCTCCTGAATGCCCAGATTAAACGAGGCTCTGTCACGAACCCTAACCAAACAAGCCATTCAGACTCTTGAGACTCCACTTCCCTATCTTAAATGGGGACAAGTGTAATTTCTACCTCTCAAGTTGTTATGAGTTTCCAATGAGAAGTATCCATAAAGGCTTGTTGTAAACCATGAAGGACCATATAAACATTAGTTTTAATAATAATTCATTGTTTTGATCTTGTCTCCCTTAAAAGGTTTAATTAGTCTGAGGGAGTCTCATCTTCTCCCTTCTTCCTAAAGTTCCCATGGAAGAGGGAGACGGCACCAGGCTTTCTCCCTTATAGATCTGGAAGGGCAGACTGCCTAGAGGGAAGACTAATGGGCTTAGAGCTGTAGGAATAAGGCTCTATTTCTAGCTCTGTCTCTAGTCATATGTTGTCTCTGGCCTCTTTGGGCCTCAGTTTCTCAAACTGTAAAATGGGGACATTTGTTTAACTCAGAGGCAGTTGTGGCACGGAAATGAGGTAAGACAGGTTATAAGTAGAAACATGAAAACACAAGCACAAGACAGTATTAACCACCGTTTATTAACAGTAATTTGCTGTCCGGAAGGTAGGCATCAGCCAAGCAGAACAGGAAGGAAATGGAGGCCAGGGTGCCTCGATGGTGACATTGCAGGAGTGTGTGTGCCTCGTGCCTTTTCTGTGCTGCTCCATCCTCCCTCCAGACAGTCAGGAAGCACCTTGTTTGCTCCCCGCAGCTTCACTTTCCCAGACTGACTTATCTCTGAGTCCTTATGTGCAAAGCAGAGCTGCAAATTCAGTATTTGGAGTGCAGGTTAAAGAGATTGAGGAGGGTCCTTGGGGAGGCTAAGGATACCAAAATAGGTGGATGGAGAGTCTGTGGAAATCCGGGGAGAGGTGGGCCATTTTACAGACGGCCAACGAGAGAGGCAGACCTTTTCTCCTGTCTTCACACGTTTGTGATTCTTAGAGCAATAAAGGTATAAATAAAGTCCTTTAATTAAACAATCACCAGAGCAGGAGAGACTCCTTGGAGGCTGAGGATGGCTGCCTTAAACGGCTCCCGAATTTCACCATCCCCTTGGGATTCTCTGGCCTCAATTACTACGTGCTTTATAGCGCTCCAGCCCAGGCAGACCTCACAATGAGCCTTAGACCCTTTCCCCACGGAGTATCAGAGGTGTGGAAGCAGCCCAGCATGTCCCACCTCAAGCTGCCTGCTCTGTGGTCTCATTCTGCTCCCTGTCTGAATCTCTGCCTCAAATCCCATAGGGCTGCTATCCTTCCTAGAGCCTTGTGGAGGGTGTCATGTCAGCGCTGCCCCTCCAGATGCCCCGTGGCACCTTCATGGTCAAGACCAAGGCATGTGGGAGGAGGCAGTACAGTGTAGGCTTTGGGTGCCATCATCCTCTCCTTCTCACCGTAGGTGCAACCTTGGGCAGGTCATTCAACCCAAAATGGACATGGTAATAGGGCCTACCCTATAGGGTTGTTTGAGAGCAGTTGAGACACTGCAAGTAAAGTACTTGGCACAGTACCTAGTACATGATAAATGCTTTCTTCTTTATCATCTTCGTTGTGTTCTGAGCTCTCTCAATTCTGGTTTCTCTGTTCCAAGTGACTGGCACAGTGACTAACACATGGGGATGTTTGTGCATGAAAGTACTAAATGTATATAGCTCCGTTCCAGTGCAGTAACCACAGTGTCACATAGCAAAAAGCACCCAGTATATACACACATCACACAAGTGAAGCCATGTTCCCCTTTTCACTGATGAGGAAGCTGAGGCACAGAGGTGTGAGTAGTTGCCCAAGGTTGTGAGAGGCAGAACCAGGACTGGAACCGGCACATCCCAGGAATGCTGCCCGGAGGAGTCAGCCCCTGTGATGCACTGTTGAGGAATGGGTTGCAGAAGGGAGGAAGTTCAGGGCTACAGCTAACCTACTGGTTGTCCTGACTCACCCCAGGTGAAAGTCCATGGGGGAGGTTTTAGAACACCAGATATACCCAAGGGCTGAGGAGAAGGGGCCCTTGGTTGGTTCTAGGCATTATGGTTTCAGCTAGAAAGGTTCCTCACTCTCTTTTTCTCTGGATGCCCAGCTGGAAGCCTCTTCTTGGGTGAAAAGAAAGGGATCAGGGCCAGCTCCGTCTCCTCTTTGCTGTCGGGTCAGCTGATTGTCTCCCTCACTGTAGCAGCATGGGGTCAGCTAACTCTCAAAATAGGCCCAGCAGCCTCGCTCTGCCACTGTAGCCAAGCCCTGGCCTGGCGTGTACGCTGGCTGCTGGCGGGGTCCTAATTATAGCTGTGGGCCCCCATGGTAGAGGCAGCCGGGACAGAGCAGGGCCCTGCCAGCCTGGCGGGAAGGAGAGAGTGCCTCACTTACGTGGAGATTCCCCTGGAGGAGTGAGGGGCAGCGGTGGAGGGAGGCTGCTTGATCATGAAACTGCTAACCTTGGGGGTGGCCGCCCCGCCTCTGTGCCCTCTGGCATAAAAGCTGCTGGGCCCTGGGCTGGCCAGAAGGGTGTGACAGTATGGACTTTAGCCCAGGGACAGCTTCCCCGAAAGGTAATGTGGGTCCTCCCTCTTCCCACAGCTCCCCTCCCCTCTCCACCCACCCCACCCCCGGTCCTTATCCTGAACTTGGAGGGAGTAGCCGGGTGTGATTCAGGCGTGGGAGCACGGGAGAGACCATCTGGGCTTGGGTACTGGCAAGGGCTTCGGTGTCAGTTCTTTGGGCCCCGCCAGTTTGCTTTCTCACCACCCAGGGACTTGGAGGAGCCCCTTCTTTTTATCCCTTTGGCTTTGAAAATGTTTTGGGGTGAGAACAAACTATTTGCGTCCAGTGGGTTAGGAGAAGAAGGGGACACGGGAGGACAGACAGGTGGGAGGGCCGTGGGGGAGGGTGCGCTGAAGGCGGAGATCATGCTGCTGCTTCCAGGCTGCTCTCAGCCGAAAGAGGTGGGGGAGGGTTGGGGATTGTTCAATGGAGAAGGATTGTCAAAAGGAGCAGCTTCTCGGTGACTCTGCAGAAATCCTAAAACAAGGGAAGGAGTGTGGCTGACGGTATGGGGCATGTAGACACCTGAACCCTAGGTGGCTCTGGCCAAGTGAGTTCTGTCTGGTCACTGTGGGTAGCCTCAAAATCAGAGGGTGTTTGTCTTACTCTACCAAGAGGCTGCAAAGACATATAGACTATGCTCCTGCAGGCATCGAGTGGAGGTTTTGCCTGCAGTTTGGGATCTGTCCTGGTTCTGCAGGAAGGCTTATTACCCAGGGAGCATATCGGGAGGCCAAGTTCTCAGCCTCATCTTGACTTCCTGGGCCACCTGGCCCTGGAAGCCACAGGGGTGGCACTTCCTGATTTGGTTTCCTGTCCTCCCTAGGATCTGCTTCCCTGTGCAGGTGAACCGGTTGCCTCGGGAGACCCTGCTGTGTGCCACTCTCTATGCTCTGCCCATCCCCCCACCCGGGAGTTCCTCGGAGTCCAATAAGCAGCGGCGGGTGCCCGAAGCCCTGGGCTGGGTCACTGCTCCGCTCTTCAACTTCAGGCAGTATGTGGGCCCAGGGCAGCTTGGCCTTGGCAGGGAGGAGGGGATAGGGAGAGAGAGGCCTGGCCGCTGCGTGGGCCAATGCCCCTTGGGCAGGTTGGCCAGGTGGGGCTCACCGGCAGAGTCCAGAGGGTCCCAGCCCTGGTGGAGAGAACCAAGGCACAGGACTGGTGGCCAGCACAGTTAAGGTAATCAAGAGCTACCGGGCAGGACTGGTGGGAAGGGGCACGGACATGCATGCTCAGGCAGCATCACCTGGTCTTGTCATTGGAAGGACCTTAGAGGTCATCCAGTCCAGCTCTCTACGTCGTGAAGGCATCCCTGCCACCAGGTCACCCAGACCAGGGAGGGTGTGGTTAGTTTAGGAAGGCTTCCTGGGGGGGGGGGCGGTTTATAGGACTTGGAAGAAAGAGAAGGCCGTGGTCTGTGGGGAGAATGAGAGAGAGGAGTTGGGCAGTGGCTTCAAGCAGAAAAGGCAGAGTTTTGGATAGGGAGAGCGGGAGGAGAACCATCTCCTTAGCGACTGGGTTTGTTGGCTTATCCCACCTTCCATCCTCCTTAGAGTCCTGACCTGTGGCCGGAAGCTTCTGGGCTTATGGCCAGCAACACAGGAAAGCCCCAGTACCCGTTGGAGTGCACCTAATTTCCATCAGCCAGATAGTGTCATCCTGCAGGTGAGACCCCAGCCTCTCCCTCCCACCGACCCATCAGGACCACTCCGGAGTTGGCTCCATGTTTTCCCTTTGAGGTTTGGGCTGGGGCAGTAGGAGAAGGTGCGGAACTTTGCGCGTGGGATGATGAGACTGAAGCAAGTAGGTGAACATGGTTAGACCCGGAGTGGGAGGGCAAGTTCTGCGGAAGCTATGTCCCATCTCCTTGAGGTTAACTGATTTCAAGGAGCCTGAAGGCAGGGTCTGAGACCCTTGCCAACCAGGGCTCAGCTCTTCAGAGTTCCTTATATTGAACCCTAATGTTACTAATCTGAGCCATCCCCTCTTGGGGCCCATGGGGAAGCCCTCCCCACAGCCACTCAGTGCTCTAGTGGGGTGGACCCATTCTCTGGGGACAGGAGGAGGAGCTGGTCAGGTCCAAGGTCTAGTTACCGTTTCTGGTTCCTTTTCTTGTGGTCATGAGATGCTTTGGTACGGAGTATGGAATATCAAAGTGGATACAGAATGAAAGCTCCAAGAGGCAGGCGTTTTTATCTGTCTTATTTACTACTCTGTGCCCAGGGCCCAGAACAATGCTCGGTACATATTAGGGTTCAATAAACATTTCTTGAATGAAAGGATGTGGAACTCCCTTTGAGGACTGGCTCCCTGAGCTCTGACATCCATTTTAGAAGGATGAACATGGCAGCAGAGAGCAAGGGAACCCAGCATTGCAGGCTTCAGAGTTGACAGAGCTCTCACCTGGCATGTGGTCCCACTTTCCATCAGGCAGTAGTGCCCTCCAAGACCACACTGAAGGCTCCCCAACCTCGGCGTGCGAGGCTCCCGGTGGCTCAGCCTAATGACGCTTCTGTTCAGAGTTTGGCCTGGGGCCAGTCCCCTCACCTAGATGCATCTCAGCCCAACCTCTTCCTCACTTGACCGTTTTTCTTTCTCTCTCTTTGTTTCCTTCTCATTTTTCGCTGGAAGTTATAGCTGGAAGGGACTTTAGCGATCACCAAGTCCAACAAGGTTATTTTACAGACAAAGAATCTGAGGGTAAGGGAGGGAGGAAGGGAGGCAGGAAGGCTGGTGGGTAAAAGAAGAGCTGGAGACCCAGGTAGGTGGCAGCCCCATCCAGCTTCCTGTTCTCTCTCCTCACTTCCCTGATGTCATCTCCCAGATTGACTTTCCCACCTCAGCCTTCGACATCAAGTTCACCAGCCCCGCTGGAGACAAGTTCAGCCCCCGCTATGAGTTTGGCAGCCTCCGGGAGGAAGACCAACACGTGCTTAAAAACATCATGCAGAAGGAGTCCCTGTACTGGTGAGGCCCAGGGCATCCCCCATGTGTGACTCGGGCCTCCACTAAGTCTCTCGAGTTCTAACTGACCTTCTCTTACCTCCCAGCAGGTCCCTGTCCTCCTGCTTTGGGAGTCGAGGTGGGATAGGGTGGGCACTGCCGCCTAGGCAGGAAGTGGTGGAGAGAGGGCTCTGCGGCCCCCAGACGTTTTTCATGAGCTGACCTTAGGCAAAGTGGAGCGCTCACAGTCAGGATGTTAGATCTGGGAACACCCATCCCCACGATGGGGACTTGGCCCAGAATCAGCTTGCCAAGAGGACCAGAGCTTTGCCCCACCCCCAGATAAGCTGTGTACTATTTGCTGTCCATTGGGGCAGCTGGCCGTTATGCTTACCACCCTGCCCCCACCTCCTGCCCCTTCCACACCCACAGCCTTTGCATTTCTCTGGCCCTGTCACTTTCCAAAAAGGATCAGGTGTCAAGGCAAGCTGGCAGCTGTCAGGGGTAAGCGAGTCCAAGCTGATCTCAAACTTGGGGCTACCTCTCTCACCAGGGTTGAAGAGGCTGGAGGAGCTGGTGGGATCTGGGCTCCTCCCCGGCCTGCTCTCTCCCCTATACCTCTGTGGCTCCTGCATGGCCCTTGCATGTGGCGGTTGGGGGAAATGAGAGAGATGGGGCTCATCTCTCTCCCTCGTGTCTCACCCAGGGCAGCCAGAATCACACCGAGTGACTGCAGACCTCCCCTGCCCCCACTCCTCTGCTGACCCCTTGCTTCATTAGCCCCTGAGCTCCCTTCTCCCATTAGACACCTGATCTCAGGCAAGGCCCAATTAGCTGCAGGTCCTATAAAACCTCCAGCTGGCCCCAGGAAGCCCCAGGAGGCCTCTCAGCCGCCCAGGCCCTGAGCAGTGGGGACCACTGCCCTCTGGTGGCTCTACTTGGGAGTGATGTCCGAAGGGCATCCTCAGGAGGGGTAGCGAATTCGGTGCCCTTGGCCCCTGCATGCTGCCTTGGTGTGAGATGTCCCTGAGTCAAGGATCAAAGATGCGATTTGGACCCTGGCTCCCAGAGTTTGCTTCACACATTGCAATCACTTAGGGATATTTTTTAAATTACCGATGGCTGCCTTCCCCAGACATTCTGACTTAATTGGTTTTGGGTGTAGCCTGGACAAGAGGCGTTTATAAAGCTCCTCAGGTGATTGTAACATGCAGCAAAGTTTGGCAACTACTGAACTGGAGTGTGTCGCATTCTCTTGGAGCGTGAGTACCTTACCCTCTGGCTGACTCTGCTGTCTCTCTCACCTCCCCCTACCACTTCCACCCCCAGGCTCACTGATGCTGACAAAAAGAGCCTGTGGGAGAAGCGGTATTATTGCCACTCGGAGGTGAGCTCACTCCCCCTGGTGCTCGCTAGCGCCCCCAGCTGGGAGTGGGCTTGCCTGCCCGACATCTACGCTCTCCTGAAGCAGTGGACCCACATGAACCACCAGGATGCCCTGGGGCTCCTGCATGCCACGTGAGTTGTAACACCCACCTTTCCTGACCACGTGTCCTTCCAGAAGCCAGGGCTTGGCACTGCCCATCACTGCCCTGGCCAGCCCTGGGGAGAATGGTCAAGTGGGTGTGGAAATTCAGGGCTTTTCCACTTCTCCTTTTCCCTTTCTTTATTTTATTCCACCCCCACCCCCCATGTTATATTATGAACATTTTTCAAACATACAACAAAACTGAGAATTTAATAGTGAACATCCATATTCCCACCACCTAAATTCTAACCATTCACATTTGTTATATTTGCTTTATTGTGTATATACTGTCCATCAATACATCTTATTTTTTAATGCATTTTGAAGTAAATTGAGACATCATAACTCCTTCCTAAATACTTTAGCAAGCATAACATTAACTAGAGCTCAATGTTTGTTTACGTTTTTTTCTTTTGAGACAAAATTTACATATAAGTAAATGCCCAAGCCTTATGTGTACATTTGCCGAGACTTGACATATGCACACACCTGTGTAACCCAAACCTTATCACTTAGTTCTGCTCTTACAGTCCTCTCTCCCTTCGTTCCTCTGGGGACACAGGCTCCCAGTCTCAAACCCCTAGAATGGTTTATTTTCTTCTACTCTTAGTAATTGAAATGTACCTGATCCATGTATTTTGCCTTCAGGACTCTTTGAGGCAAAGGTTTTGCTAATCTCTGCTAAACTAATTCTGGCTAGGTGTACTGGCTTATATATAATTTCATGATCTTTGTTATTTGCCTGGCAAGCTTTGCATTAAAAGGATGGTACCAAGAAACGATAATGCTTTGACCCTCACGAGGGCTCTTTGATGATGGGATTTCTGGCACAGTGGGAGTCAAGGAAGAGATCTTTGGGAGTGGGGTTGAGGAATTTGTCCCATTTTCTTTAACTCATACAGGGAGTGAGAGTGGCTTCCACGGCCCAAGCCTGACTCTGACCGTGGGCCAGGGCCGTTCTCAAGGGTTGCAATCCAGCAAAGGTGCTTAGGACTCTTCTAGTGGCTTTGGCAGATTCTGGGAGTCATTGCCATTTCTTCACCCATGGCTCTGAGGCCCAGGTGTGAGGGTGCTTGCTCACTCCTGTGCCTTAGACCCTGTGGCTGGATTGTCAGTGTCCTGGGCTCTATTTTGCAGGTTCCCAGACCAGGAGGTGCGTCGTATGGCTGTTCAGTGGATTGGCTCCCTCTCTGATGCTGAGCTGTTGGACTACTTGCCCCAGCTCGTGCAGGTGGGTGAGCTGGCCTTCCCTCCAGTTCTGATGGTCCCACCCCCAGGACCCCAAGACAGACTGCATCCTGCAGGGATAGCAGTTGGTGTAGATTACAGGCAATCAACAAAGCCTCCTGTTCCCTCTCTCCTACACAGGCCTTAAAGTATGAGTGCTACCTGGACAGCCCCTTGGTGCGCTTCCTCCTGAAACGAGCTGTCTCTGACTTGAGAGTGACTCACTACTTCTTCTGGTAAAACTGTGTGCAGAAAGAGGAGAGATGGACACACCTCCTTCACTTGGGGGTGTTTTACTCTAAGCCTGCAAGGGTGGGGAGCTGAGCCATCTGGGTTGCTGTATGTGTCTGACTTACCAGGTGGCCTTGGGCCAGCACCTTTTCCTCGGGGGCTCTCAGCTCACCCGCATGGAAGCGCAGTGGGGATCATCCCTGGCCCTCCCCTGCACCCACGCACGGCAGAAATACAAGGAGAAACCAGATGCAGAAGGGCTTTGAGCCCTATTTAAAGACAGCATGGGCAGACTGAGATGTGGCTGAACGCCTCTGTATACGTTCTGCATCCAGAGCCTGTTTTCCTTCCCAAGTTTGGGGTGGGTTCTCCAGGGAGCTGGAGCTGGGTCTGACCGCTCCCCACCCCCCCTTGCCTGTTATCCTTTGAGTGTTCTGACTTCCCCCCTCCCTTTGCCTGGCAGGTTGCTGAAAGACGGCCTCAAGGACTCTCAGTTCAGTATCCGCTACCAGTATCTGCTGGCAGCCTTGCTGTGTTGCTGTGGCAAGGGGCTGAGAGAGGAGTTTAACCGCCAGTGCTGGCTTGTCAGTACCCTGGCCAAGCTGGCCCAGCAGGTCCGGGAGGCTGCCCCGTCCGCACGGCCGGTGAGTGGGGTGAGGCTGCCTCTACCCATTTCCGGTTCTGGGCCTCTGCAGCCAGTCATTAACTTCTTAGGCATCCTGACCAGCAGGATGGCACTTGACCATCTCTGGTGAGGGGCTGGAAAGAGGTGACTCCCTAACCTACAGGCTACAAACTGACAGTCTGCAAGCTGGATACAGCCCACAGAATGTGTTCTCTTTGGCTTGCGAAGTATTAAAATTTTTATTTAACTGTTTACCTTAAAGGCTAAGCCCAGTTGTGTAAGTTGGTCACTGCACAAGAGCACCCAGCCAGAGGGGGCAAGTGAGGGCTAAAATTCAGTCATACTTTGTTCACTGTGCTGTGAGCCACGGCTCAGGGCTGCTACCACCCAGAGGGGGCACCTTTATCTGTTTGCACAAAGGGGTTGTATTAGTCCAGTATTAGTGATCCTGGTTGCTAACATTTAAAAATTGGGAGATTGTGAAGTCTAGATGATTGGCTTTTTTGGCAACGGCCCAAGCGGCAACTCCTCCTTGACCTGTAGCCCACCCTCTCAGTTCACCGTGGGCTGCTTTACGCTGTTCTGTCATCCACCCAGTCTCTATAGGTGTTTGGGCTGTGGCCCCGGCTGTGGTGTGGGTGGGGCAGTCTTCCTTCTTCACCGTCTCCAGGAGGTTGTCCACATCTCTCGGGTGACTGTTTCCATGCCAACCACTACTGGCACCCGCCCCTGGGAGAGGCCTGGCTCTGAGTGGAGCTTATGGGCCCCTCACCTCACCCCTGCTCTCCTTTCCCCACCAGGGGATTCTCCGCACGGGCCTGGAGGAGGTGGGGCAGTTTTTTGCCCTCAATGGCTCCTGCCGCCTGCCGCTTAGCCCCAGTCTGCTGGTTAAGGGTATCGTGCCCAGGGTGAGTGACTGGTGGGTTTGGGGCTCTTGGAGTGGGGAGGGCTCAGTGGAAGCCAGGTCCTCACTGACCTGGTTACTGAGAGAGATGAGGAAGAAAGGCATATGTGGGGCCTCTTGCCAACGCTAACGTGTATGGACTTTTACCTGACAGCTCTGCGGGGTAGAGGAATTGGGTTGGGGGCTGGGTAAGTGCCTCTGCTGATGGTGTCGGGGTTGAAGTCCAGGCTGGTGATGCTCCCACCTGTCATTCATCGAGCACGCGCTCTGTGCCTGGCACTGTTCTAAGTGCTTTCCTTTGGTTATCACATTTCATCCTCACGACTCTTAGGAAGTCGGTACTGTTGTGAGCCCCATTTTACAGAGGAGTAAACTGAGTTATAGGTGGGACACACGACTTGCCAGAAGTCGCGCAACTAGTAAGTTGTGTGTGGAGTGAACTGAAGGGGTGAGAGAGACCAGGTGCAGGAGCTGAAGTCATAACAAACTGAACCAGGGTGATGGCGGTAGGGAGGGAGGGAAGGAATGTGGGCTCCGCAGAAATCTGGAAGAAACAATGAGCAGCAGCTGGTGGAGAGCTGGAGAGGCCGTTTTCCTTCCTGGGCCTGGGCCTGGGCCACCCTGACCCTCATCACTACCCTCTATACTGTGGCAGGACTGTTCCTACTTCAACTCCAATGCAGTCCCCCTCAAGCTCTCCTTCCAAAATGTGGATCCGCTGGGCGAGAACATCCGTGTCATCTTCAAGGTGAGGACGCTTCTCTCAAGCCTGGTGGGATATAGATGGTAGAGAGAAGGAGAGGTGGGAATCCAAGGGTGGCAGAAGCAGCCTCGGGGCCATTCTCTTCCTGCTGGGCCACACTCATGCTGCCATTTGAGTGCGTGAAAGACTATCGGGTGAAAAAGGAAATAGATGAATTGTGTGTGGCCCCAGAGGGCTAGGAACAGTGTTGGGACGTGTAAGGAGGTAACTGACAGCTCAGTGTCAGAGGCGCTTTCAAGAAGGCAGAGCTACCTCAGCAGTGGAATGGATAAGGTGCTGACCTGGCTGTCCCTGGAGTATTCAAGCTGAATGGCTATGGCAGGCGTGCTGAAGAGGAAATTCATAAATCAGGTGCAGGTTGGACTTAGATGAATCTTAAGGTCCCTCTAATTGGTACATCCATGATTCTGAGGAATAAAGGATAGTCTCAGAGCGGACAATCCAGTGGGGGAAATGAAAGGCGTGCGTGACTTAGTGACATAGGTTTGTTGTGTGTAAGTTCCAAATCCAAGTTTTAAGGCTTTGATGGTCAGGAAGAAGAGGACCCTGACTTCAGTGCACATGGGGACGTGGGGTTGGGGGAAGCGCTGGAACACCACACGGGCAAAGTGTGGCTCCTGGCCCCTCTTTGGTGTTTGACCTGGCGTGAGCAGGTCTGAGTGTGAGAACTGAGCCAGTCCCTGGTCACTAGTCTGGGCCAAGTTTGCCCTCCTGGGAGATCTGGGAGCTGTCGGAAGTGGGGGAGGTGGTTCCGGTCACTGTCTTCCTTCATCCAGTGTGGGGACGACCTTCGCCAGGACATGCTGACCCTACAGATGATCCGCATCATGAGCAAGATCTGGGTCCAGGAGGGGCTGGACATGCGCATGGTCCTCTTCCGCTGCTTCTCCACTGGCCGTGGGAGAGGTCAGTAGGGAGAGGGCGGGGCGCTGACTGGGCAGCTGGCGTGGGAGAGGTCAGTAGGGAGAGGGCGGGGCGCTGACTGGGCAGCTGGCGTGGGAGAGGTCAGTAGGGAGAGGGCGGGGCGCTGACTGGGCAGCTGGCGTGAGGGGCATCCTTGCTTACTGCCCTTTTGCCATTCCCTGACGAGAACTGTGTGCTTCTCCAGAAACATGAAAAGGGCGAGATTATCCCATTAGAAGCTGTGGAATGGCATTAAAAAAAGAAGGCAGAGGAGAGAGACTGTTAGAAAATAAAGCAGACTTGGAGACATAACCAAGCATACCATGTAGACTTTGTATCTGCAAACAGATACTTTTTGTAAAGTATCTGTAAACAGATACTTTTTGACACAGTTGGGGGAAACTTGCATGTAGACTGGGTTAGATCAGATCAAAGAATGGTCGTTGAATTTTTGGATGTGATAATGGCATGGTGGTTGTGTCCTTGCCAGTTATACTTGAAATACTTATGAGTGAAATGACATGTATGGGATTTACTTAAAAATACTCCAGCCACGAATGGTGTAGGGGGAGGGGGGAAGAGAAGAGGGGGAAGCAGGGCTGGGTCAGTGAAATAGATGAAACAAGATTAGCAAAGCGTTGATAATTTTTGAAACTGGTTTTGTGTGAGTTCATGATACCATTTCTTTATTCTTATATGTATTTGAAAATCCCATAGTAAAAGTTAAAACAAAAAAGGATCATGGCTATGAGCTGGGGGGACCAAAGAGTCACAGCATGGAGTATGAAACCAGGGGAAGGATCTTTCCCCTTATTATCAGACTTTGTCCAAATGCCCTAGAGCTTAATTTATAGGGAAGCATCCAGCAAAGCTCTTGGAGTCCTCTCCTGACAGACGCCTTCTCTCTGCTCTGGAGAATGACTTGATGTCTCCCCTCACAGGGATGGTAGAGATGATCCCCAACTCTGAGACCCTGCGCAAGATCCAGGTGGAGCACGGGGTGACTGGCTCCTTCAAGGACCGGCCCCTAGCCGACTGGTTGCAGAAGCACAACCCTGGGGAGGACGAGTACGAGAAGGTAGGATTGAAGCGTGGGGGTGAAGCTGGGGTGGGATGTGCGTGACTCTGGCACACTGTGTTCCCACAAGGCCCACACATGCACAGAGAAGACAGCTCAGCTTTATTGGGAGGAAAGAAACACTCTTGGTTGACTGGTGCCTCCAGATGTCTAGAGGTGGATCAAATGACTTTTGTAAGCTGACCAAGAACATCCTCTGGTATCCAACTGGGAAGCCTTCGCTGAGTTCCTCTGGCAGATTGAGTTTGGAGGAGGGGACCCTCTTAGTCACGATCCTATTCAGGTCCTCCTGTGTCCTGCGAGGAGTCCAGTGGTGCTTTGCAGAACAAGAGTTGGAAGAGACTTTAGAGATCATTTTATCCAACTCTTCTTTTCATAGATGTGAATTAAGACCCACTCATTTGTTCCCAGTTATGGAGCTGGTTTGTGACAAGCATGTAACCGGAAGCCAGGATTGAGGATAGATACGAGACAGAGATGATAGAAAAGGTAGCTGACCTTCCTCAGGCGGGGCTGTACTGGGTGGTAGGGCCTTGGTGACCTGCTGTGTTCTGTGGCTGGTCCACAGCTTCATGGCTCTTGCCTCTGGGTTAATTAAGTTTAGAGGAGAGAATAAATCATAATAACCAAGCTCATAAGAGAATGACCATAAACCAGAAGCGATCCATATACTAACTTATATTGATCAATGGCTTTTATCCCTGAAGGAGAACCTACGTGGGCAGCCAAATTATAATCAGAATGTTGTTTAGTGAACATGTAATTAGATGATCTTCCGAGGCCTTAAATGTTTGCATTCCCCAGGGTTTAATTCCTGGCCTGCTGTGCTCTTTGTACTCTTCTCGTGCCAGCTCATCATCTCTTATTACTTTACCACCCACTTGCTGATGACTTCCAAAGCCATTCCCTCTCCCCTCTCTCACCACCCGATTGCTGGACCTCTCCGCTTGTGTTTCACCTGTACGTCAAACTCAGTATAGGCAAAAACCGAGCTTTCTCTCTCTCCTTGTCCTCTTGAAACCTGCTTTTTGTGTTTCCTGGAGGGTATGACTCTCTCTGTGCAGTCACCCAAGACAGAGCCATGAGTCTTCTTGATGTTTCCTTCTGCCTCTCCTCTGCTTTGCCAAGCCCTGTTCCCCCGATGTCTCTTGAATCTGTCCTCTTCTTACCATTTCTTTCAGCCATTTGCTTTCTGTCCCCTGAACTACTGGACTGCCTCTCCTCCTTCCATTACCATCCTCTGCTTGATTTCAGAGTCTTTTAAAATAAGGTGCAAACTGCTCATGTCACTCCTTTGCTCTCAGTTCTTCAGAGGCTCCCTGTGTCCTAAAAGATGAGTCCGTCATCCGCAACATTGCCGCAAGGCCTTTTGTAATCCAGCCCTGCCTGCCCCTGTGGCCTCATCCACTGCGCCTCCCCATCTTACGATAATTTATGCTGTAGTTTAGGGAGCTACTTGCATTTCAATACCTTTAGACGATAGTATTTCCTTTGCCTGGAAAGCCCTTTCTTCCCTTTCCCATCCCTCAAAACCCATCCTCTGTATGTTGTAAATGTTAAGGTCCTCTACCCTAGGAAAGGAGTGATATTGTTTCCTCCCTCCCTCAACCCTATATACTATTTATACTAACATGTATTTTTCAGGTATTAAGCAGCCACCGTACAGAAGCACTGTGCTTGGTGCTGGAATTATGATTACTCCTTGCCAGTGTAATAAAGAGTCATAATAAATATTATAAAAGCTTGTACAACAAGAATACACACAGAGGGCTTCCCTGGTGGCGCAGCGGTTGAGAGTCCGCCTGCCGATGCAGGGGACACGGGTTCGTGCCCCGGTCCGGGAGGATCCCACATGCCGCGGAGCGGCTGGGCCCGTGAGCCACGGCCGCTGAGCCTGCGCGTCCGGAGCCTGTGCTCTGCAACGGGAGAGGCCACAACAGTGAGAGGCCCGCGTACCGCAAAAAAAAAAAAAAAAAGAATACACACAGAGAGAAACTCAGTGTCTCAATGTTTAATATCAGTCTTTCAAAAATAGCTCTCAGCTCTTCTAGTCTTTCTGTTAGAATGATGCTGGTAGTTTCTTATGGTGCCTTGCAGGAGGAAAGAACTAGAGATACTTGTCTCTTGGCCACCTACTCAGCAAACCAGAGTACCTCCATCCTATAAGTGAAACCCCTTAAATCAGGAGAGCTCTCTTTATCTGTGAGCCTTCCTGCCAGTAAGCAGCCAACACCCTGCGTAACTTAGGTGATGAGACTTTAGTTATTTACTCTGTGGCAGAGTACAGGCATATAGCTGCTGTGTCAGTCAAAATAGGATGCCTTTCAGGTAGAAGGAACATCTGTGACTTGAAGACAGGTTGATGGAGATGGTCAAGACTGGGAGTGGATGGGTTATACTTATTGAGTGGTTTCTTTTCAATTATATATTTCCCTATCATAGAAATCATCTCTTTCTTCCAGAAGGTACATTCTGTGATTTCTTTACAAACTTTCTATTCTTAACTTCCTAGCGATTAGTCAGCTGGTTTAATTTAACAAGTAGCCAGGGGATTTCTGTGTGTAGCTAGTTTTTTTGGGGTTTTTTTGTTTTGTTTTTTTTTGCGGTACGCGGGCCTCTCACTGTTGTGGCCTCTCCCGTTGCGGAGCACAGGCTCCGGACGCACAGGCTCAGGGGCCGTGGCTCACGGGCCCAGCTGCTCCGCGGCATGTGGGATCTTCCCGGACCGGGGCACGAACCCACGTCCCCTGCATCGGCAGGCGGACTCTCAACTACTGCACCACCAGGGAAGCCCTGTGTGTAGCTAGTTTTGAAGTAGGCCTGTGGAACAGCCAAGAGGCTGCTGGGAGATAAGATCCCTGGATCCTGGGAAAGTGAGAATACTAAGTTCTGAGTGAATGGTGGCTGTAGGGGCTCAATGGGGAGGAGTCAGTGCAGGCTGGTAAGATCTGGGAAAGGTGTGGAACTCAAGGAAGGTCCTTGAAGGCTGGGTGGAAGCTTGCAGAGGGAGGTGGGAAGGGCATGCGTTCTATGAAGATTTCTCTCATTCCCAGCTTTGTCCATTCTTACTTGGCTGTGACAACTGTTGCCTCTGCTGTTGAGTCTTTCTTGAGTTCTTGGGAATTCCAGAAAACTCACAAAGAGGATTTAGAGGATGAAAGGTGTCCTTGGGAATTCCAGAAAACTCACAAAGAGGATTTAGAGGATGAAAGGTGTCTGTTCACTAATTCCATACGTTTTTACTGGAAAGGCAGATAAGGGGGCAAACGTTGACCAGATAAAATAAGGTAGATCCAACCCCTTACTCCCTCCCCTCCTGCTTGAAACTCAGAAATTGCTCTAACACATTTTACCAACTAGAGATGTCTGATTTTCAAGTGTAAAACATCCCCTAGAAGTGTGAAGCTGCCTCAGCTCTTCCTTGGAGTGAAGTGACTTTAATTAGATTAGCATTCATCTGTTACCAAGAACAGTGGAAATGGGAGTCATACTGGGGGCAGGGAGAAGGACAGAATTCTGAGCAGGGTCAGGAAGAGGCCCTCAAGTCAGTTGCCTCAGTGCTGTGCTTGAGTTAAGGTCACCACAAACAGCTGGGAAAGTTGTAAACGTCAGAGTCTTCCCTGATTATGGGCTGGTCAAGTCTGGGCTCCCGGATCAGTGCACTGTCTTTCCAACCAGTTTCCCAAGGAGAAAGAAAGGTGCAGAAGGTGGTGAATTGCAGATAACGTGGTGGAGATATACCTATAAGCCTTCCATCTCCTTTTGCCCCATAAGATATGAGAGAAGTTTCTGTGTGCATCAGTGTGTACGTATGTGATAAAGGCTGAACAGGTGGATGTGAGAGCTGTTGGACTCATGAGAGAGGGGCAGGGCTGGCTGAATTCAGTCTGGCTGTGCCCCTGGGGTCCGTCCACACCAGCTTCATGTCCCCTCCTCGCCTCTGCCTTCCTTCTCCCAGGCTGTAGAGAACTTCATCTATTCTTGTGCTGGCTGCTGTGTGGCCACGTACGTCTTGGGCATCTGTGACCGTCACAATGACAACATCATGCTGAAGACGACTGGCCACATGTTCCACATAGATTTTGGCCGTTTCCTGGGCCACGCCCAGATGTTCGGGAACATCAAGCGGTAAGTGGTCTCCTGAAGCCAGGATGCGCGTGTAGTCCAGGGAGGTCAGCGGAAATGGTTCGGAGCTGGAACACGAGCCCGTGATGGGAGGGCCCGCACTGCAGAGTGTGGTCCCTGGGCTGAGCAGCTTTGGAGAAGAGAAGACTGAGAAGGAGGTCAAGTCCTTTCAGGGCCTTGCAGAAGTGGGCAGGCACCAGCCATTGGCCCTCCCTGCTGAGGACTGAGCAAAGGGAAATGAGCCCAAGCCACAGCAAAAGGGAATGCAACTAGATATCCAGGGAAAATATCACTAGTTCACAGGCAAGGAACCAATGAAGGATGTGTTTGGGGATTTTTTAAGAGTAAGGGAGGAAAAGAAAAACGAAAACATTAGAGGAGCCACATCTATCCATTTCACACAGGTGTTGAGGGATGAGGAAAACCATCCCCTGGCGCAGCCCACAAAGTGGGCTTCCTCCTTCATGTTGACCTTCTACCTGTATGTTCCCCTTGGCCCAGGGACCGTGCCCCCTTTGTCTTCACCTCGGACATGGCGTATGTCATCAACGGGGGTGACAAGCCTTCCAGCCGCTTCCATGATTTTGTTGACCTTTGCTGCCAAGCCTACAACCTCATTCGCAAGCACACCCACCTCTTCCTCAACCTTCTGGGCCTGGTGAGGAGCTCCATCCCTTTCTGAACCCCTCCTTCTTATCATCTGGCACCATCTTTAAGACTCCCTTGTCTTGCTTCAAAGGATTTCTGGAGATCTACTTCTCTGAGCCCTAGGTAAAGGCAGGGCTCAGGCCACCTGGGGACAGTGGTGTCTGCAGGTATCTGACTTCCTGCTCCAGCCCCCCCCCAGTTCCTGTGGACTGCTAGCCACTGCCTACAGCATCTGCCTGCCACCCTCTAGAAGGGTTAGGGAGCCTAGCTGTAGAAAATCTTGCCTTATGGTAAGGAAGAAGCAAGAATTCCTGGTTGTTACAGGCACCCTCTCTTCTTCTTTGCTCTTCTAGATGTTGTCCTGTGGGATCCCTGAGCTCTCAGACCTGGAAGACCTCAAGTATGTGTATGATGCCCTGAGGCCTCAGGACACAGAGGCCAATGCCACTACCTACTTCACCAGGTAAAACTCTCCGTACGAAACAGTGCTGCCCACTCTGGGTAGTTAATTTCCAGGCTGCTGGATTGGGAAGAACAGGGCTAGGGAAACGGGAGAGGCTTAGCTCCGGTGGCAGAGCTTAGAGTTGACAACATGGGTCAGTGGTCCCAACTTTGCCTTTGACTTGGGTAAATCATTTTACTTCTCTCAGACTCAGTCTCCCATCTGCACTTGGGTGCTGACCTTTATATAGAGGTACTGCGATCCCCTACTTGCATTCTCACCATGTCTCGGTCAAGGATTTTGTCTATGGGGCAATGTATAGTAGGGATTTGTACTAGTTTTTAGCTCTCTGGATCAGAACCTTCCCCCTTGTCAAAACATGGAATTCCATGGTTCTGTTTTCCCATATTTGACGTTCTTAGACACACTTTGTGTGAAAGCAGGAAAGTGTCTGTATACTAATATTTACTGTTTTTTGTTTTTTATTTTGCGGTACGTGGGCCTCTCACTGCTGTGGCCTCTCCCGCTGCGGAGCACAGGCTCCGGACGCGCAGGCTCAGCGGCCATGGCTCACGGGCCCAGCCGCTTCATGGCATGTGGGATCCTCCCGGACCGGGGCGCGAACCCGTGTCCCCTGCATCGGCAGGTGGACTCTCAACCTCTGCGCCACCAGGGAAGCCCCTAATGTCTACTGTTTTGTCCATTTTATTATGCACCCTTTTTGGAACTTAGCGAACTAAACTTTCTCTGTTGGGTCTGATATAGTACCTTTCCTTTTGAACTAAAAATCTCTGGATTGAGCTTTGTTTGGTGAGGTTCCATTATATTGAACCTTGAAACTCAGTTTGACAACAGTATTTAGACATTTACATGGTGAGCCCACGGTGGCGTCCCTAATTCCTTCCTACCTTGGTTTAACTGTCTTTGGGTCAGGTGGGCAGTGGGGGGAGATAAGACCCCAAGTTTCACAGAAATAAACTGTATGCGGATCACTGTGTGCAATCATGTACTCTATGAGGATATCACACAGGGAAAATGATCTGATCTGAGCTGAGTATTAAGTCTCAGGTGTCAGGGGATATTTCTTGAGATAGCTCTGCCAGACAGTGGGGACTTGGGTCCGTGGTCACATCCTTTTCTTCCCATCCTCCTGCAGGTTGATTGAGTCCAGCCTTGGCAGTGTAGCCACAAAGCTCAATTTTTTCATTCATAACCTGGCTCAGATGAAGTTCACAGGCTCAGACGACCGGCTGACCCTTTCCTTTGCTCCCCGAACACACACTCTCAAGAGCTCTGGCCGCATCAGTGATGTATTTCTCTGCCGCCACGAGAAGATCTTCCACCCCAGCAAAGGCTACGTAAGTGTTTTCTCCGATCTGACCCTCCCTTGCTCCCCACTGCCCCAGCTTGTTGGGGTTCTGACTGTTTCTTCCCTTCCACACTGTGGGCGCTGGAGTTGACTGAGCATCCTGTGCTGGGAGCAGTCACACACCCCTTCCTTCTCCACTGCCCAAGTGGCCTGCCTACAATCAGGGAGCTGAGTTGGATGGCTGTTCCCTCTGAGTCAAGGGTCTTGTGAAACAAGGATTCTTGTTAATCTTTGCTTTCATTTTACTGCATATGTATATTATCTTTGTCTCCATTAGAGACATTTTTATCCTCTTCCTTCTGGAAAGCGTAACTCCTCCAACACACACACACACACTTCTGTCCCCTCACCTACCCCCTTCATTGGGTGTAGAGGGTTTGGCAGGGAGTATTCTCTAAGATTTGGATTTTGCAGATTTATGTGGTAAAGGTGATGCGAGAGAATGCTCACGAGGCCACTTACATCCAGAGGACATTTGAGGAGTTCCAGGAGTTACACAATAAGCTGCGGTTGCTCTTCCCTTCTTCCCTCCTGCCCAGGTATCTGTTGCTTTTACTCTCTGCACTGAGGGATACTGGGGAGGGAGAGCGGATGGGGGCTGGGCAGGACTGCAGGAGTGAGATACTGCCCTTTGGAGAAAAGACCTATGTCCTTGGTTTTCTCCTCCTGGCAATGAGTTTGATGACAAGTGCTCCCCCTGCTGGTCATGCTCTTCTGAGGCTCTCAAGAGGTCTTCCTCCAGCCTTGAAAATAAGCTTGGGTCCCCCTGCCAGGAGAGCAACCTGGGTCTAAAGGCAGGGGATCGACTGAATCTGAGGATTTTTCGAAGTTTCTAATCTTCTAAAGAGTAAAAGTATGTTTCAAATAGATAAACAGAATGCAGTGTATATACAAAATGGAATATTATTCTACTGTACGATTCCACTTACATGAAGCACTTAGAGTAGTCAAATTCATAGAAACAGAAAGTAGAATGGTGGTTGCCAGGAGGGAGGGGGAGTTGTTTAATGGGTATGTAGTTTCAGTTTTGCAAGATGAAAAGGGTTCTGGAGATGGATGGCGGTGATGGTTGCACAACAATGTAAGTGTACTTAATTCTGAACTGCACACTTAAAAATGGTTAAGACGGGGGACTTCCCTGGTCGTCTAGTGGTTAAGACTTCCCCTTCCAATACAGGGGCTGTGGGTTCAATCCCTGGTCGGGCAGCCAAGATCCCACATGGCTCGAGGCCAAAAAACCAAAAAAAAAACAACTATAAAACAGAAGCAATATTGTAACAAATTCAATAAAGACTTTAAAAATGGTCCATATCAAAAATATGTATATTAAAATAATGGTTAAGATGGTAAATTTTATGTTATGTGTATTTCACAACAATTTATAAAAGCGATCTTTCAAATGAATTTTCACCCTGATAGGGAAAACTGGGGGCTCCAGAGCCGCTGAGGCACTTCTGGAGAGCTGTAGGACTCTGCTCAACAGTTTGGTTTTCTCATCCGGTGTCCTAGGAACTGTCTGGTGTGAGATGCTGCGTGTGTGCCCTTGGCACAGACCTGGGGAGCTTGGGGAGGCATGGAGTCGGGGAAAGGTCCCTGGGAATGGAGGCTGGTGAGAAATGCAGATCAGGTGACTGAAAATGCAAGTGAAATGTGACTAAATCCTGTTGCCTCTTCATTATCTTTCCCCATCTTCCCCCTCCTGCATCGCCACTGCCCACCTGCCGTCCAGCTTCCCTAGTCGCTTTGTGATTGGCCGCTCACGGGGAGAGGCGGTGGCGGAGCGGCGGAGAGAGGAGTTAAATGGCTACATCTGGCACTTGATCCACGCAGCCCCTGAGGTGGCCGAGGTGGGTGGCTGCCTCTGTTCCTGGCTCTCCCTGGCGCTGGTGGGGGGTGGGGGATGCGGACGGAAGCGGGTGGCAATCATGGAGGGGACTTGGCTTTTCTGGGTCTGTGTGCAGAAAGAGGTGGGTGGGTCGTGGCTCCAGCCCCACGGGACTATGCACAGAAATGCAGTGAAACACAAACATGCAGCTGGGCACGCGGAGAGACATGTCCGTGTTAGGTGCTTGTAGTGAGCAAGAGCCTGAGGAAATGGAAGGTTTTGAGCAGGTTGAGTGTGTGTATCCGCCTAGATTTTTCTTTAAACAAATGGTACTATAATGGGCATAAAGAAAAATACAGTCATCCGGAGTCCCATCAGCCTAAAAAAGCATCTAACCCCGTTTCCATGTTTCCTTCCTATTTATCCATATATAAATGTGACTTTTGTAGTTTTATAGTGGTCATAGCTTAAATATGATGCTATATTCTGTTCTTTTTTCTCTTAAGTGTTTATAGTGAGCATAACTTTAAATATGTGTACCAAATTAATACACCAGCTTGCAATACCATAATCTCTTTAACCATTCGCTTCTTGAAAGATATTTAGATCATTCCCCTCCCCCCTTTTTTCACTCTTAATGCTAGAGTGGGTACTTTCACACATTTTAGTTTTGGGTTTTGTTTTCCCTAATTGCTTAGTAAACATTCTCAAAAGTAGGATTCATGGTCTTTGTCCAAGGCTGGGTCAGGCATTAGTTCCCCGACCAGGGATTGAACCCTGGCCTGCCAGCAGTGAAATGCCAAGTCCTACCCGCTGGACTGCCTGGGAATTCCAAGAACAGACTGCTTTTGACCTGATGTGACCTACTTTTATTTGATTTTTTTTCTTTTTTTTAAACTTTTGTATTATGAGAACTTTCAAAACATATAGGAAAATAGAGAAACAGTGTAATGAATGCCTATATATCCATCACTTAAACAGTTATTATTTTGACATGTTTGAGTCATCTATTTTTTATGAAATATTTTAAAGTAAATCACAGACATCGTGACTTCTACCCCTAAGTACTTACTATGCATCTCTAAAAAACAAGGACATAATCTTACATAACTACACTGTCATTATATCACCCCAAACATAGTCCATATTCAAAATGTCCCTGTCATCTCCAAAATTCTTTTAACAGTTGGTTTGTTTGAGCCATGACCCAAACAAGAACTGCATATTACATTTGATTGTCACATTTCATAGGTCTCTTTTAATGTGGAACAGTCCTTTTCCTTTTTTCACTGGGCCATTGTCTTACTGAGGAATGACCCTGTTTTCTGATTCCATTCCAGTGTGATTTGGTGTACACCTTCTTCCATCCCCTGTCCCGGGATGAGAAGGCTGCGGGCACCAGCCTGGCTCCCAAGTCCTCAGGTACAGTGCCTTCTCTGTGACACTTCTGCCAACCTCTCTGAACCATTCCCAAAGGTCATTTTTCCTGCCCCTGCCCCTTCCCAGTTCTCTTTCCTTGACTCGTCTCTGTTCCTTTGCTTACTGGCTAGAGAATCTGGTTTCCCACTCAGGCTATGGGTCCACAGCTCCTTGAGCAATTCCCCAGGGACTGGATATGCTTACACACTGGAATTGGATAGACGCCCCCAACCCGACTCTGAGTCATGTTCGCGGATGCCACTTGGCAGATCCCCGATGGGGTATCAGGACTCTGACGTGGAGTTACTGGCAGGGGGTCAGAAGTAAACAGAAACGTCTGCTGGCACCAGATGGGGACAGGGCTGGCCTCATGACCTTTCTCAGTTTCCTTTGTCCCTACAGATGGCACATGGGCCCGGCCGGTCGGGAAGGTTGGGGGAGAGGTGAAGCTGTCCATCTCCTACAAAAACAACAAACTCTTCATCATGGTGATGCATATTCGGGGCTTGGTAAGTGCATACACAGTCCTCATTTGGATCTTTATCTTTCTTCTGGTACTTTTCTGACTGGTCAGACCTTTTCTGCCCCCCTCTTGTGAGAGTAACCACAAGGATTACTGAATGAATACCCAATGGGCCTGCTACCGTGCTAGGCCTATGGTATGACCAAGCAATACTAGACACAGCTTCTTACTACCTGTGGTCTTTGGCAAGTAGCCCAATTACTCTTAGCCTCGTTAAAATGAGGATAATGTTAGCACCTATCTCATAGGGTTGTTATAGGGATTAAATGAGATAATGCATGTAAGAGCACTTGACATAGTGCCTTGTATTATTATTATGGTGATTATTATAAGGGAGAGGCCCAAGGGGCTTATTTCCTGGTTATAGAGGTAAGGCAGCCATGTGACTTCCTTCAAGCATAATCAAGGCAGAGTCTAATCACTAAATTTTTGGTGTGATTCTAAGAACTTTGTGAGTGGAAGGGGAAGGGAACTCTTATTGAATACCACAATGTGCTGGACTTTTGCAGGTTGGGGCATTAGTATGTAGCAGGAGGTACATGAACTTTGGAATCAGAGAGGTCTGGGTTTCACTCTTACAGAATCATTCATTCATTTTATTCAACAAATCTTCATCAACTGTCTACCGTGTGCCAGGCACTGATACATTAGCTCTGGATACAAGGGTAAACAAAATAAAATCCCCGCCCTCAGGGAGCTTACATTCTAGTAGGAAGAGGCAGACAGACAAATAGTTAAGTTAAATATATGGCAAGTCAGATAGTGGTAAGTGCTCTGGCGAGAAATAAAGCAGAGAAGGAATACCGGGGTGGAATGAAGCTCGCAGCCATTTTGCAGAGTGGCCAGGGAAACCCTCATTGATGAGGAGGTATTTGGGCAAAGGTGGAAGGAGGTGAGGGAGGGAGCCATGCACATACATCTGAGGGAGGATTGCTCCAGGCGGAGGGAGCAGTTGAACCCAAAAGCCCTAGTCAGGAGCCTGCTTGGGGCATGTCAGGAACCGCAGGAGGAGGCCAGTGTGGCTGAAGCCCCTGCAGCAGAGGGGAGAATAGCAGATGGTGAGGTTGGAGAGGGCAGACCAGAGCCTTGGTCCCACAGTCAAGAGTGTGGCTTCTCCGTGAGTGAGATGGGAGCCCTTGGAGGGTTTTGCGCAGAGGCGTGACAAGATCTGACTTAAGTTTTAAAGGGATCAGGCTGAGTGAGTCACTAATTGGCTGACCTTGAACAAGCAACTTAATCTCTCTGACTCATTTCTCTACCTCTTAGGGGTTACTTGGATCAAAATAGACAAAAGATATTGGGCAGAGATATCTGGGGACATGATGGTTCATTCAGAACAGACCAAGTTATGGCGTGCCCTGAGCATTCGTATACAAAGTATAGACTGGATATCATAGGCAGTCTGATGGATGTTTTAGGAGGACACCTAACGTTACCGTGGTAGGTGTTTCTAGCAGAATGCAGTGGGCTGGGAAGCATAAATTATTGTGCATTGCAAGAAGCTAGGTGTGGGAGAAGAGGGTCTGGATCAGGGAGTGATCACAGGAATGGTGATAGAGAGACAGATAGAAAAACCTTTATCTTTTTTTTTTGGTTTTCATTCCCTTTGTAGCAACTGCTCCAGGATGGGAATGATCCCGACCCCTATGTCAAGATTTACCTCCTTCCTGACCCTCAGAAAACCACTAAGAAGAAAACCAAAGTGGCCCGGAAAACCTGCAACCCCACCTACAATGAGATGGTATGTGGGGAAGGTGCTGGGTGGGGCTGGGGTTGGCCGACTGTGCCGGTTTGTAAATAAAGTTGTATTGGGACGTGGCCATTACTATTCATTTAAGTCTTGTCTGTGGCTGCTTTCATGTTGTAGCAGCTGGGTTGAGTCATCGTGACATAGATCAGAATGTATGGCCTATAAAGCCTAAAATACTTCCTATTTGGCCCTTTCTGTAAAAAAGTTTGCTGACACTTAAGGTAGGGATTCCACAGCTGCGGCATGGTCTGTGGGGAGGAAGAGCCTGCTGGTCCTTTGCTGATAATGAGCTGTGGCCCCAATGACAAGCCTTCATTTGCTTGAACTCTGAGCTAAGAGCAGGGGTCTTTATTTATATTTATTTTTTATTTATTTATTTGGCTGTGCCAGGTCTTAGTTGCAGTTGCAGCATGCATGTGGGATCTAGTTCCCTGACCAGGGGTCACACCTGGGCCCCCTGCATTGGGAGTGTGGAGTCTTATCCACTGCGCCACCAGGGAAGTCCCCCCAAGAGCAGGGTTCTTTAAGCTTCCCTTGGGTTCTGTATGCTTTCTCTATTCCCTCGGGCTCTGTCTGGTTGGGGAGGTAAAGTGGTCTCAGCCAGATCAGATCACGCCACCACAGACTTAAGCATCTCCCCCTTCCATGTTCCCTCTCTCACTGCTTCCCTTTCTTCCCAATTTTGCATTTGCAGCTGGTATATGATGGAATCCCCAAGGGAGACCTGCAGCAGCGGGAGCTACAGCTCAGTGTGCTGAGTGAGCAAGGATTCTGGGAGAACGTTCTGCTGGGGGAGGTGCACATCCGCCTGCGAGAGCTGGACCTGGCCCAGGAGAAGACCGGCTGGTTCGCACTGGGGTCTCGAAGTCATGAGACGTTATGAGCCCAGCGGATCCGTGGCCCAGGACCCCAGGCTCATGGCAGAGCCGGGGGAGAGGACTCTCCCTGCTTGACTTGTCTCTTCCTTGTGTAGGGGCAGGGCCCTTGGTGGGGCTTCCCTCTGTCCCGGCGGATCGGGCCTCTGTGGTAGGAGGCAAGGAGAGTAAAGATGCTCTCTGCTATCCGCTCCTCTGCAGACTGCATTTGGGTTGGTTGTGATGAGCAGCCCCTTGGAGGCTGTGAGGGTGCAGCAAAATTTTAAGTTTACCTTGTGTCAAGGGAGCAATGCCTGGTTTGAGGTGTGTGGGGTGGGCTGTAGAAGTAGCATTTGGGGGGAGGGTGGGTGGATATCTTTATTTTTATTTTTAAAAAATGAAATAGTAACGTTGTCCTAACTGGACAGGAAGCCTTGTGAGAAGGGACTTACATGTGCCTCAGAAGGCAAAAGAGGAATTGGACTTTTTGTATGATTGAGGTTCTTATTGGACTTTTTCCTAGGATTTTGTTTGTTTGTTGTTTTTGCATTTCTATCTATAGGAATTATTTGGGGAGGGGCCCAGTGGGCCCTCAGTTAGTGCCCTCCGTCTCTGAGGCAGGTCGGGAGGGACAAGGAGGGCTGCGTGTGCTGGACTGAGGCCTGCGCCACTGGGCCTTTCTGATTTTGCCTCCAAAGGAGAGCGATGTGAATACCTACGTGTGTAAGGAAGGGCCTTCCGTATGGAGGTCTGTAGAGGACCTGTGTTCAGGGACCTGGGCTCTTTTGGGGGGAGTTTTTCCTCTCGTCTTCCCCTATTTTGCTAGGACTTGCCCTGAATACTGTCTTCTACCCCTCCATTCAGCTCTTCCGGGGGTCATCTGGTCCCTGTGAATACGCCTGGGTGCTCCCCCATAGGTCTCTCCCTTCATTTTTCTCTGGTGGGGTAAGCTGCTGCCTCGGCCCTTAGGTTTGGTTTCACCCCAGGGTGTCTTGGCCCTAGGAATGGGCCTCTAGGCTGCAGACGTCAACGTGGCTGGCTGTTGGGTGGTTTCTGGGAAGCTTTCCTCGTCATCCACCACTCCTTTTGTTTTGCTGCTTCTCTCCCAAACTCCATTTCTGTCACATTTTTTTAATAAGAATTTCTCTCATTCTATGGGGCCATAAACCTATTTTGTCTGGAGCCAAAGGGATGCCCCAGCTGAAGAAAAGGGGTGCGGGTGGGGGATCCCATCAAAACTGTTGTTTTTGCTAGTGATTTTCTTTGGTTGTGAGGAGGCTGGATTGAGCTGAGCTGGAAGGGAGAGACTGGGTCTCTGATCTCTTAATACTCTTCATTCCCTACCAAATGGATTTGAAATTCACTCGTGCGCTTTACTCCGAAAGGTTGTCTTCCTAGAAAAAAGGAGAGACTTTGAATTTGATATTAACTTTCTAAATTGGCTGGTTGTGCCCGGTGACTGGGGAATGGAGTTAAGTGGGGATACGATGTGGACTGTCCCTCCCCAGCTCCAAGGATCAGAAATTCCCCCTTTCGCTGACTCATTCCATAACTAGAGAAAGAAGCTCCATTCATTGAAGCTGCAGAGCAGCAAGGAAGTTGAAACTTTTAAATTTAAAATGTCAAGGATAAAGCTGGCTGCTGTGGGCAGGGGTTAGGGGAGTGGAGAACAGAGGTGGAACTTCTCTAGATGAATGGACCAGAGATGTGTTACTGGCTTTTTGCCTGTAGCTCATTTTACTTTGACCCTCTATGCCCCTGTTAAAGAGAGAGGTCTGTGTACTGTACCCACATCCCAGACATCCTTTATCTCCTACTTTCTCTGGAATTGTATTTTCTAATAAATGATGTTTAGAAAAACAAAACTATCATTTTCAAGATTTGTTGATGTTTAAATGTCTAGATTAAAACATCTGATGTACAAGATGAAGATAATAATGATAGTAGTGTTTCTACACATGGTAACTTTTATATGCACTGGTGTGGTGCACCAGGCATTTCACACGTGTCAGCTAAATCTTTCCTTAAAACAACTTGATCAGATGAGTATTATCATCCCCAGTTTACAGATGAAGAAACTGAAGCCCAGAGAGGTTAAGTAATTTGCTTAAGGACATAGCCAGTCGGCCTTGGCTCTAGAATTTGAACCCAGGTTTATTTGACTCTTGAGTGTTTTAATATACATGATGTCATTTTTCATTGCAACTACCCTGGAAAGTAGACATGGCTCATTTGTTAATTCTGTCAACAAACTTTTACTGTGCTTACCAGTGTTACCAGTGCTACCTGGTGGCGTGCCTCCATTCATAAAGAATACAGACCTTGGAGCTGGGCCCTGGGCCCTGTACCAGGTAACCGGCTGTGGGTTACAAAGATAAATTAAGATAGTTCTCTGCATTTAAGAAGTTTACTGCCTAGTGATATTTAACTAACCCCATTTCATAAGAGAAGGAACAACCCCTGAGATGCCATGCAACGATTACGTTGTTAGAGCAGAGCTGTAGCCCAGAACTGAACCCCAAGTGGAAGCTGGAGGTGACATGACCCTTGTTCAAGCAGTTTACCCAGAAGTTTTCAAAGCTCTCCGGTGTGGAGTCATATTTCATGCTGGGAAGTTTTGTGGGGCTTCCAAGGGACTTTTAGTAATAACAGTAGTAAGTGATAACCTACCTGCTGTGTTTCTAAGTGGTTTTGAGGTGTCACTGCAGTTCTGGGCAAGTCCCAACGGACCTTTTAAAAGTTAGAACTTGAAACCGGCAAGAGTCTTAGTTAAGGAAATTTCTTGGCCAAATGGGGTAGAAATCTGAACCACCCAGAGGGAGTGGGAATGAGAGAGCTGGGGAGTTGGGGGAGAGGGGATGCCCAGGGAGAAGAGAAACAAGCCCAGGAGACTGGATTTTCTGTGTTCAAACAGAGGTGGTAAAAGTGAAGTAACTGGACTTGTTAGGATTTGGGAGCTAAGGGTTAGACTGGACTTGAAAGGTCAAAAGCGAGGCAACATTTTGAGTTGGGAGGTAATTCTGGTGCCTGGGGACTTGCCTGAGGTGTCTGTCCACAACACTAATGGCCTTCTCTGGGTCCAGTGAGTACCAGGCACTGTGCCTACTAAGATGACAAAGGTGTGGATCGCATCCTCAAGGAACTCAGAGTCCAGCTAGGGAAGCAGACATGGAAACAGACGATTACGGTGCTGTGTCTCAGGGACAGAGGTGGAAAAGGGGAGGGGTGGGCAGGCGGAATGGGAGCTTTTTGAACTGAGTTCCATCAGAACTCTGGATTTCACTCTTAGTGTGACGGGGATGCCATTACAAGGTTTTGAGAAAGGGACTGCAGCACTCTATGTTTTCAAATATCATTCTGGCTGCTGTTTGAAGCAAGAATGGAAGCAGTAGTCTAGGAGGGGAATGAGAGTAACATGGGGATAGTGAAAGGTAGTTAGATTCTGGATATATTTTGAAGGTAGAGCTGACAGGATTTGCTGTTGGATTGGATGTGGGTTTGAGGCAAAGAGGAATTGAGGATGACTCCTAAGTTTAGGGGCTTGGCAACTGGGTGAAAATGACTGTGGGGGCATTATGGGATGGGGAAGATGGGCTTGGTGGATCACAATTAAGAGTTTTGATCATGGTAAGTTTGAGATGTCTGGACATCCAAGTAGAGAAGTAGGAGGATGGAATCTGAAACCCAATGGAGGGGTCAGTCTGGAGTTTAGAAGTGGAGGTCAGCATTTAGTTGGCATTTAGTGCCATGGAACTGGATGAGATCACCTAGGTTAGAGAGGCTAAAAAGAAAAAAGGCACAGGTGACTGAGCTCTGATACAGGTCAACATTTAGAGGAAGAGGAGGAGTCACTGAAATTGTAGGGAAACCAAGGGAATGGTGTCATGGGAGTCTAAAGAAAAGTATTGTCAATATCCTAGGGCTGCTGTAACAAAGGACCACAGACTGGGTGGCTTAAACAACAGTCGCACAGTTCTGGAGGCCAGAAGTCCAAGATCAAGGTGTCGGCAGGGTTGGTTCCTTCTGAGAGTTGAGAAGGAGAATCTGTTCCATGCCTTCTCCTAGCTTCTGGTGGTTTGCTGGCAATCTTTTGCATTCCTTGGCTTGTAAGTACATCATCCCAGTCTCTGCCTTCATGTTCACACGGAGTTCTCCCTGTGTGTGCACATGTGTCCAAATTTCCCCTTTGTGTTAAGACATAGTCATGCTGGATTAGGGCCCACCGTAATGACCTCATCTTAATTTACAAAGACCGTATTTCTAAATAAGGTCACATTCGTAGGTACTGGGGGATTAAGACTTCAATATCTTAGGGGAGTGCACATCAACCCACAAGTCAGAGAACTGGATTTGGCAAAATGTTCTTAGTGATCTTGATAAGAGCTGTTTTAATGAGTGTTGGGGATGAAAGCCACATTGGAGTAGGCTGACGACAGAATAGGTGTGGAGAAAGTGGAGACTGTGAGAATAGACAACTCTTGAGAAATTTTTGCTGTAGTCGTGTAGAAACTCAAAGGTGCAGGAGAGGTTTTCTTTTTTTTTGTTTTTTGTTTGTTTGCTTGTTTGTTTTAAGATAGGTGATATTAACCCATGTTAATGTGAGTGTTCCACCAGCTTAATGAATAAACATTGTGAAACAGTCTCAGTGTAGGAGATGCAAAGCTGCTAAGGAACTATCTAGGGGGACTTCCCTGGTGGTCCAGTGGTTAAGATTCTGCGCTTGCACTGCAGGGAGGTGCAGGTTCGGTGCCTGGTCTGGGAACTAAAATCCCACATGCCGTGCTGCCAAAAAAAAAAAGGAACTATCCAGGAATGCCCGGCATGGATGAAATTTGTCATTACAAATAGGAAGTGAGTCAGTCAGCATGTCTGAGTGCTTTTCTCCAGCAATGGCTAGCTGCAAGGGGGTAGGCTCAGAATAAGTGGACAGTTGGGTTTCACTAGGGTTGGGGTTTTGCCAGAGAAGAATATTGGTGTAGAGCACAAGAAGTGAAGGGTCTTTGCAAGGGGGTAGTTTTCATACTGGACCATGGAATTCATGCTTGGGTAAGGAGGGAAGTGAAGGAGGGTGATGAATCACAAAAAAGTGGTAATGGCAATGGTTTGGAGGTTTGGGGGGGGTGGGGGGCGGTGATAAGTACCTGAATAGGGATTCCAAGGCAGCGAGCTGGAAAGATAGGAGGTGGTTTCCGGAGTGTGGGATACTCGGAAAAAGATTTTGGAGGTGGTACTGACTGAAAAATGAAGTGAAAAGGTATACACCCTTTACCTCAGGCCCTGCAAAATCTTTAAAAATAAACATAATTAGCTGAGGTTTAAATTATCTTCTGCCAAAGCGCCAGTCAGCTGGACTGTCTAAAGACTTCTTGTCTTCACCAGCACGCACACAGCCCTGGCGACACAGCGCTATCTCTGCGAACAGAGCTGCCCTCCCTCTGCCACCTGGTTGATAGCGGGCTGCAGGAGATGGTTCCCACTTTAGTTTCCTGCAGAGACTGACAAGGCAAAGTCACATATTCTTAGAGTTTTCCAGTACTTTATGATTGCATTTTTTCCCTTTAGAGCAACTTCCAAGGTAAGGAAGATAAAAAGTATGTATCCAATGACTAGATGGGGAAGGAAAGTCCCATTCAAGATGTTTTAAGGAATATTTGGGGGGAGGCTCATGGTGTTAGTGATAAATTTGAGAGTGGAATGTAAAAGTCTTGGCCATAAGGAAGATGCTGTTATTTTAAAGTATTATTACCCTTCCATTCATTCAACAAACTGGCACCTGTTATGTGCCAGTCAACATGCTACGTCAGTGGTTCCTAAACTTTTTGGTCTCAGGACCCCTTCCTTTATACACTCTTAAGAATTGTTGAGGACCCCAAAGAACTTTTGCATATGTAAATTATATCTATGATAATTATTGTTTTAGAACTCAAACCTGAGGAATTAAGAAAATATTTATTAATTTAAAAATAACAAACCCGTTACATGTTAACATAAATAACACTTTTTTTTTTTTTTTTTGCGGTACGCGGACATCTCACTGTTGTGGCCTCTCCCGTTGCGGAGCACAGGCTCCGGACACGCAGGCTCAGCGGCCATGGCTCACGGGCCCAGCCGCTCCGCGGCATGTGGGATCTTCCCGGACCGGGGCACGAATCCGTGTCCCCTGCATCGGCAGGCGGACTCTCAACCACTGCGCCACCAGGGAAGCCCCAACATAAATGACACTCTTAATGAAAAAATTTTTTTTCAAAACAAAAAACTCTAGCAAGAAGAGTGGCATTGTTTTACTTTTTTTTACAAATGTCTTTAATATCTGCCTTTATAAAAGACATCTAGGATCTCATATCTGCTTTTGCATTCAGTCTGTTACCAGATCCCATATCATGTGTCCTCTAGAAGGTACACGTCCACTATGTACTCATGAGAAGATGAGAGTTAAAAAGGAAAACAGGGGACTTCCCTGGTGGCGCAAGTGCGCACGCGTAGTGCTGTGCCTGGCTGATGCAATCTCCCTCGCGCGAGCTGCGTCTACCGAGAGTAAGGAAGCCGACAGGGACCTGAGCGAGGCCAATCAGCGGCCACAAGGAAGAGTGCGGAAAGGCCCGCCCACCTGATCCTGCGAGTGACGTTCGGCGGCCCTGAGCTGGTGGCGTAGCCGTCCGCCCTCCTTCGTCTCGTCCGCTGCTTGGAGGCGTCCTGCTTCGGCGCTGGCCCTGCGGCCATTTTGAGCTTCGCTTCCACCAGCCAGCCGGCCCAGCCCTTCCGGGGTCGCTTAGCTGAGGGGCTCTTCCACGGTCAGTCTCTCCTGGCAAGTCGCCGCCGCCGCGGAAGGGTTTCTATCTATGGTGGAGAGGGCTGGAGAGGACTAGGACACCTCGTTTCCGCCAGGATGGATGTCGCCTCGGCCGCCGCGTCCTGTGCCCGCCGTTCCGGACTGTGGTCTGCCGCCCGCGGCCGAAGCCGCTCTCCTCTGTGGCTCTTCTGTTGGCCCGGGGATCGGCCTGGGGCATCAACTCCGCCGCTGGGCAAGGCTGAGACTCTGTAGGCCTTTTGGAGTCCCTCCCGGCCGCCCGCCGCTGAGCTTTACGTTCCTCCCTCAGAGACTTGCCGAGAACGCGGAGATGGAGCCGGCAGCAGACGCATCGCGGGAACGGGCCGCCCCGCGGGCGGACTCCCGGTTCCGGCTGCCCTTCTTCTTCCCTCGGCGCTCGCGACCAGGCACTTCCAAGTTCCCCGCACCTCCTGCCCCGGAACACTCCGGGGATCTCAAACTGGCTTCTTGTCCCCCGCCTGAGGCTCGGCGCAGCTCGTGGATGCAGCTGCTTTCCCAACTCTTTGCGCCGCTCCCCGGCTTGCTTCAGAAGCTGCTGATCTGGAGCCAGCTTTTCGGTGGGATGATTCCGACCAGATGGCTAGATTTTGCTGGAGGCTACAGCGTGCTGAGAGCCCTGAGGGCCCGGGAGGAACCCGACGCCCCCACAGCGCCGAAATCTCTGAGTTCGCTGCGGCTAGACCCCTCGGCTGACGCGGCCGCCGTTCCCCTCCATTGGCTAGAGGAGGGCATCCACTGGCACTGCTCGTCCCCAGATCTAAAATTGGAACTTAAAGCCAAGGGAGGAACTTTGGACTCCGCAGCCCACGCTTTTCTCCTAGAGCAGCAGCTGTGGGGAGTGGAGCTCCAAGCCAATCTGTTCTCCGGCCGGGAACTTGGCCCTTTGCCCTCCGGGCCTCTCAACGTTCAGCGCTTAAGCAATGTCGACGTCGTCTCCTATTTGCTGAACCCCTCCTATCTGGACTGCCTGCCCCGGGTAGAGCTGAGCTATCAGAGCAGCGTTGGAAGTGGCGAGCTGGTCGATTTCCAGGCGCTGAGCCCAGAAAGCGGCTGCCTGGATGAGGTCCCGTCTCATCCCCAGCCACTCAACGCGGAGATGGCTTGCGTCTCTTTGCGGGGATGTGCGCCTCTCTCTAGAGAAGGGCTGCCCGAAATCCACCATCTTCGCATGAAGCGGCTGGAATTCCTTCAGCAGGCCAGCAAGGGCCAAGCGTTACCCACCCCTGACCAAGATCATGGCTACCACAGCCTGGAGGAAGAGCACAGCCTGCTCCGGATGGATCTGAAGCACCGCAGAGATAGCGCAACACAGTGTGTTCCCGCTGCTGGAGCCGTTCCCGGCACCGCTCAGGAACCCACTGAGGAGAAAGTAGAATTGTTGATTAAAGAGGTTACCCTTGCTTTGGAGAGACAGGGCACCTCGGAAGGCTGTCTATCTTGTGAGGTTCCTACGGAGCAGGAGCCTGGAGAGGACCAAATAAGTGTAATTGCCTCCTCAGACATAGACTATGACCTTCCCATTTCTGCCAGACCAGCCTGTAGCAACAGATTGATAGATTACATTTTGGGAGGTGCAGCCAGTGACCTGGAAACAGGTTCTGATTCAGAAGGTGAGGAGTGGGATGGCGACGCTGGGGATGATGGTTTTGATAGCGATAGCTCACTCTCAGAATCAGACCTTGAACAAGACTCAGAAGGGCTCCACCTTTGGAACTCTTTCTATAGTGTCGATCCTTATAATCCCCAAAACTTCACAGCAACAATTCAGACTGCTGCCAGAATTCTTCCCAGAGACCCTTCTGACTCAGAGACGGATTTGTCTGACAAGTCTAATCTAGAAAATCCTCCCTGGACTGCAAGCCTTCCTGAGTCTCCTGACCGTAATTCTGGAGAAGAAGATGACTGGGAGTCTAGTGCAGATGAAGCAGAGAGTCTCAAACTGTGGAACTCTTTCTGTAATTCCGATGACCCCTACAACCTTCTAAATTTTAAGGCTCCTTTTCAAACATCAGGGAAAAATTGGAAAGGCTGTCGAGACTCAGAGAGGCCGTCTGAGTCTATTGTGGCCATTTCTGAGTGTCACACCTTACTTTCCTGTAAGGTGCAACTGTCAGGGAGCCGAAAAAGTGAATGTCCGGACTTGGTACAGGGTGGGCTTCTTTCTGGAGCAAGACACACACATATCCAGAGAAAAAAGGTTTGTTTCTTTCTTTTAACATGCCTGATAATTTGTATTGCCTGTTCTGATGTGATTAAGGATATCAGCATGTCTTTCCTGGAGGCATAATAGTGCATATTTTTGAGGAAGGACTGCAAGCTCATATACTTGGATTCAGAAATGAGCCTCCTCCACCCCACCCCCACTTCCCTCATTAGAGTGTTGTTCCTGTCTGAATTGAAGGTGCCATTGTATAGATGTTAGCTCGAAGGTGCTGTTTTCTTTTGGATTGGCAGCTCTGGGCTGTTTTCCTCCAAGCTTAAACTTTTCACTTTTTTTTTAAGAAACAGAAAAATTAAACCTTGTGTGTACACGATTTAATTCTAGAGATTGAGACGGTCTTATTATAGCCGTAGAGTTTTAAATGGTAATAAATGTGGTGTTTGCAGACACTTAGTGTTGTAGGTACATGATAACAGTGTCTTCATTCCTGTCCGTTAGAACCCAAAGGGATGATGGTACCAAGTAGCAAGTCATATTTGTCTGGTTGTTTGCCATGAAAGAAAATACTAATTTCAGTATTAAAAACTTTTGGACATTTGGGATTTTGATTGACAGTCAAAGACAATACAGAAAATAGTGTTGCCTTTTCTTGAGAAAGCATTACTAGTTATCATTGGCCAGCTACAGGTTAATAATCATTTGTAACAATGATGGTCATTTATTTGGTTTTCTTGAGTAGTTGCTTCCTATTCCCAGGCTAGTCTTAAAACTTCATGGAGCATTTTATTTTACTCTTTCAACACGTTGTCAAGTTAACCTTATTTTGGGAGTCTTTTGAATTGCTTTTTTTTTTTTCTCTATTGTTTATCCAACTGAAGTTATTAATTGGAGAGTGATCCCCCCAGACAAACAGGGTACCTTTTATTGTGAAGGGAAAGTTTCTTCTTATATTTGGAAAGAGAAAGGTGTAGGTAAATTATTATTGACCTCAGATTCAGCAGCATCAAAGTTTCAAGTGGAAAGAACCATCCACTGGCTCCAAGTGACCAGCTTAATACTTTGAAACTCTTCCAGGGGTAGAAAATGTCCCTAAATGGTGGTAATCTTATGTCTTAGCCGTAGAAGCAGAATAAGGCATATTAAAAATTAAATTTCAGTTTACACTTTTGTAAATGCTGTCATCAAAGAGTTTTCGTCTATATTTTTAAAGGGTCCCTGACAAAATGACCTATTTAGTGAATAGATAAGAAGCGAAATGGGGCAATGGAACGAGCACTTGGCACCTGGAGACCTTTGTTCCCCACTCCTGAGTAGTTAGGGCCAAGAGATTTGGGAAGACAGCCAGAGCTAGGAAGTAACTTGACCTCTCATGGCTTTGATTCACTTATTTATCTTATGGAAGTAATAATAATAATAATAACTATTGTATGAATTATTGCACGGTTTAAATGAGGTGAGTAGCTAAAACTCACAGTTAGTTGCCTTGACTTTAAAATGGTAGCTCTTTCTTGTTCGGGACCTCAGGCCAATCTCATGCCTCATTTTAGCTTGCTCATTGAATAAGACTGAGATGAGTCAAGTAGATGTGTCTCAGCTGTTACTATGAACTAGAAGCAACATTTACAAAGGATTATGTCTGCGATATGGTAAAATTATTTATAGCCTTTGACTAGATGCCATTCTTTAGGGATACGGGAATAACGGATAGTGCCTGCTTCTTAGAATGAGGCTTTCAGATCTGGGAGTTTAAAATGCTTTGTGTCGTGGCATAACGTGCAGATTGTGGAGCCAGACTCAGGGTTTGAATCCTTATTGCACCCATAGAAGCTGTGTGATTTGAACAGGTCAGTTAACCTACCTACCTTGATTTCCTTATCTGTACAATGGAGATGATATGATGATGAAGTGAGATAAAAATTGCTAAGTACTTCGAAAAGAGCCTGGCATATGATAACCACTATATAAATGTTTGTTGTTGTTATTTATCTTGGTGACACAATGAGTAACACTAGAATGCAATAACTTTTAAGGTATTACATACCTACTAGTTGTCTTCGGGGGCATTCCTTGGCCTGATGTAAAGGGAATGAAAGTAGTAGGTCACAGTGGGATTAGCTGATGTAACTATTGAACGTATTTTAAAACAAGTTTTTACTTTTGGTGTTTGATAAAAAAGAAAAACTTCTATATTGGAAATTAAGTAGGGATTAAAAGGGACTGTCATTCCATGTGATCATGTATATTGTAATGTTCTCAATTTCATGTATATGTAGTGATAGCATATTGAGGAGGAATACAAAGAGGGTTTTTATCTTTACAGTCTCTCTTATAGTAACATAACTTTAAAGATACGTTAATTTTGCTGCAGTTTGTTTATTAAGTAACTCTCTTCCGTATTATTACAAAAGTAATAATATAAGAATAATACTACATATTTGTGATTCAAGAATTGGAAAGCACTGAAAAGTGAAATTTTTTTGGAAAAAGGAAGAATAGAAATAAGTGACGATCTTGTTAAAGCTTTTGTGTTGTAATAAAAGCGTTGACTCCAGGAATATATTTCTGAAATACTTTGTTTGGAAACATTTGTCATTTGGAAGAGTATCACAGAATTGATTTCCCTAAAGATTAAAAAAAAGTAAAGATTAATAACATAAGGAGAATTTCACTTACCCATCTGGATTCATTTTTAACACCAAAACCAGGAGGGGGTAGTCTGGGGTTGACCGGATAATGGATGCGGGATGGGACTCTGTGTGTGTGTGTGTGTGTGTGTGTGTGTGTGTGTGTGTGTGTGAGAGAGAGAGAGAGAGAGAGAGAGAGAGAGAGAAGAAGAAAGAGAAAGGAATTAAAGGGACATTTGCCCACTGTTTTATTCAGGTGCCATCTAGTCAGTTAGAACCCTTCCTTCTTTCCTCCCTCCCTCCCTTCCTTCCTCCCTTCATTCCTTCCTTTTGCTTCTGTTATATTTGAGATTAAAATTAGTCTATATCTTTATAGGTAACCTTCCTTGAAGAAGTTACTGAGTATTATATAAGTGGTGATGAGGATCGAAAAGGACCATGGGAAGAATTTGCACGGGATGGATGCAGGTTCCAGAAACGAATTCAAGAAACAGAAGACGCTATTGGATACTGCTTGACATTTGAGCACAGAGAAAAAATGTTTAATAGACTCCAGGAAATGTGCTTCAAAGGACTTAATGTTTTCGAGCAATGTTAAGATGATGTGACAGCCTCTGGCCTTAGCAAACACTACCTCTTACTTGAGAGGTTTCTTTTAAAAACAAAAATTGGCAGCTGTCCTTTGACATTTTTCTTAGAGTATATGCAACTTGGATCCAGTGACCTAGTTTAATATATTTTTTTTGCAACATATCCCACTCAGAAATGTACAGGTTTGAAGCCAAGCCCTGAAAATGAAGGATGAGATGGTGTGATTTCCAATTCTCCTTTTTTGTTTAGTTGGATTTGTTTTTGAATGTTGTTTGCTTGCTGAAGTGAAAAGGGGACCTCTTAAGGTGTAATTTTGCACTTTGAAAACTTATTTTCTTGGGAAACAATATTTATAGGGTTTGAAGCCCATTTTTCATTCTAATTTAAATTACGTGTACCTGTCTAAAAACTTTGGGCTCTTTTTTCCCTCTGAACATTCTGAAATTAATGGGCTGTTACGTTTTCTCTATATTTTTTTGTTTCAGTAATTTGGCCCTTCTACTTCAAGGCTAAGAAAATAATCTTGTATATACTACCAACTTAAAGTACATTATCTTGTGTCATTGTGGTTCTTTTTCTTTCTTTCTAAAAATGACTGGTTGAAAATAGGTGGTGGGTTTTTATTTCTAGATTAAGCTCTACCTAGGATATTTCCAAGGACTGCCACAAAACCTATATGTGCAGTACTTTCTGTTACTTTGGGAAAGCTGCATATTTCTGCCAAATTTTAACATCTGATATACTTAATTTCTGTGCAAACTCTTTTTTGAAGAAGGTTCTGTATATGTTATTATAGTTCCCACTTGGGTGGTTCTTTGTGTCTTCAATAGGTAGAAATTGTTGTAAAAGACTCCAGAAGTAATAATTGCATCATAGTTGCTTTTAAATTTAAAAGCTTAGAATTTTCCTAGGAAGAAGATAGGAGACATCTCAGAGCAATTTGGTCTTGTTGTATGTGCTCTCAAAAGAAAACCAGTGTTATTAATATGCCTCAGCACCGTCACTTTTAAAACCTGTCAGGATGGCACTGTGAACTTGGAAATGGGCAGTTCTTAATTTTCCAGTTTGAAATGTAAAATGTAGACTTCAGTCAATATCCAAGTTTATTGTGTTCTCCTTTTTTAATAGTGAGAGAAGTAATGGCAAGGCCTATAGTTTCAGGAAAGAACTATAGATTTAACAAATAGAAAGTCTTAATATCTTCAGCCCAAAGTTTACTTTTGTTTTTTTTTCCACTTGAAAAAAGCTGATATCCTTAATAAACAAAAGTGACAATGTTCATTTTCCAAAGCAAACTGTTTTTGCAGTGACTGATTGTGTTTGGTTTATTTAGCTGGTTCTACATGGTGTGCATTTGTTAGGTTGAGGGAATGTTAACCAACTCCTTAATGGTCTATTTTTGTTTCATGTGCCTCCTGTCACAGGTAATGGAAAACATGAATAGAATAGATGACCTCTTAATTTTGAACTTGTTTCAGAGTGGGGACAAATTTTTCATCAGAAGTGCTTGCAGGGTTACTACCTCAGTTTATAATCTACCTGGTCATTATTTTATTTGTTTGGGTTGCTCTTAGAACTGCCTCTAGTGTTAATATGTATATATATGTGTATATATATATTCATACTTAAACACACTGAGAGTACAAGTAAAAGTCAGATTTTTGCAGAGCCCTTCTTCAATGTGGTTTGTGCCCCTGCATTTTAGGTAATCACAGGGAATGCATTTATAGAGTCTGGTGTAACAACATGGAAATAAGCTAAGTTTCAAACACCAGCTGTGTCGGTTGGAAAGAAGGTGTCACTTGCCTTGAAAAGAAAACTTTGAAAATGTGTAGGCATTCTTTTAAAACCAGACTGAAGTATACTGTTTTCAGAGACTTAGGTTGTGTTTTGTGTTTCTGAAATCTTGCACCTCTGCATGTATGAAAATAATGGGATATCTTTACATTTACTGGATTTTGGAGAATTATTCCCTTGAGATTCCAACCTCACTACCAAATACGTAAAAGCTTGGTGAAGAGTTCTCCCATTTACTACCCTTCTTTAAAAGAAGTGATCAGGCAGTGATAAGGACAAAAGGGACCATTTTAAAGTTGGACAAGGGAAGAAACAGAATTCTTACCAGTTTCATTCCGGTTCTAGTTGTTAGAACAAAGTTAAACCTTCAGTCTTAAAATCCTTGGAAGTTTTAACTGAACATTTTACACACCTAAAAGTCTTGCGATGGTGCTTTAAGTATCAATGTAGCATATGAAAGACTTTGTACAGACAAGTAAAATTTCCCTTTCTGAGTGTTCAAATGTGATAACACCATCTCGTCATCTTTAACTTGAAATCAAAACTATCAGATTTTATTTTTTTATAATTTAAGGAAGGTGAAGTTAGGGGACTAGAAGACATCTAAATTGGCTTCTACAGATCCAATGATTTAAATGTAACCAGTTTGTTGGGACTTTGTAGCTAAAATTATATTTGTGTATATAACTTAGCTAATCTGTAAATTGTAATAAATATATTTGCAATTTTTAAATGTTACAAGATATTTTGGTTCAATTTTATATTGTATTTTACATTATTTTCAGTATTACTGAGCAGGATTTCCAGAATTAAATCAGGTGTTTTTGTAGAAGCACTTAAACTTTAAAGGTGCTGCACAAATTTATGTGGTTTAAAAAGGTTACGTGGGGCTTCCCTGGTGGCGCAGTGGTTGAGAGTCCGCCTGTCGATGCAGGGGGCGCGGGTTCGTGCCCCCGTCCGGGAGGATCCCAGGTGCCGTGGAGCGGCTGGGCCCATGAGCCATGGCCGCTGAGCCTGCGCTCCGCAACAGGAGAGGCCACAGCAGTGAGAGGCCCGCGTACCGCAAAAAAAAAAAAAAAGGTTATGTGACATGGAAATTACACCACAACTAACTGAAGCGGAAGGAATGGTAAGGGGATAAAAATAATTGTAAACCACATTTTGGTATTAGAAAAAAGAATTTAGTTCTTAGCGTATGAAATGCCCTTCTTAGAGAATGGGGGTTTGATTCTAAAATTGGCCCCAGCTATGTATTTCTTCTGCAAAGAAAACAGTAAAATTGTGGGCTTCCCTAGTGGTGCAGTGGTTAAGAATGCAGGGGACACGAGTTCAAGCCCTGGGCCGGGAAGATCCCACATGCCACGGAGCAACTGAGCCTGTGCGCCACAACTACTGAGGCCCTCCCACCTAGAGCCCGTGCTCCACAATGAGAGAAGCCACCGCGATGAGAAGCCCGTGCACCGCAATGAAGACCCAATACAGCCAAAAATAAAAACAAATTTATTTTAAAAAAAACAACAGTAAAATAAACAGTATTCACAGAAGCAGTAAATTCATATTCTGGGAATAGCATAGTGTTTCTACTAAGTATCAGGGAATTCGGTTTCTTTGTGCATTATTATTAATGATAACCATGGTATTTGTAAGTCATGATGTTACCTCATGATATTGAATAAATGTGATGGTAACATCAGAAAAAACAAACTTCTTATCCTGAAAAAAAGGACATTTGGGCTATAGCAAGCCTGTTCATGGACTAAGGCATAATAGCATTCTTAATTTAGGCATTTGGATCTTCCAAGCTATTGAAAAATTATTAAAGGTGTATTTCTGAACTAGAAAGAAATTAACATTTAGTTGCAGATAAATCAATGTTTAGTACAGATTGAATTGATGGCCCGGGTTATACTTCTATTACCATCTTGGGGCTAATTTAAGCATTTTTGGCTATGTCTCCCCAGGAAGGGGAGAAAATATAATAATAGTCATGTTTACACCAAGCCAGATTTATTGTTAATGACTATCCCGATATCCCTATAGAAGTTGTGCTGTGTTTCTTTTTTGTTCTACTTTAATAGAGTTTAAAGCAAATATTTAATTGCTGACCTCAGAAATTTTGATAGTTACACACAGATTTGGGAGTTTGTTGGTCTCATTTGGAGACTTCCTTTGGACCCTCCTTTATGTACCTTTTAAAAATAAAAATGGAAATATCTTCATTTTTATCTCATGTTATTTATAAAAGTAATACAGAGATATAAAGACATCTGGTACATTCTAAAGAGTAAGTATGTTGCTCAGCATGCCTCTTTGAGCTAAGAGACTTCATTTCTTTTTACGTGCATGAAGAGGTTTTGATATTTCTTCATTCAACTGATTATGACACGAATGTTGGCTATTTGGAATATACCTACATTGTTTCTCAGGATTCTTATGGACTTAGTTGAATGCTTTGGTCAATACAAAAAAAGTCTTTTTCTGCCTGGATTTGCTCCATTGAGACTAAGTTTTTATTGGTTAATTATGACTTTAAAATACAAAGGAAGCATGATATCAAACTCTGCAAAAATAGGTGTAATAAATAGGATAAATAGATCTAACCCTGCTCACTTTGAGGATTCATACAAGACCTATAATGCTTTGGATTAATACATATTAGTGACAGTTTTGACATCAGGGAAGTTAGAAATAATTTTTACATGTGGAATGGAGAACACATTGGAGGTGGTAGTACTGTGTAACAATTTGAGTCACATCATTGTTTTACCATTGGCCGACTCCTTAATTTCACCAGGGAAAGATAGGGGAAACTAGATTTATGGAAAGTGGGTTGCTTGACCCACGGAGAGGATACCCTGGAGATCTAATGGGAACATAGGTCTAGAAAGCTGAACTATGAAGATGCTTTGGAGCGATTTTTCAGGTTTTGTTCTTTAATCCATTACCCCTCCCTTTGTCTCAGTACTATCCTTTTCTTCCACTTTCCTCCTGCCTTTGCTACTGTTTCATAGATCCTTACCTAGAAGAAGAGGGATGAGGACTTTCACAGCAAAAGAACAGCACAGTTGCCAGAGGTGTGTTCATTAGCGATACTATCCATCAAGAAGACACTTATTGCACATTTCCCCACCAAAATGCTAGGTTATATACACTGAGACTGGATTAACTTTAAGAAATATCCCAAAGATATTTAGGGTCAAAGAAAGAGGTGGTACTAAAGCTGGATTATGCTGCTTTGAGGTAAGCCTGTTTTTCCTAATGGGCTTCACACACTGGCTTTGAAGGCAAAAACCAGAGAGAAGTCCCAAAAGGATTTTGAAAAAGGCTCATCTAGATATATGTTCTGGAATGGTTGTTTTTAAAAACAAATTTCATCATGAGAAGACTGTTTGGATCTCAAATATCATCTCCAAGAGACCTCTGACCACCCTACCCTCCAACCCCTTTTTCCCACTATCTTTACCTTTTAAAGTTATACACACAGCCTAGGACTGTTGCTGGCACATTATAGATAGTCAACAGATGTTTGTTGAATGAGTTAATAACTTTTCCTAAAGTGAGTTCCCGTACAGCCTTTACTGAGAGTTCATCAGCACAGCCATGTCTGATTAGAATCCAACGTGCCTCAGCCGTAGATGATACGGAATCACAGAACTGAAGGGTCCTTAGGGAGAAGCTGTAGTAAGCTCTAAATTTGTAGAATGTAATTACAAATTTCAATTGTAATTGAACTTTGTGCTTAGGGATAACCGCATCAATTAATTTGAGTGTCATTAACAAGGTGCATGTTAATTTATGAAGTTACTATGTGAGCAAATCAGCTGAGACCTTTCTTTTCCAGAATTAAAGAGTACCGAAGTATTGTACTAGAGTACCAAAGTATTTTTCCCACCACACCAGAAATTTCAGTTCTACTCCTTTTTCGGCAGGTTGGCTTTGAGTTTCTAGAGATGCACTGTTGATTCCACCAGATGGCGTGACTTGCCATCTCGGAGTGCCTGACAGATTCCTTTTATTACTAATCTGATGGCTGTTGCTTGCTTAGAGGTCATTCCCTTGGCGTATAAACAAGATGGCAACTGCCCTGCTGTGCCCATTCTAGGCCTGCCTGGCCCATTGTGACTCCACCTTTTAGTGGTAACTACCCATCAATGGGGGCTGTTCCTTATGGGAGAACCAAGAAGTGTATTTGAACACAAATAAATGAATTGATTCTTCCTGATCCACATGGAGGAATAATAAAATGAATATGACGATTTAGGAGATTGGAGGTGAGATATAGGAGGCTGATGTATGGATATTTGCCGGGGTTTTGTATTAGGGTTTTTCTAGTTAGGGCTTTCTCTCACTTAACTATTTGCTCAGCATTCAGTTTTCTATTGCATTCCTGTGCATCAGGGCAGTCATTCTCAACGAGAGGAGAGAGGGTGCCACATTGCTCGGAGCATGGGGTCTCACTGTGCCTGATTACAGAATTATACATGCAACTGGCGTGGAAAGAGGAAAAGAGCCTCAAGAACTATTGGTCTGGGGTTTGTGCTGGTGTTACCTGTTTCCCTCTTAGAGCTAGTAGCCAAGGCCAGGTGGATATCCAGGACTGCTCTTTGGTAGGTTTGGTATTAGCTCCAAGGGGCTGCTCCGATCCGCTTCCAGGTGTGCAGAATGGAGGCCATTACATGTTTGCATACAATTTTCCCGTGCCTGCAGTGACTGAGGCACCTTTCAACTGTATTATTGTGGTGCTTTTCCTTTCGTTTCTGAGTAGGGAGGGTAGGCGTGTTTTTGTACTTTCAGGAATTTACATGGGAGTTTTTTGTTTGTTTTTATTTCTGTTTGCCATATTTTCTAGATATTCACCTCTGAACAGATTCCCTTCCCCAGGACAACCTACTGAAAGTCACAGCTTGGTTGGCCTGGGGGGGTGTAACCCAGTACTGCCTGAGAGATGGCAATACTTTTAGAATAATATTGAATTACAGAAGAAAAGTCCTGCTGGGAAGTCATAGGGTTGAAGCAGGTGCATATTCTTGCAATTAATTTCCCAGGTTGTTCCAGATGGGATGACAGTTACATTAGCTAATGTCCCTTCTTTTTCCCTTTCTCTCATTCAGTCATTAAAAAATTAAATTTATTTAAACTAAACAAAAACAACAACAACGGTTCACCCTTTTCTCCCACCCCCACCCCCACTTAGTCTCTGGCAAAAACCAATCAGTTATATCTGTATCTTTGAGCTTGTTTTTTTTGTCCAGTTGTTGTTGTTGTTTTAGATTCCACATATAAGAGAGAGTATACTGACTTATTTCATTTAGCTCAGTGCCCGAGAGGTCCATCCAGGTTGTCACAAATAGCAAGATTTCATTTTTTCCAGTGTCCCTTATTACCCCTTTCATTTGGCATAGAACCGTCTCAGGGTCCCTTGGGAATATTTACCTTCTGTCATCAGGTTTCATCTACCCTCTAAAGGCTTCCTTGCTGACTCCATCTCTACATCCTCAGAGCTCATTATTGTGTTTTTCAGTATTACAGCGCCCTGTACATGTTCTTATCACTGTTCATCACATTGAATTGTAATTGTGTTTGCGATTCCATTTCTTCCTGTAGATTGTCACCTCTTTGGTGGAGGGGTCCTCAGCACAGGGACCAGAATGTCTTAGGTGCACAGTATACTTTTCTTTAACTCAAGTGACAATTTCCAGAGCCTCCTTCTCCCAATGAATAGGTTTCCCTACCCCACACAACGGTTGAAATTTATTAATTCAAATTAATTTAATTGCTTTTGTTTCAAAGAAGCAAATAAATGTGTGAAAAGTAATATAATCTAATGTAAACATTTTTATCTTTAGTACTTGAGATATTTTTGAGAAGCTAATATGGCTAGTGATGACTTTACACCTAAGGTTTTAAATCAGTTGATGTTATGTCTTCATTACTGATCTTTCAAGTGATAGCATGAGGCTTATTGAAATTAGATCAGTGTTATGAAAGGCACTTCTTCATTAGGCAGGGTATCATTCGTATCCAATTTTGCTGGTTAAGGACTTCTTTTTTTTCCAATCAGCTTATTGAGGTATAATTTACATATAATAAAATTCACCAATTTTAAGTGTAAAATTCAATGAGTTTTGAGAAGTGTGTACAGTCATGTAAACACTACCACAGCAAAAATATAAAGCATTTCCATCACTCCAGAAAGTTCCCTCATGATCATTTCTATTCAACCACCTCCCCAACCTCCAGCTTTTTGCAGCCATTGATCTGCTTTTTATCACTGTTTCACCTTTTCTGGAATTTTGTAAAAATGGTGTCATACATACAGCATGTACCTTTTTGTGTCTGGCTTCTCTTATCCAATGTAATGCTTTGATATTCATCTGTGCTGTTGAATATATCAGCAGTCCATTCTTTTTTGTTGCTGAGCAGTATTCCATTGTATGATTATGCCACGATTTATTTATTCAATAACTAGTAGATGGACAGTTGATTTGTTTCAGTTTGTGGCTGTGGTGATTAAGGCTGCTATGAACCTTTGCATATAAGTGTTTCTGTGGATATACATTTTCATTCCTTTTGGATAAATTCAAGAATGATATTGCTGCATCAAATGGTAAGTATATATGTGTTTAACTTCATAAGAAAACTCCCAGTTCTCCAAACTGGCTGTACCACTTGTCAGCACAGTATGAGAATCCAGTTGTTCCATGCCCTTGCCAATACTTGATGTTGTAAATCTTTTTAAGTTTAGTTATTCTAGTGGGTTTGTAGTGACATCTCATTTTAGTGTAACTTTTCATTTCCTTGACGTTTAATGATATGGTAAAATATGTGTTCAAATCTTTCGTCCATTTTTTAAACCAAGTTGTGTGTGTGTCTGTAAAATATTTTTTCTTAGTCTGTAGCTTGCCTTTTCTTAATGTCATTTGAAGAGCAATATTTTTAATTTTGCCGAAGTCCAGTTTATCTATTTTTTTCCTCTATGGTCCATGAATTTTTGCCCTATCTCATAAATCTTTCCCTAACCCAAGGTCACAAATATTTTTGCTTGTTTTTTTTTCCTGGAAGTTTTATGCTTTTAATTCTGACATTTAAGTCAATGATCCATTTTGAGTTAACTTTTGTATATGGTATGAAGTAAGGGTTGAGACTTATGTTTTTGCACACAGATATTAAATTGTTGAAAGGTAACCTTGGCACCGTTGTTAAAAATCAATTGAAAATATACTTGAGTCTATTTCTGGACCCTCTATTCTATTTCAATGATCTGTATCTCTGTCCTTACATAAATGCTACACTGTCTTGATTACTGTTAACATTATAATAAGTCTTGAAATCACTTTGTTCTTTTTCAAAATAGTTTTGGCTGTTGTTGCTCCTTTGCATTTCTCTTTGAATTTTAGAAGCAGCTTATTAATTCTACCAAAAAAAACCCCGAACTTACTAGGCTATTGAATGGGATTGCACTGACTTTATAGACTGACTTTACAGTGTTGACATCTTAGCAATATTGAGTCTTTTGATCCATAAGCACACTACATCTCTCCATTTATTTGGGTTTTAAAATATTTCTATCAGCAATGTTTCATAGATTTTCATATACACTTATGAAATATATGAAATACATGTATTTATTTTTGTATATTGATCTTGTATCCTGTGATCTTCAAATTTTTTACATAGATGATCACATTTTAGAATATTAACAGTATATGTCTTTTATTTCTTTTTTTCTTGTCTTATTGTACTGGCTAGGATATTTAGTACATTTTAAAAAATTCCCTCAGGTTTTCTATTTTTTTTAATATTTATTTATTTATTTATTTGGCTGCATTGGGTCTTAGTTGCAGCAGGCGGGCTCCTTTAGTTGTGGCTCACTGTCTCTTTATTTGCGGCATGCGAACTCTTAGTTGCGGCATGCATGTGGGATCTAGTTCCTTGACCAGGGATCTAACCTGGGCCCCCTGAATTGGGAGCGTGGAGTCTTAACCACTGGTGCCACCAGGGAAGTCCCTTTAGTACGTTTTTGAATAGAAGCAGCGAGAGCAAACATCCTTGCCTGATCATTAGGACTGATGATGTCTTCTCTTTCATTCTCAATGTTGGTAATTTATGTCTTTTTTCTTTCTTATCAGTCTGTCAAGAGGTTTATCAGTCTTACTGATCTTAAAAAAAACAGCTTTGGGGGCTTCCCTGGTGGCGCAGTGGTTGAGAGTCTGCCTGCTGATGCAGGGACACGGGTTCGTGCCCCGGTCCGGGAAGATCCAACATGCCATGGAGCGGCTGGGCCCGTGAGCCATGGCCACTGAGCCTGCGCGTCCGGAGCCTGTGCTCCGCAACGGGAGAGGCCACAACAGTGAGAGGCCCGCGTACCACACAAAAAAAACCAAACAGCTTTTGGTTTCATTGATGTTTTTTCTCTATTTTTTTTTTTTTTTTTACTTTGCTCTATTTTGTGTTCAGGTCCACTGATTTCTGACTTGTAGTCTTTTTCCTTCTTTCACAGTCTTTGGGTTTGATTTACTTGTCTTTTTCTAATTTCTTAAGGTGGAACTTAAACCACTGATGCAAAATCTTTCTTTTCTTCTAATGTAAGTACCCAATGCTATAAATTTCCCTATAAACACTGCTTTAGCTGCTTCTCAAATGTGTTTACACGTTGTGTTTTTATTTTCATACAGTTCCAGATATTTTCTAAAATTTCCCTTGTGCTTTCTTCTATGAACCATGTTTGAAGTGTGTTAACTTTCAAGTATTTGGGAATTTCCAAAATTTCTTGTTGATTTCTAATTTAATTGCACTGTGGATAGAGAACATACTTTATCTGATATTAATCCTTTTACATTTATTAAGACTCATTTTATGCCCAGTCATGTGTCTATCCTATAGAATGTTCCATATATATTTGACCAAAAAAAGGGTATTTTAAAAAAATATATAAACCAGCTTTTTAAAAAAATTAATTTATTTTTGGCTGTGTTGGGTCTTTTTTTTTATATATAAATTTATTTATTTTTGGCTGCATTGGGTCCTCGCTGCTGAGCACGGGCCTTCTCTAGTTGTGGTGAGTGGGGGCTACTCTTTGTTGTGGTGCGCTGGCCTCTCAAAGAGGTGGCTTATCTTGTTGAGGAGCATGGGCTCTAGGTGTGCGGGCTTCAGTAGTTGTGGCATGCAGGCTCAGTAGTTGTGGCTCGCGGGCTCTATAGCACGGGCTCAGTAGTTGTTGTGCACAGGCCTAGGTGCTCCACAGCATGTGGGATCTTCCTGGACCAGGGCTTGAACCCATGTCCCCTGCACTGGCAGGCAGATTCCTAACCACTGTGCCACTACAGCAGTCCCTGTGTTGGGTCTTTGTTGCTGAACACAGGCTTTCTCTAGTTGCGGTGAGTGGGGGTTACTCTTCATTGCGATGCGTGGGCTTCTCATTACAGTGGCTTTTCTTGTTGCAGAGCACGAGCTCTAGGTGCGCCGGCTTCAGCAGTTGTAGCTCACGGGCTCTAGAGTGCAGGCTCAGTAGTTGTGGCGCACGGGCTTACTTGCTCTGTGGCATGTGGGATCTTCCTGGACCAGGGCTTGAACTCATGTCCCCTGCACTGGCAGGTGGATTCTTAACCACTGCACCACCAGTGTGTTACAGTGTGTGTTCTGATGTTGCAGGGTGACATGTTTTCTATGTGTCAGTTAGGTCAAGCTGGTTGATAGTGCTGTTCAAGTTCTCTATATACTCACTGATTTTCTATCTAGTTGTTTTAACAGTTATTGAGAGAGGTGTATCAAAATCACCAACTATAATTGTTGAATTGACTGTTTTATTTCTGCCTTCACTACTGTCATTATTGTTTTAAGACAATTTTTTAGAACAGTTTAAAGTTCACAGCAAAATTGAGAGGAAGGTACAGAGATTTCCCATATGCCCCCTGCCCCTGCCCCCCCCCAGATGCACAGCCTCCCCCAGCATCAGCATCCCCAGAGTGTGGACATTTGTTACAAATGATGAACCTACGCTGGCATGTCATAATCACTTAAAGCCCACAGTTTACATCAGTGTCATTCTGAGTATTGTACGTTCTGTGGGTTTGGATAAATGTAAAATGACATGAATCCACCGTAATAGTATCACACAGAATAGTTCCACTGCCCTAAAAACTCCTCTGTGCACCCACCTCCCATATTCATCCCTCCCTCCCCTTCCCCAGGCTCTGGCACCACTGATCTTTTTACTTTCTCCATAGTTTTACCTTTGCAGAATGTCCTACAGTTGAAATCCTCTTCAGATTGGCTTCTTTGACTTAGTAATATGCATTTGAGGTTTCTCCATATCTTTTTCATGGCTTGATAGCTCATTTCTTTTTGGCCTTGAATAATATTCCATTGTCTGAATGTACCATATTTTATTTATTCATCACTGAAGGACTGAAAGACATCTTTTGGTTGCTTCTGTTTGGCAATTATGAATAAAGCTGCTATACACATCCCTGTGCAGGTTTTTGTGTGAACATAAGTTTTCATTTCCTTTGGATAAATACCAAGGAGTGTGATTGCTGGATCGTCTGGTAAAACTGTTTAGTTTTTTAAGAAAGCACCAAAATGTCTTCCGAAGTGGCTGCACCATTTTTGCGTTCCCGCCAGCAATGATGAGAGTTCCTGTTGCTCCACATCCTCACCAGCCTTTCATGCTGTCAGTGCTCTGGGGTTTGGCCATGCTAATAGGTGTGGAGTGGTGTCTCATTGTTGTTTTACCTTGCATTTCCCTGATGACATATGATGTGGAGCATCTTTTTACGTGCTTATTTGCCATCTGTATGTTTTCTCTTTTTGTTTTGGATTTTATTTTATTTATTTTTTATACAGCAGGTTCTTATTAGTTACCTATTTTATACGTATTAGTGTATATATGTCAATCCCAATCTCCCAATTCATCCCACCACCACTACCCACACCCCCACAACTTTCCCCCCTTGGTGTCCATATGTTTGTTCTCTACATCTGTGTCTCTATTTCTGCCCTGCAAACTGGTTCATCTGTACCATTTTTTTTTTTTTTTTTTTTTTGCGATACGCGGGCCTCTCACTGTTGTGGACCCTCCTGTTGCGGAGCACAGGCTCCGGACGCGCAGGCTCAGCGGCCATGGCTCACGGGCCCAGCTGCTCCGTGGCATGTGGGATCTTCCTGGACCGGGGCACAAACCCGTGTCCCCTGCATCGGCAGGCAAACTCTCAACCACTGCGCCACCAGGGAAGCCTGATCTGTACCATTTTTCTAGGTTCCACATGTATGCATTAATATACGATATTTTTCTCTTTCTGACTTACTTCACTCTGTATGACAGTCTGTAGATCCATCCACGTCTCTACAAATGACCAAATTTCGTTCCTTTTTATGGCTGAGTAATATTCCATTGTATATATGTATCACATCTTCTTTATCCATTCGTCTGTCAATGGGCATTTAGGTTGCTTCCATGACCTGTTTATTGTAAATAGTGCTGCAATGAACATTGGGGCACATGTGTCTTTTTGAATCATGGTTTCTCTGTGTATATGCCCAGTAGTGGGATTGCTGGGTCATATGGTAATTCTATTTTTGGTTTTCTAAGGAACCTTTATACTGTTCTCCATAGTGGCTGTATCAATGTACATTCCCAACAACAGTGCAAGAGGGTTCCCTTTTCTCCACACCCTCTCCAGCATTTGTTGTTTATAGATTTTCTGATGATGCCCATTCTAACTGGTGTGAGGTGATACCTCATTGTAGTTTTGATTTGCATTTCTCTAATAATTAGTGATGTTGAGCAGCTTTTCATGTGCTTCTTGGCCATCTGTATGTGTTCTTTGGAGAAATGTCTATTTAGGTCTTCTGCCCATTTTTGGATTGTGTTGTTTGTTTTTTTTAATATTGAGCTGCATGAGCTGTTTATATATTTTGGAGAATAATCCTTTGTCCTTTGATTCATTTGCAAATATTTTCTCCCATTCTGAGTGTCATCTTTTTGTCTTGTTTGTAGTTTCCTTTGCTTTGCAAAAGCTTTTAAGTTTCATTAGGTCCCATTTGTTTATTTTTTGTTTTTATTTCCATTACTCTGGGAGGTGGATCTAAAAAGAACTTGCTGTGATTTATGTCAAAGAGTGTTCTTTGGGCTTCCCTGGTGGCACAGTGGTTGAGAGTCTGCCTGCTGATGCAGGGGACACGGGTTCGTGACCCGGTCCGGAAAGGTCCCACATGCCGCGGAACAGCTGGGCCCATGAGCCATGGCCGCTGAGCCTGCGCGTCTGGAGCCTGTGCTCTGCAACGGGAGAAGCCACAACAGTGAGAGGCCTGCATACCGCAAAAAAAAAATAAAATAAAATGAAAAAGAGTGTTCTTCCTATGTTTTCCTCTAAGAGTTTTATAGTGTCCAGTCTTACATTTAGGTCTCTAATCCATTTTGAGTTTATTTTTGTGTATGGTGTTAGGGAGTGTTCTAATTTCATTATTTTATATGTAGCTGTCTAGTTTTCCCAGCACCACTTATTGAAGAGACTGTCTTTTCTCCATTGTATATTCTTGCCTCCTTTATTAAAAATAAGCTGATCATATGTGTGTGGGTTTATCTCTGGGCTTTCTATCCTGTTCCATTGTTCTATATTTGTTTTTGTGCCAGTACCATACTGTCTTGATTACTGTTGTTTTGTAATATAGTCTGAAGTCTGGGAGACTGATTGATTCCTCCAGCTCCGTTTTTCTTTCTCAAGATTGCTTTGGCTATTAGGGGTCTTTTGTGTTCCCATACAAATTGTGAATTTTTTTGTTCTAGTTCTGTGAAAAATGCCATTGATAGTTTGATAGGGATTGAATTGAATCTGTAGATCGCTTTGGGTAGCATAGTCATTTTCACAATGTTGATTCTTCCAATCCAAGAACATGGTATATCTCTCTATATGTTTGTATCATCTTTAATTTCTTTCATCAGTGTCTTATAGTTTTCTGCATACAAATCTTTTGTCTCCTTAGGTAGGTTTATTCCCAGATATTTTATTCTTGTTTTTAACATATTTATTTATTTATTTATTTTTGGCTGTGTTGGGTCTTCATTTCTGTGTGAGGGCTTTTGCTAGTTGCGGCAAGTGGGGGCCACTCTTCATCGCGGTGCGTGGGCCTCTCACTATCGCGGCCTCTCTTGTTGCAGAGCACAGGCTCCAGACGCGCAGGCTCAGTAGTTGTGGCTCAGGGGCCTAGTTGCTCCGCGGCATGTAGAATCTTCCCAGACCAGGGCTTGAACCCGTGTCCCCTGGATTGGCAGGCAGATTCTCAACCAATGTGCCACCAGGGAAGCCCACTTTATTCTTTTTGTTGCAATGGTAAATGGGATTGTTTCCTTAATTTCTCTTTCAGAGTTTTCATCATTAGTGTATAGGAATGTAAGAGATTTCTGTGCATTAATTTTGTATCCTGCTGTTATCCTGTATTAGCTATAGTAGTTTTCTGGTAGCATCTTTAGGATTCTCTATGTATAGTATCATGTCATCTGCAAAAGGTGACAGTTTTACTTCTTCTTTTCCAATTTGTATTCCTTTTATTGCTTTTTCTTCTCTGATTGCTGTGGCTAAAACTTCCAAAACTATGTTGAATAATAGTGGTGAGAGGGACAACGTTGTCTTATTCCTGATCTTAGAGAAAATGTTTTCAGTTTTTCACCACTGAGAATAATGTTAGCTGTGGGTTTGTCATATATGGCCTTTATTATGTTGAGGTAAGTTTCTTCTATGCCTACTTTCTGGAAGGTTTTTTATCATAAATGGGTGTTGAATTTTGTCAAAAGCTTTTTCTGCATCTATTGAGATGATCATATTGTTTTTCTCCTTCAGTCTGTTAATATGTTTTATCACGTTGATTGATTTGCGTATATTGAAGAATCCTTGCATTCCTGGGATAAACCCCACTTGACCATGGTGTATGATCCTTTTAATGTGCTGTTGGATTCTGTTTGCTAGTATTTTGTTGAGGTTTTTTGCCTCTATGTTCATCAGTGATATTGACCTGTAGTTTTCTTTCTTTGTGACTTCTTTGTCTGGTTTTGGTATCAGGGTGATGGTGGCCTTGTAGAATGAGTTGGGGAGTGTTCCTTCCTCTGTTATATTTTGGAAGAGTTTGAGAAGGATAGGTGTTAGCTCTTCTCTAAGTGTTTGATAGAATTTGCCTGGGATGCCATCTGGCCTTGGACTTTTGTTTGTTGGAAGACTTTTTTTTTTTTTTTTTGCGGTACGCAGGCCTCTCAGTGTTGTGGCCTCTCCCACTGAGGAGCACAGGCTCCGGACGTGCAGGCTCAGTGGCCATGGCTCACAGGCCAGCCGCTCTGCGGCATGTGGGATCCTCCCGGACTGGGGCACGAACCCATGTCCCCTGCATTGGCAGGCGGGCTCTCAACCACTGTGCCACCAGGGAAGACTTGTTGGAAGACTTTTAATCACAGTCTCAATTTCAGTGCTTTTGATTGGTCTGTTTATATTTTCCATTTCTTCCTGGTTCAATCTTGGAAGGTTGTGCTTTTCTAAGAATTTGTCCATTTTTCCAAGGTTGTCCATGTTATTGGCATATAGTTGCTTGTAGTAATCTCTCATGATCCTTTGTATTTCTGCAGTGTCAGTTGTTACTTCTCCTTTTTCATTTCTAATTCTATTGATTTGCATCTTCTTTTTTTTCTTGATGAGTCTGGCTAATGGTTTATCAATTTTATTTATCTTCTCAAAGAACCAGCTTTTAGTTTTATTGATCTTTGCTATTGTTTCCTTCATTTCTTTTTCATTTATTTCTGATCTGATCTTTATGATTTCTTTCCTTCTGCTAACTTTGGGGTTTTTTTGTTCTTCTTTCTCTAATTGCTTTAGGTGTAAGGTTAGGTTGTTTATTTGAGATGTTTGTTGTTTCTTGAGGTAGGATTGTATTGCTATAAACTTCCCTCTTAGAACTGCTTTTGCTGCATCCCATAGGTTCTGGGTCATCTTGTTTTCATTGTCATTTGTTTCTAGGTATTTTTTGATTTCCCCTTTGATTTCTTCAGTGATCTCTTGGTTATTTAGTAGTGTACTGTTTAGCCTCCATGTGTTTGTATTTTTTACAGATTTTTTCCTGTAATTGATATCTAGCCTCATAGCGTTGTGGTCAGAAAAGATACTTGATACGATTTCAATTTTCTTAAATTTACCAAGGCTTGATTTGTGATCCAAGATATGACCTATCCTGGAGAATGTTCCATGAGCACTTGAGAAGAAACTGTATTCTGTTGTTTTTGGATAGAATGTCCTATAAATATCAATTAAGTCCATCTTGTTTAATGTGTCATTTAAAGCTTGTGTTTCCTTATTTAATTTCATTTTGGATGATCTGTCCATTGGTGTAAGTGAGGTGTTAAAGGCCCCTACTATGATTGTGTTACTGTCGATTTCTCCTTTTATGGCTGTTAGTATTTGCCTTATGTATTGAGGTGCTCCTATGTTGGCTGCATAAAGATTTACAATTGTTATATTTTCTTCTTGGATTGATCCCTTGATCACTATGTAGTGTCCTTTTTGTCTCTTGTAATAGTCTTTATTTTAAAGTCTACTTGTCTGATATGAGAGTTGCTACTCCAGCTTTCTTTTGATTTCCATTTGCAAGGAATATCTTTTTCCATCCCCTCACTTTCAGTCTGTATGTATCCCTAGGTCTGAAGTGGGTCTCTTGTAGACAACATATATATGGGTCTTGTTTTTGTATCCATTCAGCCAGTCTATGTCTTTTGGTTGGGGCATTTAATCCATTCACATTTAAGGTAGTTATCGATATGTATGTTCCTATTGCCATTTTCTTAACTGTTTTGGGTTTGTTATTGTAGGTCTTTTCCTTCTCTTGTGTTTCCTGCCTAGAGAAGTTCCTTTAGCATTTGTTGTAAAGCTGGTTTGGTGGTGCTGCATTCTCTTAGCTTTTGCTTGTCTGTAAAGGTTTTAATTTCTCCGTCAAATCTGAATGAGATCCTTGCTGGGTAGAGTAATCTTGGTTGTAGGTTTTTCCCTTTCATCACTTTAAATATGTCCTGCCACTCCCTTCTGGCTTGCACAGTTTCTGCTGAAAGATCAGCTTTTAACCTTATGGGGATTCCCTTGTATGTTATTTGTTGTCTTTCCTTGCTGCTTTTAATATTTTTTCTTTCTATTTAACTTTTGATAGTTTGATTAATATGTGTCTTGGCGTGTTTCTCCTTTGATTTATCCTGTATGGGACTCTCTGTGCTTCCTGGACTTGACTATTTCATTTCCCATATTAGGGAAGTTTTCAACTATAATCCCTTCAAATATTTTCTCAGTCCCTTTCTTTTTCTCTTCTTCTTCTGGGACCCCTATAATTCGAATGTTGGTGTGTTTAATGTTGCCCCAGAAGTCTCTGAGACTGTTCTCAATTCTTTTCATTCTTTTTTCTTTATTCTGCTTTGTGGTAGTTATTTCCACTATTTTATCTTCCAGGTCACTTATCCGTTCTTCTGCCTCAGTTACTCTGCTATTGATTCCTTCTAGAGAATTTTAAATTTCATTTATTGTGTCGTTCATCATTGTTTGTTTGCTCTTTAGTTCTTCTAGATCCTTGTTAAACGTTTCTTGTATTTTCTCCATTCTGTTTCCAAGATTTTGGATCATCTTTACTAACATTACTCTGATTTCTTTTTCAGATAGACTGCCTATTTCCTCTTCGTTTGTTGGTCTGGTGGGTTTTTACCTTGCTCCTTCATCTGCTGTATGTTTCTCTGTCTTCTCATTTTGCTTAACTTACTATGTTTTGTGTCTCCTTTTCGCAGGCTACTGGTTCATAGTTCCCATTGTTTTTGGTGTCTGCCCCAGTGGGTAAGGTTTTTCAGTGGGTTGTGTAGGCCTCCTCGTGGAGAGGACTGGTGCCTGTGTTCTGGTGGATGAGGCTGGATATTGTCTTTCTGGTGGGCAGAACCGTGTCCGGTGGTGTGTTTTGGGGTGTCTGTGAACTTCTTATGATTTTAGGCAACCTCTCTGCTAATGGGTGGGGTTGTGTTCCTGTCTTGCTAGTTGTTTGGCATAGGGTGTCCAGCACTGTAGCTTGCTGGTCGTCGAGTGGAGCTGGGTCTTAGTGTTGAGATGAAGACCTCTGGGAGAGCTTTCGCCATTTGATATTACATGGAGCTGAGAGGTCTCTGGCAGACCAATGTCCTGAACTTGGCTCTACCACCTCAGAGGCACAGGCCTGACACCCAGCCAGAGCACCAAGACCCTGTCAGCCACACAGCTCAGAAGAAAATGGAGAATTAAAAAAAGAAAGAAAGAAAAAAAAGTTATTACAAAATTATTTTTTAATTATTAAAATTAAAAAGTAATAAAAAAAAGAAAGAAGGAAGAGAGAAACCAAACCAAAAAACAAATCTGCCAATGATAACAAGTGCTAAAAAAGTATACTAAAACAACCAAAAAAACAAAAAAAAACGGACAGACAGAACCCTAGGACAAACGGTAAAAGCAAAGCTATACCGACAAAATCACACAAAGTCCACCACCTCAGTTTTGGGATGATTCGTTGTCTATTCAGGTATTCCACAGATTCTGGGTACATCAAGTTGACTGTGGAGATTTAATCCGGTGCTCCTGAGGCTGCTGGGAGAGATTTCCCTTTCTCTTCTTTGTTCGCACAGCTCTTGGGGTTCAGCTTTGGATGTGGTCCCGCCTCAGCGTGTAGGTTACCTGAGCGCGTCTGTTCTTCGCTCAGACAGGACAGAGTTAAAGGAGCAGCTGCTTCGGGGGCTCTGGCTCACTCAGGCCGGGGGGAGGGAGGGGCACGGAGTGCGGGGCGAGCCTGCGGCGGCAGAGGCCAGCGTGACGTTGCGCCAGCCTGAGGCGCACCGTGCGTTCTCCCGGGGGAGTTGTCCCTGGATCCCGGGACCCTGGCAGTGGCGGGCTGCACAGGCTCCCCGGAAGGGAGGTGTGGAGAGTGACCTGTGCTCGCACACAGGCTTCTTGGTGGCTGCAGCAGCAGCCTTAGCGTCTCAGGCCCGTCTCTGGGGTCCGCGCTGATAGCCTCGGCTCACGCCCGTCTCTGGAGCTTGTTTAGGCGGTGCTCTGAATCCCCTCTCTTCGCTCAGCCCGAAACAGCTGTCTCTTGCCTCTTCGGCAGTTCCAGACTTTTTCCCGGACTCCATTCCGGCTAGCTGTGGTGCACTATCCCCCTTCTGGCTGTGCTCACGCAGCCAACCCCAGTCCTCTCCCTGGGATCTGACCTCTGAAGCCCGAGCCTCAGCTCCCAGCCCCCACCAGCCCCAGCGGGTGAGCAGATAAGCCTCTCGGGCTGGTGAGTGCTGCTTGGCACCGATCCTCTGTGCAAGAATCTTTCCACTTTGCCCTCTGCACCCCTGTTGCTGCGCTCTTCTCCGTGGCTCTGAAGCTTCCCCCCTTCCCCCCCTTCCCCCACCATCTCTGCCAGTGAAGGGACTTCCTAGTGTGTGGAAACTTTTCCTCCTTCACAGCTCCCTCCCAGAGGTGCGGGTCCCCTCCCTATTCTTTTGTCTCTGTTTTTTCTTTTTTCTTTTGCCCTACCCAGGGACATGGGGAGTTTCTTGCCTTTTGGGAAGTTTGAGGTCTTCTGCCACCGCTTGGTAGGTGTTCTGCAGGAGTTGTTCCACACGTAGATGTATTTGTGTGGAGGAAAGTGATCTCCACGTCTTACTTCTCCGTCATCTCGACCTCAGCCTTTTGGAAGAATTTTAATCACAGTTTCAATTTTATTACTTGTGATTGGTCTGTTCATATTTTCTATTTCTTCCTGGTTCAGTCTTGGAAGGTTATACCTTTCTAAGAATTTGTCCATTTCTTCCAGGTTGTCCATTTTATTGGCATAGAGTTACTTGTAGTAGTCTCTCGTGATGCTTTGTATTTCTGCGGTGTCCATTGTAACTTCTCCTTCTTCATTTCTAATTTTATTGATTTGAGTCCTCCGCCTCTCTTTCTTGATGAGTCTGGTTAAAGGTTTATCAATTTTGTTTATCTTCTCAAAGAACGAGCTTTTGGTTTTTATGGATCTTTGCTATTGTTTTCTTTGTTTCTATTTCATTTATTTCTGCTCTGATCTTTATGATTTCTTTCCTTCTACTAACTTTAGGTTTTGTTTGTTCTTCTTTCTCTAGTTCCTTTAGGTATAAGGTGTTTATTTGAGATTTTGCTTGTTTCTTGGGGTAGGATCATATTGCTATAAACTTCCCTCTTAGAACTGCTTTTGCTGTATCCCATAGGTTTTGGATCGTCATGTTTTCGTTGTCTCTAGGTATTTTTTGATTTCCTCTTTGATTTCTTCAGTGATCTCTTGGTTATTTAGTAACATATTATTTAGCCTCCATGTGTTTGTTTTTTTCCCTGTAATTGATTTCTAATCTCATAGCGCTGTGTTCGGAAAAGATGCTTGATATGATTTCAATTTTCTTAAATTTACCAAGGCTTGATTTGTGCCTCAAGATGTGATCTATCTTGGAGAATGTTCTGTGTGCACTTGAGAAAAAAGTGTAATCTGCTGTTTTTGGATGGAATGTCCTATAAATATCAATTAAATCTATCTGGTCTATTGTGTCATTTAAAGCTTGTGTTTCCTTATTAATTTTCTGTTTGGGTGATCTGTCCATTGGTGTAAGTGAGGTGTTAAAGTCCCCCACTGTTATTGTGTCACTGTTGATTTCCTCTTTTATAGTTGTTAGCAGTTGCCTTATGTATTGAGGTGCTCCGATGTTGGGTGCATATACATTTATAATTGTTATATCTTCTTGGATCAACCCCTTGATCATTATATAGTATCCTTCCTTGTCTCTTGTAACGTTCTTTATTTTGAAGTCTATTTTATCTGAAATGAGTATTGCTACTCCAGCTTTCTTTTGATTTCCATTTGCATGGAATATCTTTTTCCATCCCCTCACTTTCTGTCTGTATGTGTCCCTAGGTCTGAAGTGGGTCTGTTGTAGACAGCATATATATGCGTCTTGTTTTTGTATCCATTCAGCGAGCCTGTGTCTTTTGGTTGGAGCATTTAATCTTTTCATGTTTAAGGTAATTATCAATATGTATGTTCCTATTACCATTTTCTTAATTGTTATGGGTTTGTTTTTGTAGGTCCTTTTCTTCTCTTGTGTTTCCCACTTAGAGAAGTTCCTTTAGCATTTCTTGCAGGGCTGGTTTGGCGGTGCTGAATTCTGTTGGCTTTTGCTTGTCTGCAAAGCTTTTGATTTCTCCATTGAATCTCAATGAGATCCTTTCCAGGTAGAGTAATCTTGGTTGTATGTTCTTCCCTTTCATCACTTTAAGTATATCATGCCAGTCCCTTCTGGCTTGTAGAGTTTCTGCTGAGAAATCAGCTGTTAGCCTTATGGGAGTTCCCTTGTATATTATTTGTCATTTTTCCATAACTGCTTTCAATAATTTTTCTTTGTCTTTAATTTTTGTCAGTTTGATTCCTATGTGTCTCAGCATGTTTCTCCTTGGGTTTATCCTGCCTGCAACTCTCTGTGCTTCCTGGACTTGGGTGGCTATCTCCTTCCCCGTATTAGGGAAGTTTTCGACTATAATATCTTCATATATTTTCTCAGGTCCTTTCTCTCTCTCTTCCCCTTCTGGGACCCCTATGATGCGAATGTTGATGCGTTTAATGTTGTCCCAGAGGTCTCTTAGGTTGTCTTCATTTCTTTTCGTTCTTTTTTCTTTATTCTGTTCTGCGGCAGTGAATTCCACCATTCTGTCTTCCAGGTCACTTACCTGTTCTTCTGCCTCAGTTATTCTGCTATTGATTCCTTCTAGTGTATTTTTCATTTCAGTTATTGTATTGTTCAACTCTGTTTGTTTGTTCTTTAATTCCTCTAAGTGTTTTTTTTTTTTTTTGCGGTACGTGGGCCTCTCACTGTTGTGGCCTCTCCCGTTGTGGAGCACAGGCTCCGGACGCGCAGGCTCAGCGGCCATGGCTCACGGGCCCAGCCGCTCCGCGGCATGTGGGATCCTCCCGGACCGGGGCAAGAACCCACATCCCCTGCATCGGCAGGCGGACTCTCAACCACTGCGCCACCAGGGAAGCCCCCAAGTGTTTTTTCTTTAATCCTTCTAGGTCTTTGTTAAACATTTCTTGCATCTCCTTGATCTTTGCCTCCATTCTTTTTCTGAGGTCCTGGATCATCTTCACTATCATTATTCTGAATTCATTTTCTGGAAGGTTGCCTATCTCCACTTCATTTACTTGTTTTTCTGAGGTTTTATCTTGTTCTTTCACCTGGTAAAACGTCCTCTGCCTTTTCATTTTGTCTGTCTTTCTGTGAATGTGATTTTCTTTCCACAGGCTGCAGAATTGTAGTTCTTCTTGCTTCTGCTGTCTGCCCTCTGGTGGATGAGGCTATCTAAGAGGCTTGTGCAAGCTTCCTGATAGGAGGGACTGGTAGTGGGTAGATCTGGGTGTTGCCCTGGTGGGCAGAGCTCAGTAAAACTTTATTCCACTTGTCTGCTGATGGGTGGGGCTGGGTTTCCTCCCTGTTGGTTGTTTGGCCTGAGGCGACCCAGCACTGGAGCCTACCCAGCTCTTTGGTGGGGCTAATGGCAGACTCTGGGAGGGCTCACACCAAGTGGTACTTCCCAGAACTTCTGCTGCCAGTGTCCTTGTCCACAAGGCGAGCCACAGCCACCCCCCGTCTCTGCAGGGGACCTTCCAACACTAGCAGGTAGGTCTGTTTCAGTCTCCTATGGGGTCACTGCTTCTTCCCCTGGGTCCTGTTGTGCACACTACTTTGTGTGTGCCCTCCAGGAGTGGAGTCTCTGTTTCCCCCAGTCCTGTCGAAGTCCTGCAATCAAATCCTGATAGCCTTCAAAGTCTGATTCTTTTGGAATTCTTCCTCCTGTTGCTGGACTCCCAGGTTAGGAAGCCTGACTTGGAGCTCAGAACCTTCATTGCAGTGGGTGAACTTCTCTGGTATAAGTGTTCTCCAGTTTGTGAGTCACCCACCCAGCCACTATGGGATTTGATTTTATTGTGATTGCTCCCCTCCTACCATCTAACTGAGGCTTCCCCTTTGTCTTTGGATGTGGGGTATCTTTTTTGATGAGTTCCAGTGTCTTCCCGTTGATGATTGTTCAGCAGGTAGTTGTGATTCTGGTGCTCTCGCAAGAGAGAGTGAGTGCATGTCCTTCTACTCTGCCATCTTGAACCAATGTTTTTTTTTTTTTTTTAAGGTTGCTCTTTATCTAATGGGTTAAAAGGCTGCCCACTTTGGAACAGCAACATTATTCTTGTTTTTTTCTTTTTTTTTGGCTGTGTTGGGTCTTTGTTGCTGCGCGTGGGCTTTCTCTAGTTGCAGCAAGCAGGAGCTACTCTTCGTTGCAGTGCGTGGGCTTCTCATTGCAGTGGCTTCTTTTGTTGCAGAGCACAGGCTGTAGGTGCACAGGCTTCAACAGTTGTGGTGCATGGGCTCAGTAGTTGTGGCTTGTGGGCTCTAGAGTGCAGACTCCGTAGTTGTGGTGCACGGGCTTAGTTGCTCCATGGCATGTGGGATCCTCCCAGACTAGGGATTAAACCTGTGTCCCCTGCATCGGCAGGCAGATTCCTAACCACTGCACCACCAGGGAAGCCCCCTGTGTTTTTTTTTTAATGGTAGAAATCTTGAACTTCGTTATAGGTTTTCTGGGAAGAATTGGAAGAGGGGGAAGCTTGAAAATGTAGGAGAGAGGAGATAACTGATGTTGAGTAAGATTTCTGAGGATCTGGTAAGGGATGGACACTTGTAAGAATGAGAACATGGAAGTTTAGCTTTGGATAGGAGGAAAGAGAGACAGATGGGTAGAAATATAGATAAGGTTGTAACAGTGGGCATAGGGAGACTGCAGTGAAGGTGTTCTAGGTTAAGGCTGTGCCTTTCTTATGGCCTTTATTTTCTCTTGGAATAATGATGGTCTGTGGCTGAGAGTGACTATAGACACAGCAAGACACCTGTGGAAGGCTGGAGAGTGTGAATGATAGGGGCATCCATTTATTTAATTCCTACAATAGCTTGGTATGATATTTTTCTGGGCATTGGAGCAGAAAATGTAGGCAGATTAATCCAGAGTGGAGTTTCCAGTGTGGGTACAGCTGAGGACACGTGGACTAGAATACTGGTTAGTGAAGGGATGAAGTGACAGGCCATGAGTTTGGGCTGAACAGTGCAGGAAGTGAAAAAAAGGCTTTCACTGGTAGATTGAGAGGAAACTCATGAGGATAAAGGTACAGTAGGAAGGCAAAGAATAGGTGTACAGGGAAGAAAGGAATGAGGGTATTAAAAGGACCAAAACTGTGGTCAGAAAGTAGGATATTAGAGTTTATGTTTTCCAAATTGGAGTGAATCTGGGTTGTGAGAAAGTCTAAGGAACGGCCTTGGGTGTGAGTAACTTATTGGAGAGGAGGTGAATGTCCCTGGAGTTGCAGAGATTAAGGTACTGTGAGGTTAGGATATTGGATAGTTTATTCACATCAGCACTGAAGTTACCCAAAGTGAGAGGGAGATAAGGGATGGAGAGGATGATGCTGAACCAAAAACAATGTAGGGGACTGACCAGCAGGTTGGTGGGTGGCAGAGACAGGAGGAGAAGAAACTGGTTGGCTAACGGCTGGAACAGTTTCAGTATCTCTATTCAGAGATAGAGGCATAATGGTGCTTTACAAGTTTATTGGACTAAACTGAACCAAAGTGCTGTGTTAATTCCAGGAAATGCCAAAGTCAGCACAGCTGCCATTTTTTAGAAAAACCCCAGATCAGACATTAAAGTCAGCACAGAAAGAGCATTGCCTAAGCTGTAGATTCAAGAAGAGACCCAGAGAAGAAATATCAGCAATGACTACTGGACCATTTCTCCAGGCTCCACCCAGCCCGCATATCTTGCCTTGAGCTGTTGATTGACTATTTCATTCCACCCCTCCCCCTCAGGGAAGCTGCCAGTGCCAGTTCTTTGCTCCATGACACAGTCCTGGCAGGAGAAGTCAGACCGCCATCTTGGGCTGGCCTCACTCCCAGGAGAAGCCAGCGCAGAGACTATGAGAGATGCAGCTGAAGGAAGCACATTTCAGGCGCTCCTCTCTAGGGTAAGCAAGGGCTCATTAGCTGAAATGATCATCTTCCCAGGGCCCTTCTCAGACCAACTTAAAAGTAGCCTGAGCCGTCTCTCCACCCTCACACACAGGAGTACAAGTCTTTTCCTGCTCAGACAGAACCCACCCTAACCTCAACCCTTCTAGAACACAGGTACCATCTGCTCATTCCTCCTCCTTGTGAGTGATGTGAATGCACTCAAGGCTCACTTCCAGGATAGTATTCTCTCTTGTTCTCCTCCTGTTTCACTAGTCACTTGTTATTCAGTTCCCTCCCTACACTCATTTCCTTTGTTATCTCAACCTGCTTCATGGCATTAATACCATCTAATCGCTGAAAAAATACCAAATATCTCTAACTCCTGAGACAGACTCTAATCTCATATACCCAGTCACCTCCTTGGCATCTCTGCTTGGGAATCTCTTAGGCAACTCCAGCGTAACATGCTCAGAGTTAAACTGGTTCCCCCACTCTCCCCTGCCACGCCTGCTCTTCCTGCAGCCTATTCCCATCTCAGTCAGTGGCAACTCTGTCTTTCCAGGTGCTCAGGCCAAATACCTTGTAATCAGGTACTAGGGAGACTTGGAAGTCAGCCTTGAGTGTATTCTCATCACTCAGGAGGAAAAGGAATGTGCAAATCATGCTTCATCCTCTTTCTCTCATAGCCCAATTACAATCTGTAGGCAAATCCTATTAGTTCTACCTTTAAAAGATACCCAGAATCTGACAATTTCTCACTACTTCTACCCCCCCAACACCATGAACCAAGCCATCATCATGCCTTGCTTGGATTATTGCAGTAGCTTCCTAACTGGAATCTGTTTCTACCCTAGTCCAAATAGCAGCCAGAAGGATCCTCTAAAAAAGTCCTTAAGTCACAATGATCATATTGCTCCTACACTCAAACCTCCAGTAGTTTCCCATCTCATTTAGATAACAGCTGATCTTCTTACAGTGACCTGGAATGATCTGGCTTTCCTCACTCCCCCCCACCCCACCCCCCACTAGTCCTCTTCTACTACTCTTTCCCTCATTCACTGCGCTTCAGCAGCGCTAGCCTCCTTAGTTCACAAACACTGCAAGGATATTCCTGCCTCAGGGCCTTTGCACTTATTACTTCCTTCGCCTAGAACATGTTTCCCCAATGTCACATGGTTTGCTGTCTCACTTCCTTCAAGCCTCTGTTCAACTGTCCTTCTTCTTAATGAGGCCTTTCCTGCCAACCCTATGTGAAATCTATGGAATATAAGATAGCAGCATCCACTGCTCTCCTATCCTTTTACTCTTTCCATTTTTCTCCATAAACTCATCGTCCTCCGAGACTATGTATTTATTAAATGTAAATTCTGCGGGAGCAAGGACATTCTGTTTTACTCACTCCTGGATCCCCTGTACCTAGAAGAATACTGGGGTCACAGAAGGTACTTGATAAATATCTGTGAAACAAATGTAATTCAGTTCAACTGGCTGTAGGGAAACTTCAGGAGTCCACAATCCTCTGGTTACCAGAGCCAGTTTTGTTTCTTATAACAAAAGCCGCCTCTCTCAAACCCTTATCAAATCACGACTTTAATCAAGCAACTAGTTTGTCTGGGCTCTTGCATGTTTACATAATCGTATATCTAATCCCAACAGAGAGGGCCTTGCCTTCTTTTCCTTTGCTTCCTAGTTCCTGTAAAATAATCAACAGTGGCTGGTGACCGAGCCTGTTGGTTAGCATAGCTATTAAACACCAGCACTCAGTAAAAATTACTGTTGTGGTTATTCTTTAGTAGAGTAGAGGTATCGGTTATAATCTTCTCGTAATTGTGAGTCTCTTGGCCAAATATGTTTAAATGATAAAGCAAATGCGTTGAAATACAGCTTTCTACTGATCAGGTTTTCAGGAGACCTGAGTTGTGGTCCTAACTCTCCTGCGGAATCACCACAACTCTGGGTACTTCTCCTGAGTTCTCCAGTACCCTCTAGGGAGAAAGTGTGGGCTTTGGCTGGATGGTCCTAAGACCATCTATTGACAGAGAAGAGTCTGCATTCTCAAGTCACTAGAAATGCAGGTGGTTATCTCACTGGCTTTCCCAAAGAAACATTGGTTACAACAAAGAAACAGGGACACAAGACACTGTGACCTTTGTACTGGTTAGGATTTTTTCAGTTGTTAGGGTCAGAAACCCAACTCCAACTGGCTGAAGCAAATAAAGGTGTTTATTGGCACCTACAAGTTGAAATTCCAGGGGTAGAGCCTCTTCTGGCAAGCTGGGTCCTAGGGCTTATAGGATACGAGGACCCAGTCTGTCTTCATCTTCTGACTCCACTTTCTCCTGTTTTGGCTTCACTTTCAGCAAGCTTTCCCTGCATAAAGACCCCAGCAGCACCAAAATGATACCTGCCAGCTTCAAATCCAAGAGATAATGGGCTTCTTCCCAAGAATTCTGGGATCTTTTTAAAACTGAATCTCATTGGTCTGGGCTGAGTCATGTGTCCTTTCCTGAACCAATGGAGCTGGGGTGGGGGTGGAGGCAGCCCATCAACCCACGTGGACGGACAGTGGCAGAAGGGTAGATGCCAAAAGGAAACTCAGGGGGCTATTAACAGAAGAATGGAGATTGAATATTGGACAAGTAAAAATAATGGACATATGTTTCAGTCCTCATTAACTTATGATTTTCTTATAGGTACTGTGTTAATTTCCCATGTTGCTATAACAAATTTCCTCAAACTGGCTGGCTTGAAACAACAAAAATTTATTTTCTCACAGTTATGGAGTCCAGAAGACTGAAACTGAGGTGTTGACAGGGCCACACTCCCTCTGGAGGCTCTGGGGGAGAATTCCTTCTCCGCGTCTTCTAGCTTCTGGTGACTGTTGACGTTCCTTGATTTGTGGTGGCATCACTTCAACTTCTGCCTCTGGGGTCACATTGCTTCCTCCTTTTCTGTCTGTCTCAAATCTCCCCCTGCCTTTCTCTTATAAGGACATACATGTGTCATTGAATTTAGGGCCCACCCAAATAATCCAGGATAATCTCCTCCTCTCCAGATCCTTGTCTTAATTACATCCAAGTTAGGTCACATTCATGGGCTCCAGGGATTTTACATGGACAGCTTTTGGGGGGCTGTTTTTCAGCCTACCACTGGAACCAAGCCAGAAGCATAATAACATTCAAGTGACTGATTTAAACTTTCAAAACGTATGAGAGAATCAGAATCATTTCTAAATTTTTGCTGATATATTTTATCCACATGCTTTGTTGCCTTTTAAAGAGATAAAATAAAATTTGCTGTAAGGGAAGAACAAACAATTAAATTTCTGACTTGACTGCAAAGCATGTAAGGTTTTCATTTCAACATATCACCCTCCTGCCCTCTTCCAGGTAACTGTTGAACCAATAGCTATTTTTATTTGAGTTTTCTACTCCCTTTCTGCATTGTCTTTAGTTTCTTTGCTAAAATGTCTTTATTAGCAGTATCAATCCTGATCATAATTGATAAACAAGAACTAGAATGTAAAGAGTCACTGGCGAGAATAAACCACAGTCAGAAAAGTATTTTCAAACTTGATTTCTTTTCTTATTTCAAATGCGTAAAAAATCTCAACCACTCGCTTTTTTGTTTTTTGTTTTTTTTTTGGTCTAGGTAAATGTTCCAAGGAGCCCCAGGCTAGATTAGAGATAAACAAGACAAAAATCTTGTGAAGAAATCAGCAGGAGCCCTTACTCCTCAAAGAAGACAGCGGTGTAATACATGTTTTCAAAAATATGTCATTTTGTCCCCTATATCCACCCACCTTCAGCCCAAGAAGCCACCCTTACTGGTTGCTCAGGTTGGACTGGGAATGCACTGGTTGCTGGTATTTTCCCTGGAGGCATCTTGGCAGCAATTCCGGTGGTTCAGATCCTCTGATATCACAGGGGTGCGCAGGTGGCTCTGTGCTTTATCAGCGGGGTGAGGCTTACAGGTGTTTCACAAGGCTGGGGACGGGGGGACTGGTAAGGAACCTGACCCTTTGACCCTCCCACCCTCCCCAATTCAGGAGCTACAAAGGGACACGGATCCTCATCTATGCTTCTCAGGTGCAGCTCTGCCTTACTGTCCAATGCAGCTTTCTTTACTGGAAACATGTAGGATCTGAGAAGGGAGAAAAGAGTGGGGTATTATGGGGTTTCGCTCCTTTTTGCATCTGGAGAATGGACTCAACTTAAACCTGGCACCATGAATCAGCCTGTATATGTTGGCAGAGTGAATTTCCAGTGTTGGAGATAGAATGATGTAATGGGAAGAGCTTTGGCCTGGACATTGGGGGGCAGATCCTTGCTCAGTGACCTGAAGCTTCCCTTCCCTTCTTCGCTCTTCTGTTTCCCATATTTAAAACAAGAGCCTTGGATGAGATGTTCTCTGAGGCATCTGCTGCCTTCAGTATCTGTCAGATGTATACACATTACACCTAGGTTGAGCATTTGAGTTTCCTGGGAAGGCTCACTGGTTGTTCCTTTTTCCAGAAAGCTCTCCCCGCACACAGCCTGATGTGCTGCTGGTTATATTTATCAGGCTCCTAAAAAGGGTCCAAAAGTACAGGATTGTGGTTAGAGTTAAGAGCCATTTCTAGTTAGGACAGTGTCAGTTGTTCATCAGATATAAATCCGGTGCCCCGGGTAGGTGCTGGGGCTATAAAGATGAATCAAATGGAGCCCCTGCCCCGAGGGGCACACAGCCTAATGAAGGAGACAGGGAAGTACCGAGGATTGCCTTATAGTATGATAAGCTCCACTACAGGGTTATTAATAAGGCTCCATGACACATGGAGGATGGACATATAAATCTGCCTGGGGTGGAATCAAGAATGGCTTTCTGGAGGAGGTGACACATGGGTGGACACCAAAGGGATGAGTAGGAATTACCTAGGTGCAACAGGCGTCCAATCCCTAGAATGCTCACAGTAAGTATGCTCACTCCACAGAGACTTGCCAGCTGCCATGTGACACATTGCGGCCTCTAAAGACAGGTGTCTCTCCCATTGTCTAATTATCCCCTTGGGTCTGACACATGGATTAAGACAGTGTGCATCTAATTGGAGCCCCAGGGGGCAGGTCCTGAGTAAGCTGGGAAAGCTGACTGGAGTCCAACTTTGATTCAGACCAGAGACAGCAGAACTGTGGGCTTCAGGAATACCACTTTTGATCTGCTAGTATTGAATGCTTGCAACCTGTACCACAGAACACATCCCCTCCTCTCTCTCTGTGTCTCTCTTTTCCCTTTTCCTTTCCTTTTCTGGTGCAAATTAGGGGGAAGGGATATAAAAGCTGTTGGTTTCTGAGTGTGTTTCTAAGATCTCACTCTGATTCTACTTAGTCATGGTAGGCTTCTTGGAGGAAGTGCTCAGAAAGAAAGGTAAGGACTGGCTTGACTAATTAGTTTGACATCTTAGCAAAAAGGGGCCCCTTGCTACTCACACCCGTGCACTCTTCCCTGCATTTGACCTGTGTACCTCTACTAACCTCCCGCCAAGTAGAACCAGGTTTGATCATTTCCCCTTTTTCGGTCAGTGGCTGGACATGTGCCTTAGGTTCGTGATTCAAAGCTCTTTCAGCCAAACTGGTTCCCCTGCTCCCGGTGTCAGGACTCGGGGACCCGCCCGGGCCGCGGCTGTGAAGTCCCCTCGGAGCGGCCGCTGGGCTCCGCCTTCCGCTCGCCCGGCCGGAGGTTGGGAGCGGGCTCGGAGCTGGGAGCGGGAGGCAACACCCTCGCTCGCACACGGCAACCTGCTCCCTTCGGGGAGGGATCCTCCGGCTAGCGCTCCCGCTCGCTCGGCCCCGCCAGCCGCCCGGCCGCGGGGAGCAGAGGGGACTGAACCCTCGGCGCTGCTCGTTAGCAGTCCCGGCGAGAGGAGCGGCAGAATTACTCATGCGCTAATTGCCCCTCATTAAGTTAAGGAGACGAAGGGGAGCGCAGACTCCAGAGGCAGGAGGTGTCTGGGGCCGGCTCCGCCGCGCACGCCGAGCTCGTTCAGCCCGGCCAGGGTTAAGTCTTCCGCTCGCTGCTGGCCGGCTGGCGGCCAGCTGCCTTCAGCGAGAGGCCAGAGTCCCTGCCAGGCACCCGGGAGGTACGCCGCGGGCCGGGCTGGACCGCATCGGACCCCTCCCCCATCACCGCCTGGAGGAGGAGCAGAAAGTGGGGCGTGCGCGGTAGGCCCCCGCCCCGCAGCCCGGCGTCCGGGTGGGCAGAGAGCGAGAGGGGCTGCGGGACACCGAGATGGCCGATGAGATCGACTGGCTGGACTTGCCCGGCCGGTGGACCTACGGAGTTGACCGCGGGGGGAGAGTCTTCTTCATCAAGTATGTGGGTCTCTGTTTCATCTTCTCTCCCTCTCTCTCTTTTCTTTAAAGTTGTCTGACTTGAAAGGCAGCAGGGCTGGGGGCCGGCAGGAGAGCGTCAGGGTAAGCGATGGCTGGAACAGCAGGCATAACTAATAAGTTTATCACGATGCCTGTTTGAATGTGTCTCCCGTCTTTTCCCCAGTGGGTCAAAGTCCAGCTGAGGCTCAGCATTCCCTGCACCTGGAAAGGCAGGGCAGGGCAGGTGCAGACCTTCCCCTTTCCCCTGGTCACAGGCAGGATGGGAACCCTGAGGAAGATGACTAGAGCTGCTGCCCAGCCTGCAGTTCCTTCCTTTCAGCTTTGGCCATTGACAGGGACAGGGGTGAGTCCTTTCTTTCTTGTGTCCACTCCCCGACCATTTCCTACGGGAAGACTTGGGCTGAGGGACAACATACCAGGAGGCTCTGCCTCTACCGCCCGCTTCCCTGCATTCCCTCACCCCAGGACTCAGGGTTCCCTAGATGGCAACCCCTCTCCCTCCTGCATCTTTATGGGGCTGTGGTCAAGGGAAAGAAGATGCCCACGTTACATTTGGTATTCTTTAGAGCGAGGGAGGCTTTGCTGCTCTCAGTAATATATTAGCACTGTTATATTAATTACATAAACCAAAATGGCTCTGGCATAATCTCATTATAACAGAGTGGCTCCGCTGGTGCTAGTTTGGCCTACTTCTATAGGCTTCTTTTGCCACGATAGAAATTTCCCGATAATATAGCAAGTCTAGAAGCACAGCATCTGAACTGTTACCCACACATAATGGGTTTTCCCTTTCTCAAGATAGCCACTCACAGAACATTAGAGCTGAAAGGAGGCTTGGATGCAACCCCCTCACGTTTCAGACGGGAAGCGAGGTCTGCAGAGATTCAGAGTACTTTTCTGAGATAAAACCACTTGTTAATCAGAGCTCCGACCAAGCCCAGGCCCCGCTGAATTGAGTGCATTGCTTTCCCCCCTGTACCAAAGTGCCCTTGCAGGAGTGCAGGCAGCCAGTGGTTTCTTGTTGGTGTTACTGTTTCCACATTTGCTGTAGGCTTTTCTTCTGTAGTTATCATTACTGTGATCAAAATTGATGTTGTAATTATACTATCTTAGAAATTAAGTCCACCAAAGTTCTTGACCCTACGTCAGATTCTTAAATAACAGGACGTCTCCAGGATTTAAACTGGAGTCCCTTTGGTCAGTGGTTTGAGACTTTAGAATCCCTAAGAATCACCCAAGGAACTTAGTTAAAAAGGCTGATTCCCTAGCCCTGCCTCCAAAGATTCTGTCCGAGTTAGAAGATCTTGGGTGGGCCTTGGAATCTCGATTTCCACAAGCTCCTCGGGCATTCTGACGAAGTGGTTAATTTGGCTTTTCTCATCTTTCTTCTCAAGCTCTTGCTTGCCTCCCAGCTTCTTTTTGTCGTTCGTTCCACAGACATTTATTGAGTATCCGCTATTTGTCTGCTGCAGTGTTAGGTATTGGGATAAAAAACAATAAGATACAGGTTTTTCCTTGAAGGTGGTAGAGAGAAAATGCAAATAAATACTTATGAAATAATAAGATACATTCCAGAGGTATTTGCATGATGCTATAGGAACATAAGGAAGAAAGAGCTAATGCTCTGAGGAGTTGAGGGGGGGGGGCCTCCCAGAGGAGGAAACATTTGAGCTGCTTCTGGAGGAGAGAGACTAGAGTGAAAGGGGCCTTGAGGCAGAGGCCTGTGGGATGGAGGGCACCAGTGGTTGCTGGAGCCCAGGTTATCTAGAACACTCTGAGAGGTTCAGCAGAGGTGGAGTGGAGGTGGCTGGGGTGCTGCAGAAGGTGAGGCAAGACAGGTAGGAAGCGGGCAGCTTCGGAGAGGCCTTGTGTGTTAGGCTAAGGCGTTTGAACTTGATCCCGTAGGTGATGGGAAACCAAAGGAGATTTTAAACAGAGGAGTGACATAGTTAGACCTGTGTTTTAGAAGGAGCTCTCTGGCAGCTGCATGGACGGTGATTTGAGGGCTGAGTAGGGAGGCAAGGGGAAAAACTTGAGGTATGGAAAGCAGTTAGGAGGCAATCACCAAGTCCAAAAGACTTGAATTAAAGCAACGAGAATAGAGGGGAAGGGCGGGGAGAGGTGGGAGAAATCTTTAGGCGTAGAATTGAGAGTTTCCATTTACTCCCTGAATGTTGAGGAACGAGGGGTGAGAGGGGGAAGAGCTGAAGATAAATCTTAAAATTTTTAACTTGAGTTTGATAGAAATCAGGAGTATGGGAAGAGGAACAGACTTTAGGGAAAGTACAGGTCCAGCCAGGAAATATTGATTTTGAGGTCCCCATGGGACATTCAGGAAGTGGTGTCCCACAGGTGGCTGGGTGTACAGGATAGAGGTTGAAGAGAGAGGCCTGGGCTGGAGAGTCTTCATGTAGAGCTGGGACCACCCGGAGTGTGTGAGGGAGAAGACAGGAGGGTCCCCAGGCAGCACTGCATTAAAGGAAAGGATAGAGGAAGAGAGGCCAGGCTGGAGGAGACCCAGGATGCAGAGGTGGGCAGCACCACGGCCAGGGTAGCGTGCCCCCCAGATGGGAAGGAAGAGAGGTGTTAAGAAGGAAGGGATGGTCAACCGTGGAAAAGCCAAATGAGCTTAAGACTGGAAAGTGTTTACTGGATTTAGGAACTGGGGGTGTTTAATGACCTCTAGGAAAGTGGTTTCAGGGGAAGGCTGGGAACAGAAACCAGATTGCAGAGAATTGGCGAATGGGAGGCCAGGAAGTGGGGACAGTTAGAAGGAACTAGTTTCTAACAGGGATGTTTGGTCAGCAAGAAGAGGAACACGAGAAGAAAGCTAGAAGGGGAGACGGCATTAAGAGAGAGAGAGAGAGGGTTCAGACTGGAACACACAAACAGGAGTGGGGGCTAAAGTGATGGACCCGAGAGGGAGAGAGAAGTTGAAGGTACAAATCTGCGATGCTTAATAGGAAAAGGGTCTAGAAAAGACAGGAGATGATGGAGACTGTGACCCACGCAAAGGGACTAGCCTTCAGTGGGAGAAGGCCACCTTTTCTCCAATGTAGAGACAAGCATTAAAGGATGGGTGGAAATACGGATACGTTTGAGGGGGAGGTTGAGTGTACTGGGTAGAAACCTGCCTCATGGTTTCTATTTCTCTTGAGTTAAGAGATGAGATTATCCATTGAGAATGGGTGAGAGGGAGGGGAGGAGAGGCAGGCTTGGGATCTGAGGTTGGTGGGAAAGCCTTAGAACACTTGGCAAATGGCAACTGATTGGGGCCCCTGAAGAAGATTATAGCTGGTGGATTTGCAATGACCCCAGTCCTCCTGGTTCCACAATTTCCCCACCAGCTTTGGGCTCAAAGCTAGAGTGGAGACGGTCTGTGGCTGCATTGTTTTTCACCAGGGGCTGACGACTGGAGGGTGGGGGAAGGTCGGGGGAGAGGAAGTTGAGGGAATGGTGGGTTGTGCGCACCTCTGTGACCCTGTGATTGTCGGTGATGTCCAGGTGGGGTGGAGATAGATGTGACGTCTGAAGGAGCCCATAGTGTGAGAGGAAGGAGGGGTCAGGGCCAGAAATCTCAGGGCAGCTGAAGAGGAGGTGTAAGGAGGTGCCCCCTTCCTTGGCTTCCTCTTCCCCTGCCTCCCAGGACCAAAGCCCAGACTACAGTTCATCTCCAATGGTGCACATGGCTCCAGAGCTTTGTTTAATAAACTTTGTTTATTCTCTCTTCATCAGAGGGGTGGGTCATCTGGGAACGTTTTTCCTGCAGCAGGTGTTCAAACTCAGAGGAAAATTAGTGGAGTCAAGGGAAAAGAAAGCATAAATCCACGCAAAGACTTGGACCCGAGTGTTCAAAGCAGCTTTATTTGTAATGGCCCAAACTGAAAACAACCCAAATGTCCATCAGCAGGTGAGGGGATGAGCACATGAGGTATATCCTGCAAGGGAATGAACTACTAACACATGCTAGCACATGGAAGAAAGACAAGAAGGAAAGAAGTCAGACAAAGAAGCCTAGTTTGTATGATTCCACGTATATGAAACTCTAAGAACTCCAGAAAATGCAAACAAATTTATAGTAACAGGAAACAGACCTGTTGCTGCGGGGGGGTGGGGGAGGATAGGAGCCGGCAGGGTAGGAGACAGGAATTACAAAGGAGCGCCAAGAAAATCTGGAGGGTTCACATCTTGATTTTGGTGATAGTTTCACAGGTGTACAACTACTTCAAAACTTATTAAATTGTACACTTTAATATGTGCAGTTTATTGTATATCTTACTTTAGTAGAAATTTAGTGGCACCCTTCTTAGTGGAGTTTATTATACTAGCTAAGGTATTAATTATTGAGTGGAGTCCTGTCCTGGACCCCAAGGCCCCAGCCTAAAGCCTGGGTGATACAGGTGATCTGGGAGTCCTGTCCTCCACATACATCGGGCTCAGGAAATATTGGTGTCCTTGGTTGGTGGGAAAGGTCAATGGACTTATCTACCATGGCATCTAGAGCCCAGAGGATCTGCACTGCTGGGGAGCCCACCTTGCTGGGAGTGAGATGTTAAAAAGAGCTTGGGTTTTAAGGGGGGGCGCATCTAGGTCTGAATCCTGGCCTCATCAATTATTTATTGTATGAACTTGGGCAAATTACTTAACGTCTCTGAACCTCAGATTCATAATCTGTAATATTCCTAATGTGAGGGACCATCGTGAATGATGGTATACAGCCCTGCAGACACTCAGGGACTGTCAATTCACCCAACCTCCTCTTCTCTTATCCATTGAGAAGCTGCCAGTTAAGGACCTTCCGTGTACGTCCCACATGGCTTCACCTTTCACCTTTAATGTCACCTCCTTCTTGAAGCCTCCATGCTGTTCCCCTTCCTTAACTCCATCCAGGGAGTACTCCCTTCTCTGATGGTGAAATGCTCTCTCAGCAGAGAGAGCATAGCTATAGTAGGGATTATATAGCTCCTATCACATCATATTCCAAATATCTTTTTACATGTCTGCTTCCCCAGTGAGTTAGATGTTCTTTGAGGTCAGGGATCCAGGATTATAAATCTCTGAATCCCCAGAGTCTGCTCAGTAAATGCTCTGTGAATGTGAGTGAATGAAGGCAGCCTGGGTGCCCCCATGTCAGGTGTCTGGGATCAGACAGTCAGTACTGATGTGAATGTGGAGATGGGTGTCCTCCTCACAGAAGCCTCTTTTGTATCTCACATGTTTTTTCTGGTCTTCTCTAGTGATGAAGAAAAGTCAACCAGCTGGGTGCACCCTGGTACGGAATCGCCCATCCAGAGTGGACACTCCTCCAGCCCAGGTAAGGATCTCATCTGTCCCTGCCTTTGCAATCCATGAGGAGGCAATGGCTTGAGGTGGCTGTGGGAACCCCCTACCCTGACTTTGCTTCCGACTTTTCCTTTCTCCATGGACAGACTCAGCTGAGCATTTGACCCACCATGTGGGGGATTTTGCAGGAGGGTTGACGCTCACCTTGAGGTCTTTTCAAACTTCCAGCCCCGTGACTAGTATCTGGGACTGACCTTTGAGGAGAAAGAGCTTACTCCTCTCTCATCCCCCTGCCCAGTCAGAAAATCCCTTCCATCCTGAGAGCTCCCGAACTGGGCAGAACCCTAGCCCCCAGTGCGGTACCATAGAACTTTACGCCATGATGGAAATGTTCTCTTTCTGTGCTGCCCAGCACAGCCACCATGAGCCACATGGGGTTACTGAGCAATTGAAATGTGATTAGTGTGACCTAGGAACTGAATTTTTAATTTAAATTAAATTAAATTTAAATAACCCCACATGACTAGCAGGAACTGCTTCACATTGAAGGGAACATGAAAGAAAAGGGGACAGGGCCAACACTGATTGCTTACTATGGAGAAGACTCCATTACTAAGCCTTCAGGGACCTCCCAGCCTAGTGGGGAAGATAGGACCCCTCCGGGCAAAGATGATTTCATTCTAAATTGAAGATGTGGAGACACCAAGAGTCAGAAGGCCTGGGGTACTTCAAGTGAACAATCCATCCTCCTCTTCGGGATGCCACTGTAGACCAATAAGGGGAGGGGTGGGAGCGACAGCGTTGGAAACCCCCTACCCCTCTGGCCTTCCAGCCCTTCGCCCAACTACACAGAGTCCTGGTCACTCATGGACATGCTGGGTCAAGGTGTTGACTTGCCCAGAGCCTACTTTCTTTTAGATTCAGGACTAGACTCACTGTGGTTCTAGAGCCAGAAGGGACTTCAGGGATCATGGAGTCTGACTACTTCATTTTAAAGGTAGGGAAATGGAAGAGCAGAGAGGAAGTGCCTGGCTCAAGGCCACTCTGTTAATAAGCAAAGCAGCGTTGGGGTTAAATGCTTAAGTTCTAGAGACAGAGAGACCTGAGCTCAAATCTTGGCTCAACTTTCTATTAGTGTGGTCTTGAGCAAGTGGTTTAATTCTGGGACTCACCTTCTTAATCCATAAAATGGGGATACGATTATGAATCTCAAAAGGTTGTAGCACAAATTAGGCAACAGAGTCACTGTCAACAGTGGTGACTGCTATTGTTATTGTCACTATTGTATTTTTGACTTGAAGTGAAGCTTCCTGACCCCAGGGCTGGGGCTGTTTTCTTCTTCTGGGTTGGTGTTGGCTGTTTGCAGTTTGAGTCCATCCAGCTCACCGTGACCCTAGGTAAGGCTAGAGGATGCATGCAAGTCTGTGAGCCAATTCTTTCTTTTTTGGCTGCAGCTAACTGGTTGTCCAAGGCTGGGAAGGGGTTAAGATGCCCCTGAAGCTTGCTGGGAGGGCAGCTGCCTTAGCGGGCACTCCGCCTGGACAGGAATATAAGCACCCTTGGTGTTGCCCGGGCAGAGAGGGCAGTGTGGAGGGAAGTTGCTGGAAAAGGCAGGGGACATAATCCACGCTGGCCTCTTTCCCAGGCACATCACACTGGCAGGATTATTTATGGTTCTGACCCAGTGGGGATCCCTCTATTTGGGGAGACTGCCAACCCACGCCCTTCTGAATGGGAACATCCTCGCACAGGGACAGAGGGGAACAAGTAGCATTTATGGGGCAGCACAGAGGAGAGAATGTGAGCTTTGGAGGCAGCAAACCAGACTCACATCCTGGCCCAGACACTTCCTGTGTGACCTTAAGCAAGTTGATTGACCTCTCTGGGTCTCAGTTTCCTCATCTGTAAAAATGTTTGGGCTGATGCCTATTGTATAATGTTGCTGTGCAGATTAAATATGCTAGTAGTGGTGAAATGTGTACCTTAGAGGAAGGAAGCTCTCACTAAGTGGCAGCTGGTGTTATGATTTCTCTGGACCAAGTCCTGAGAGGGAGGTGGGCCCGCTGGCTGCCCTGCTGCATTGAAGCAGCAGCAGCAAGTATGGAAATACATACCCTTGATACATAGGGGTGAGTGAAATGAGTGAACAGAAACTGGGCCCACCACTCTGTGGAACCCAAGCCCTGCATTCCAGCAGCTTGGACCCTAGGGCAGCTGATAACATGGCAGGAGAGATTCAGACCAGCAGTGGATCGCTGTATTTTATGAAACCTCGTACACAAGGTAAACGTTTGAACTGATCAGAAAAGTGGCAGTGATTGTTGAGAGAATCCGCACCTGTTTTGTAATGTGTCCGCCACAGGGCTTTTGCACCCCCAAAGGAACGATCTCTACCAGTACCCTGCCTGTCCCCACCTCTGACACTGGATTCTCTCGGGTTTCTCAGAAGACCCCTCCTCCTCTGCCTTGGGTTTGCCAGGGAGGCAGGACTCTGCCAGGGTGGCTGTTTCGGGAGGGTGGGCAGAGGTGGAGGCTAACAGAGTGCTCTTTGGAGAAGGAGGGGCTGTGTCTCTCTGGAGCTGTCCAGCAGGGGCTGCGCCCACCTGGAGGACTGCCTAGACGCTTCCGAGCCAAGGTCAGCTTCTTTGGCTATTCAGTCCTCTCTTGTTTTGCAAGTCAGTGATTCTCCATTCTGAGCATTTTCATGGATAAATTTTTTCGGAGGTAGTATTAAGAAAAAAATTTTTTAAGTCTCTTCATTTTTTCTGGGACTGATTTTCTGGTCCTTGGTGTCTTGTCCAGAAGCAGCAGAATCTGGAGGTAATAACACTGGTCTGGGATTTGAAGACTCGAGTCCTGGTCTAATCTTGGGTGCTAATTATCCATAAGGTCTGGGGCAAGTGACCCACCCTTGGCACCAGCTTCTGTTTCTGTGATATAAGCAGGGGTGATCCTGAGGACCCTTCCAGGGCAATCATCTATGCATTCACTGCTATATCCCTGGGGGCCAGCACAGGGCCTGGCACAGAGTAGAGGCTCAATAAAAGTTTGTTGAATGGGGGGCTTCCCTGGTGGCACCGTGGTTGAGAGTCCGCCTGCCAATGCAGGGGACACGGGTTCATGCCCCGGTCCGGGAAGATCCCACATGCCGCGGAGCAGCTGGGCCCGTGAGCCATGGCCGCTGAGCCTGCGCGTCCGGAGCCTGTGCTCCGCAACGGGAGAGGCCACAACAATGAGAGGCCCGCGTACCGCAAAAAAAAAAAGTTTGTTGAATGAATGAGCAAAGCCTGCAAAGCAGTGATCTCTTTGGTCACTTTACTGCTCATTGATGGGGGATGTCCCCTGCACTGCCATCTCTCTTATTTGCTGGAAACACAGACTGATAAAAATAGTGGACGGAAGAGGGTGAAATTGTTGGTTTGAACACTACTGGCTTATCTGTGAATTTTCCTAGTTCTCCTGGCCCCCATCCTTCCAGAGTGCAGATTGGGCTTGTGGAAGAGAGGGTGATTTTGTGATCTTGCTTCCTCACAGGTTTGCCCAAGGGCTGGGAGATGGATTCCACCCAGGAAGGAGCTGTGTATTTCATCAAGTGAGTAAAATGGAGTTTCTTTCTGGTCTTGCTGTTGGTTCTACCTTTGTCTTTGTACCTGATGCCTCCTTGGGCAGGGAGATAGTTAAAGGGTCTTGCTGGAGGCCTTGCTTGGGTCTGTGAATGGCCAAGAGATGTCAAAGCTTCCAAGTGAGCACTGCAGATAAAGCCCAGGGTGTGTGTGTGTGTGTGTGTGTGTGTGTGTGTGTGTGTGTGTGTCTGTGTGTGTGTGTCTGTGTGTGTGTCTGTGTGTATGTTCGTCCAAGAGAGCCAGTGTCAGTCATGGGAATTTTTCTGAGATGGGGTGGGGAGGGGTGAGTGGAGCTCTGGGCTGGGCTATGTGGGTGGGAGGGACAGAGTAGAAGAAAGAGGCTGTTCTAGAAGGAGATGAAGCACGGTGTGTCATGAGAGGTGGGAAGTGGAGCTGGTTGGAGGGAAGGTGTGAGCCCGGCAGGTCAGGTGGTGGCAAGGTAGACAACGTCACTCTTGCCCTCCTGGATGGGGGCATCCTGGGGGTGGCGGGTGTGTGTCTGGGCTCTGTGTTCCCCTCGGGGGTTGGTCAGAGCCCTCTGTTGGCTGGGGTAGCTCGTGTTCTCAGCAACTTAAGGTGCACCTGGGAAAGCTGCCTGGATGTAACCGTGGAAGCAGAAGACAGCTCCACATCTACCCAGCTAGACTTATTTCCCTCTGCCTTGGCCTGGGTCTCTCCACCCTCCAACCGGGCTGGGTCTTGGCTTTGTTCCAACGGGTGAGGCAGGCATGCTCAGGCCTGCAGGGCTGGTGGAGAGCAGCTGCACGAACACCGGCGCCCGCAGAGGGAGCCCTCACGCAGCCGGCGAGGGAGAACCTCCTTCCCGCCCTCCCTTCCTCCTCGCCTTCCTTGTCTGTGCTATGAGAGGTCCTCTTTCCATCTCCCACCTCAAGACCAGCCAGCACTTACATCAACTCGGCTGTTAACCATATTCTTAAACAAAAACAACAACAAAAATGGACAAATGATCCATTTTGGAAGTTGTTTTGGTATGACATGGCTCTCATAGCCTGAGCTTTTCCTGAAATTGAGCCAAACTCCTTGCTTCAGTTAAGACTTACTTCTTTTCTCCTTGAAGATACCACCTTAGTATTCCTTTATGTGTGCCTGGTTCTTGAGATCATCTATGAAGCACTTTCTTATTTATTTATTTATTTATTTATTTATTTATGGCTGTGTTAGGTCTTTGTTGCTGCGTGTGGGCTTTCTCTAGCTGTGGTGAGCAGGGGCTACACTTCGTTGCGGTGCACGGGCTTCTCATTGTGGTGGCTTCTCTTGTTGCAGAGCACGGGCTCTAGGCGCGTGGGCTTCAGTAATTGCAGTTCAGTAGTTGTGGCACGTGGGCTTCAGTAGTTGTGGCTCTCAGGCTCTAGAGCACAGGGTCAGTAGTTGTGGCACATGGGCTTAGTTGCTCTGTGGCATGTGGCATCTTCCTGGACCAGGGCTCAAACCCATGTCTCCTGCATTGGCAGGCGGATTCTTAACCACTGCGCCACAGGGAAGTCCCTTATGAAGCACTCTCACATGTATTTTTTTTTGGCTGCATGTCATGCAGAATCTTAATTCCCCGACCAGGGATGGAACCCATGCCCCCTGCAGTGGAAGCACGGAGTCTTAACCACTGGACTGCCAGGAAGTCCTGAACTTTCACGTGTATTACCTCATCTCATCAGTCTTTAAAAACTACTATGGTCTGGCCTTGTTCCCCTCACTGCCCTCATCTCCCGCAACTGGGCAGCTGTGCTGATTTTCATCTTCTCCATCAGGCCAAACTCACTTTTACCTCAGGACCTTTGCATTTGCTGTTCCCTCTGCCTGGGTGCACTTTCCTCCTTTTTTTTTTTTTTTTTTTGCGGTACGCGGGCCTCTCACTGTTACAACCTCTCCCGTTGAGGAGCACAGGCTCCGGACGCGCAGGCTCAGCGGCCGTGGCTCACGGGCCCAGCTGCTCCGCGGCATGTGGGATCTTCCCGGACCAGGGCCCGAACCTGTGTCCCCTGCATCAGCAGGCGGACTCTCAACCACTGCGCCACCAGGGAAGCCCACTTTCCTCCTATTTTGTACATCTGGCTCCTACTTAACATTGAGCTCAAGTGTCATGTTCTCAGCGGACCTTTCCTGATGACCCCTCTGAAGTTCCCTCCTGCTCCTCCTTAGTCCCCCTTATTTTTCTTCATAGCACCTACCGCTACCTGAAAGGTTTTGTTTATGTATTCCGTTACTTATTTTATTGTTGGTGTCCCCCACTGCTGTGTCAACCCTGAGAGCAGATTCTGGCTATCTTGTGTTCCACTCTGTCCTGGAACCTTTCTGGCACAAGATAGGAACCCAATATTTGGTGCAATGAATGAATGAATGAAAAATGTTGGGAGAGAAACAATAGAGGCATAATTAATTCCTCTCTACCAGCCCAGAGCATTCTCCTCAGCACCCCCAATTCAGCCTTTCCAGTCCTGAACTCGTTGCCTTCCCATCACCAACACCGGTTCCATCTTTGTCAGAAGTGCCACCAAAGTAGAACCTTCAGGCCCCTCCCCCATAGGTCCTGTCAATTTTCCTCCTAAATATCTCTCAACCCACCCACTTCTCATCATCCCCATGGCCACCACCCAAGTTCATGCCCACATGGGCTCTCACCTGGATCATTCTGCAGCTTTCCAACTCATCTTCCTGCCTCCAGGCCATACTGCTTGCGAGAGTGCTTTTTTCTTTCTTTTTCTTCTTTCTCTTTCTTTCTTTTTCTCTCTCTCTCCTCTCTCTCCCCCCCACTCTGTCTCCCTCCCTCTCTCCCTCTCTCTCTCTCTATGTCTCTCTCTCTCTCTTTCATTTTGGCTGCACCAGGTCTTAGTTTCGGCATGCATGAGGGATCTAGTTCCCTGACCAGGGATGAAACCCAGGCACCCTGCATCGGGAACATAAAGTCTTACCCACTGGACCACCAGGGAAATCCCAAGAGTGCTTTTTTCTACAATGCAAATGTGGTCATATCATTCTCCTTTAGACACCTTTCATGCTTCCCATCAGTTATAAGATAAAATCTAAATTCCTTTCTCAGGCACTTGAAAGGGTTTTGTAATCTGGCTCCGGCCCACCTTCTCCAGCCTCCCCCCACACCCCATTTTGATAGACTAAATCGCTTGTGGTTCCCTTAGCACACACCTTCGTTCCATGCCCCCAGCCTTTCTTAGTGGAATCCCTCCTCCAACATGGCTTGTGTCCACCTGTGAACACTTGCTCTTCCTTCAAGACTCTGCTCATTGTGTCACTTGTTCAGGAGAGCCCACCTGTATTGTAATTCTTTGTTTACACGTGTCGTTTTCCCTAGATCAGTGGTTCACAAACTTGAGTGTGCATCCAAATCATCCAGAGGGCTTGTCAAAACAGATTGCTTGGCCCCAGCCATAGAGTTTCTGATTCAGAGGGTCTGAGACTCTGCACCTCTAACAGGTTCCCAGGTTATGCTGCTGCTGCTGCCCTGGGGACCACACTTTGAGAACTACTGGTCTAGAATGAAAACTCATCAAGGGCAGAGGGGACGTAAGGTGGCTGTAAGGTCCGGAAACATAGACAATATGATTTCATTTTGTATTGTGATGAAATGTCAGCTGTCCTATCATGCATTCGCATCATTCCCAGATTTGGTGGCCACTCTGCACACCAGGAGCAGCTGTGGCCACTCCCAGAGCTGAGAGCTTTACTACATTTACAACTCATTCAATCCTCGAACGGCTTTATGAAGGAGGTACTGTCATCTCTAACTGTTTGAGAAAGTAAGGAAAAAACCGAAACTGAGTAAATGCTTGTTCAATGTCATGAAGCTTATAGAAAGCAAAGCTGGGATTCAGCCTCACGTCTGCCTGATTTCATAGGCTGGGCTTTTTAGCATAATGCCACAGCTGCATCCAGCATCCTCGGTGCCTTGCTTGGACAAGGGAGGCATCAATAACCCCTGACTGAATGAGAGAGTGAGTGAATGAATGAATGATTCTGGCCCACTCTCCTTATTTTCACAGTTCCCTGCACAATCAATTCCTTACAAAGGTTTATGACATTCGGTTGGTGGGTGAGTTAGAAACTGAGGACCTCAGACATGGATCCCAAGAGGTAATAATAAAAGTCAGATATATAACTTGGGAAGCTGGTTTTCTCCTTCTTCTTCTCCTTCTTGTGTGGTTAAGTCAAATTTCAATGAGCAAATACTGATATTTGCCTGGAATCAGACAAGTATGATAATTGTGTGTCAATAAACTCTTTCCTTCATAGTGCTTGGGAGGTGATTCTCATGTTTCCACAGCTGATGTCATTGCTCAAGCCTGCCTGCAGTTTTAAAGGGGTCATTTACCAGAAAGGGTGGTGCAGGGAGAAGAGAAAAAGCAAGGGGTTAAAATGTGGGTAAAACCCATTGCAAGCCTGTATGCATGTACCACATATGTCCACTGGAGGACACCAAAGCACACATGACCGGCCCCGCTAAGGCCTCTAAAGGGTTGGCTCAGTGGTGACTCCTCAGGCTGATTGGGTGGGTCCTTCCAGAGCTGATAGGGCCATCTTGACCATTCTCGGCCACATCTCAACCACTATGGGGCTGGTAGACTTCTTTCTGACGCTTAAAGATCTGGCTATGTAACTCCCATCCCTGATTTTCTCTGGCCCCTGACTCCTTCCCCTGCTTCCTGCTAAAGCAGCCAGCTATGGAGCTTGCCAGTTCTGTCTCCAAGAGTGCGTCTCTCTTCAGTTGGCAAAGAGAGCGATAAGGCAGGGACGCTTTCTGCAGAGGCACACCCCTGATAACCCTTGTTCCCAATCTGGGCCCCACTGCTCCTCCCCACTGGTACGGTGCCCCCATGGGCCATGCCAGCCTGGCCTGGCACCTCCTCCATCTCAGGGAGTCCCACCCAGCCGCTGTCACTTCCTTATTCTCGTCTGAATACTTCCTCCAAGAAGGGGCCAGAATGGGTTCTCTGCACCTGTGCCTCCACTCAGTCGGGAGTGGCTCAGCGCTTTGCCAGGGTCTGTGGGGGGACAGGCGTGCAGGAGCCCAGGGCTCTGCCCCCAGGACTCGAGGGCTGGGCCACCGTGAGTCATCAATATAGACCCCAACCCATGGGACCCGAAAGGAGGCAGTGTCCCCAGGAAGTACGGTGGAGCTTCAAGAGCTGTTCTGTTGTCTCCAAAGGGCAGACAAGACAAAGGAGAAAGGTCCCAGGGCAGTAAATCTGCTAATTAGTGACCCGACTGGCTCTGCTTTCAGAAAGGCAAATAATATCCCAGAACAGTAAAGTATGCGACAGATGAAGAGAAAGGTGGTGCATGGTATGTGGCTCAGGGTAGAGAAGCCCCATTTGCAGATGAGGAAAACTGAGGCTCAGCAGTCAGGTAGCTTGTTCAAACTCCCTCAGCTGGTTGAGGATGGAGCTAGGGCTCAAACTCAGGTAGGTCCTGAAAGATAACTCATCATATGGGGCTCCTTTTTCTGCTCCCCAATTGGTACCTTCTTGCAGGAAGAGAGCCATCTGGACGTGGCCAGTGAGGAAAGGACAGGGCATATTTGAGGGGTAACGAATCAATCAATTTAGTGGCCACCAAGACTGTGTGGTGAGGGGTGGCGATGACACTTGAAAGGCAGGGAGGACCCGAGTGTTTAGAGACTGTGAATCCCTGACTGAGAGTTTTGCACTTTCTCTTCCAAGCGCTGGAGGCCATGGATTCCAGAGCAGAGAATGGATAGTCACAGAGGCACTTTCTTTGGAATATTCTCCCTCACACCCCCTCCTCACACCCTCCCCACCTGAGTCTTTCAGATAAGTCTCGCTTCTCCTCTGCTGGGTTAACAGAAAGAGAATTTAGATTTGGCGAAGGTCAGCTATTTTCTCAGCTTCACCTCACCCATCCTTGTTGGACCTCTAAGACTCTCCTGCTGCAGCATCTCCCCCGCCTCGCTCCCCAAAGCGAAGGCTCTGCTCCCACAGCCATCCTCCCCCGGCCTCTCACGCCCCCACAGCCACCAGATCTCTGAGAAGCATCAGCACCTCTGGCTCTGGCCTCTTTAAGGACCCAAGGGACTCCTCTGCAGCCCGTGGCCTCTGTCTGCCAGAGAGAACCCTCCCCGTAGGCCCGTCTCCTGCCCTCTCCAGCTGTCTGAAGATTTTGTGGGATGGAGGCTGGGGTCCTTGTCCCCTTTCTCACCTTCTCCGTCCCCTCCTGGATGCTGTACTCTCTTGCCCCAGCCTTACTTCACTCCATTGGGTCTTCGAGGCCAGAGATTCCCCCAGAGCTCCTTATCTTTGTCTGGCTGGGAGCCAGCTCTCCCCCCGGCCTGTACTGGGCAGCCTTGCCAAGTCCTGGAGAGCTGGGGCAGGTGGGTTAGGCTTAATCGGTGCTGCCTGCACTGGGCCTGCATCCAGGACTTCTCTGCCCCTTCAGCTGGGTTGAACTCAGCATCTCAGCCGTGGTGGGGCGTGACCTAGGGATCCCCTCCCCACTACAGCTGCAGGCAAGTGCATGCTATTCTAACCTGGAATCCCCAGCTCCAGCCTGGCCTGCTCTAGGGTGGGAAGGATGGTCATTCCAGTAGCTCCCTCTGGGGTGTGTGGGAGAGGGGTGTAGATCAGATCCCCTTAACACTCCCCTTCCCTCTCTCCTCCTGGACCCTGGGAGGAACTCTGTGCTCCTGCACCTTCCATAGTAGATTCTTTTTAAAGGTAAAGGCTTCAGTTGGTGAAAATGAAGCTTACACTCAGATCACATTAAAAGAGACCCATGGAGAAGGGGAATAGTTGTATTTAAGTGAAGAGAGGCTTATTTTTTAAAAATCAAGTTCATTCAAATAAACATTCAGGAAAGATCTAATAATCGTGTGGGTGGGTGCTGGCAGCTGCCCTTATCCAGCCCCTGCTTACTGAAATATTTCTTTGTTCAGAAGTGACCCCAGGAACTCACTGGGGTCTCCAGCTTCTGGGTCTCAGGGGCAGGTAGGACTGAGACCCGGTGAGCCTGCCTGGAAGTTCCCGTGGGAATACTCCATTTTCTTTCCATCTTTCTGATCCTGGCTATGAAACTCAGTGTTTCTCCTGCACTTAGTTATTGCCACAGAGAATCTTTCCGGCATCCACAGAAATGTGAAGAGAAGGAAACTGAGGCAGAGAGAGAGGGGGCAGGGGGAAGGGAGAGAAGAAGGGAGAGAGAGAGATCTCTGAATGGCATGGGCTTTTCTACAGCAGAAACAGGGCTGAAATCCTATTAGCTGAAGCCCTCCTTTCTTCCTCTGACCCTCAGTAATGCAAAACACAGGTACCCCCAGCATCCTTGCCCAAGGTCATTGGAGACCAATTTGGGCTGAGGACCTAGAAGGTCCTGACATCTTGTAACGGACTCCAGTCAGCTCCAAACATGATTTCCTTAAATTTGCTGTGTGGGGTGGGGGAATGTGAGGGCACTAGGGCTCTGGCCAAGGCCTTCTGACACCCAGAGACACGCCCATCTCTTGGGTAGACAGCCATGGAGACAAAAGACAACCACAGGCAGGCCTGGTGAGGCCCCAGATGCCAGCCCCCTGGGCAACTTCTGGCTCCCTGTGCTCTGGTGGGAGGACTGCAAAATGCAGCTTACACAGACGGTGGCCCAGATCCCCTTTGGGGGGCAGTCTCGTCGCAGTGGTGGAAGGCCAGGAAGGCTGTGCTGAGGTACTCTGTTCTCACCCAGGCAGGCAGCATGGGTGGTTAACAGATTGTCGCTGGTGTGGATGGAGTTAAAGCTTTCTGGGGACTATTTACTCCTGATCCTAAGTGACAGCTCGGGGAGGGAGAGTCACGTGGCCCTGAAATCCCCTCGGGAGACGATGGAGCATGCCCAGCTGCCTCTGCCTGGGAAGGATGCTGGACTCTGCGGTCACCACAGCAGCGTCCTCTCCCTGCGCCAGGGACCCGCCAGCTGGAGAGGTGACTGATTAGAGCACATCCGGTCTGAGCCCCGCTCCTCAGAAGGGGGCCCCGGGGGGGGGAGGAGGACCCCAGCCGGCCTCAGCTGGGGGGAGGGGCGCCTGAGGGCTCGGAGAGTTACAGCTTCTCAGCGCCGGGCTCACACCTCAGAAGCCGGTGAGTCTGTTTTGATGCATCATATAGATGAGGTGGGAGGAGGAAGGTTGGTCTCTGGTCAGGGCTGGCAGCCCGCCCGCCGCCGTGTGAGTCTGGGTTGCTGGCACTGCGGAGCCACTGCCTTCCGCATCCCTCATTCTTGGCAGTGATACTTAGGGATCATGGATGCTGAGAATGTTAATTATAGCCCTCTCTGTGCCCCCACCCCCACCTCCAGAACCCCCAGTAAGGGCTAATGTTGTCTGAATTTATCACATTTGAACCGCATCTCCTGAGTGAGGCCAGCTTTGGGGCTGCCAGCTTCCTAGGGTTCAGCTGGGGCCCCCAGCCTGGCTAGAGCAAAGAGGCCAGCCCCACCCTGCTTCTAATCTTGCCGGAACAGTGAGTTTAAGGCCAGCAGGAAGGAGAGATGGGGGTGTGGCCTGGGGGTCAGGCTCAGGTCAGCCCCAGGGACCCACCTCCTCAGTGTGGGAGGGGTCAGGGTGTGTCTTTTATGGGTCAGAGGTTGGGGCTTGGGGCTGCTGAGGCTCTTGAATTCCTAGGAGGCGTCTGACCTCTGGGGTCTTGGGTTTAGCCCTGAAGGAGCTGGAGCCGGATATGTGAGCATGGGGGGATGGGTTTTATAACGGTAGGGCCAGGCTGCAGTTGGCAGAGCCTCGGGCTTATTGTGTGAGGCTCTGGGCAAAGGTTGAGGAAGTGGCAGGGTTGGGTGTTGAAAGGTAGAGTGGGGGCGCTGAGGGTGAGAGTTAGACGGGAACGATGGAGGGAGAAGAAGGGAGGAGAGGCTATAAGCACCTCCATAGGGGAGATGCTTCTTGCAACCACAGGCAAGCGGCAGAAGGGAAGAGAGGGGGCTGGAACCTGGGAGGGCCAGGGATGCGAGAGCCAGGAACGAGGGAGCCAGCCCTAGGGCGCAGGGCTGGGGCGGTCTGAGCGACTGAGGGGAAGGTGGTGGGACGAGGATGGACTCAGAGTCAAAGGGGGTCACGGCCTTCAAGGCTTGGCAGCTCCTTCCCAATCCCTATAGTCCCCTCGCCCACAGCCTGGCTCCCCTGAGGGTCTCCTGCACGTGGGGGTGTGAGCCCTGGTTGGACTGTCTCTGCCTGAGCCTGCTGTCCAGACGGCCACAGGGACATCGCCGGCAGCTGCCCTACGAATCCCCTAAATTCTGGCTTCCAGGCGCCTCTGCAGGAGCACGGAGTTTGGGGGATCCTGTGGGCTCCCACCTCAGAGCGCTGCATCTCAGCTCGGGCAGGAGATGAGCAGATTCTGCTGGCAGAGCGCAGGTGGGAGGGAGGCCCCACAGAGGCCCAGCCTCCCCCCACCACCCCGCGCACAGACGAGGCCTCCCTGGAGGAGCCAGACAGTGGCCCGAGGCTGGAGCCATCTCCAGGTGGGGCGGCCGAGGGGCGAGCCTGGCACTGCCTGACAGAAAACAAGCTCTCTCTGTGTCCTCACCAGGGCACAGAGTGCTAGGCTGCAGATATGAATTATTAAAAGTCCTTGGCTTTCCAATCAGCGGCGAGGTGCTAAATGTGTTAGCGCGGCTGTGTAATTAATCCTGGCTGCGGCTGCACAGGCTCGAGACAATGGGGGCCTTTTTTTTTCTTTTGCCGGGTTTGGCTTTTTTTCCTTCTTCACAGAAAGGTGATGGTGCAGGACGCATTACACAGATAATTACTTTTAACGTGTCTGCCTGGATTATTGAGTTGGATTCTTCCTGCTCGGTGGAAATGAAGTAATTACCGAGGAAGTCAGTGAGCAGGCAGCCGCGTGGCCTGGGCTGACACACGGCCTGATGGGCCTGAGCCCGTTTCCTCTGTCTTCCTCCCTGGCCTGCTGTGGGTCCCCTGAGGCCTTGGCCCTGAGCCTGTGGGCCCCCCAGAGGAGGGTCAGGAGGAGGGAGCTTGCAGCGGGGCGTCGGGGAGAGCTTGCTGAGCAGTGGGGGCTGCGGCCGTAGCAGTGGGTCCTGGCTTTGAGAGGTTTCCCACGGTGTGCTGAGCTCTGGGCCGAGGTGCTTGGACATCAGTGCATTAGTGAGATGACTTTGGCAGGCCAGTCTCCAACCAGTTTAAAAAAAGCCCACATATTTAGTGAGGAAAGAACACACTTTGGGAAACATTTAAAATAAACAGTGAGCAGAGAGGAAGCGTGTTGAGGATAGGCCGAGTGGGACCCTTTCCTTGGCAATCACTCGGTCCAGATGGGCTCCTGCTCTGCGCCCACAGCTCCAGACACCCTCCAAGCCCAGACCAGCCCTCTGTGGCCTCCCTGAGGGGAGCACCATCCTCCCCTGGATAATTCCAGTGACGGGGAGTTCATTACCTCACCAGGCTGCCTGCTCCAGGGTTAGAACATTCTATATGGACTCAAATCTGCCCGCTTCTGTGTTCTGCCCTTTGGTTTTGATTCTTTGAAGCAGCGCAGAGCAAGTCAGCTCTCTTTCCCACAGCGATAAAGATGGTTTTCTTCATATTTAAAATAGTGTATAATAGCCTTTGGATGTAATGTATTTTATGTAATCATATTCGTATCGGACATTTAGGTGGTTACCCTTATTTTCCTTTTACAAATAACACAACATGGTCATTTTTGTGCACGAGGCTTTTCCTGTATTTTGGATTATTTCCTTAGAATAAATCCCAAGACATAGAATTAATGTGATGGAGGGTATACATTTAAAAAATTACTATTCTGTGAGTATAAAAGTAGTACATAGTTATTAAAAATGTAGAAAAACACATAAAGAAAAGATTAAAATTATGTGTAATTCTCTCAGAGATTTAGTGTATAATTTTAACATTTTGGTGTATATATGTTTTCATGAATTCATGCACAGACATGTGACTATATTTATTATCAAAATACTGTTAAAATTTTGGACCAAGCATATGTTTTTTTCACTTAAATAAAAAGCATTTTTCCACGTCATTAAGTATTCTCTTACAACATCATTTTAAGTGACTGCCTGGTATTTCATTATGTACCTATTCTATTTATTTGTTTGTTTAATTGGCCCCTATGTTAAACTATGTGTTTCCAGTTTGTCATTTTTATAAACAATGCTACAGTGAACATATAAATATCTGAATCTTTACACATATCAATGATTTTTTTCCTTAGGTTACATTTCCAGAAATGGAATTCCTACGTTTTAAAATATTTTGACATATTTTGCCACTTCCTTGTTCGAAAGTACTAATTTCCATTCCCAGCAGCTGCGTATAAGAATGCCTTTTTTTGCATGAGCATCAGCATTGACAGTTAAAACTTTTTCACTGTTTTAATTCATTGTTTTAATCCATTTGTTTGATTAGTAGTGAGTTTTAAAATTTTTAAAAGAGGTTTTAAAGTATGAAGGGTCCATCTGTTGTCATTTGTTTGTTCAAGTCTTTGCCTTTTCTTAAAAAACAATTTAGTGCAGTTGTCTGGATCACAGTTATGGGGCCAAACTCAGGTTGAATCTGGGCTCTGCCACTTACCAGGGATATGGGCTTGACCGTCATTTAATCTCTCTGTGCCTCAGTTTCTACATCTGTAAAATGAAGATAATGATGTACCTTATCTCATAGACTTCTTGTGAAGGTAAATGAGGTCACATATGTAAACCACGTAGAATCATGCTGAGCAGAGTAAGTGATAAATGTGTTTGTTATTATCTTACTATTGTTGATTTGCATGAGAAACATATATATCTGAAGCCAGTATCATGATTCCCCTCCCCCCAAATCCCCCAAGTCTCCGTGTTTGAGGCTAGATGCCTCCAGTGACCACCACCCCCTTCCTCAAACCCTCCTGGTGCTTCACCCCAGGTTTGGTCTCACCAGCACAGAGCATAGTGAGACAGCCACTCCCCATTCCCAGGATAATCACCTGGAATGTCACACTCTGTAGCTTCTTCTAGCAGGTGCCTGAACAAGGGAGTCTGGCTCCTCTGGTGTCTTCTGGCTCCCCTCCTCCAGCCGCCCAGTCCCCCTGCCCAACCCCTCACACGCTGCCAGGTGCACATCCTCTCTTGATCCCGGCAAACCTACCCAGACTGTTCCCCATTCCTTTGAGCCTTCTTTGCACTTTCCAAAGTAGCACTAGCTGATCTGATAAACCAATTCTGGTCCATGTGTTAATAAGAGAGAGTCAGTGCACTGCCCGCTGGGGTGTAGAGAGAATGCCCAGCTGGAATTTGAAGACATGGATTCAAATCCTGGTCCATATTAGCAACTGTATGATTTGTAGCAAATTGCTTAATCTCTCTGAGCTTTTGTTTCTTGGTCTGAAGAATGGGGTTAGTATTGCTATCTGCTTACCTAGTTATTAGCTAGATAAGTAATATATATGAAAGTGATTTGTAAGCTGCAAATAATTACACAAATGTCAGTTATTATTAGACATGGTATTTGAACAATGTATATCAGAAGGCAATGCTTTAACTCAAAGGTCAGACAGATGCCGAGGTGGGTCAGTAGGAAATATGTTTAGGGCAGATGGTATCCAGGGTGACTGTCAAATCCTCCCAGGTCATTTAGTCTCTGTAAAGGACTGGTCCTTATTGTGTGAACCCAGGATATAGGGCTGGGCAAGTCAACAGTGATCTGACAAACATGGATGGATGCTGAGGCTTTCCTCCTGCAGGGCTTGGGAACCCCCTCTTTGTGGGAGGTGAGGTCCCTCCCTAGCTCTGACATCACCAAGTCCACTCAGTCTGGCTCATCATTACCTGAGAACCCAAGTCTATAATTGCAGGTGCCAATTTGCTTTTAATTAGCCTAATGCTTGCAATTAGCTTGTTAAATTCAACCTGGCCTCTGGCGGTGAGGTCATTCTTCTGATTTTGCTTGGTTCCTGGGTCCTCATTAGCATCAATGGGCTATCCACAGACTGCAGGCCAGCCCGCTTGCCTCTCCTAAAGTGCAGCTGCCTAGCTGGGGAATTGAAGAGGTCACAGCAGGGAAGGAAAATCTGCTTTTGGTGAGGAGGGATGGTGGGGTGGGAGTGTCCTGATGGAAGTATAGTTAGCCTTGTTGGAATCACAAGTGAGGTCCAGAGCCCAGGTTCCTTCATTCTAATCCAATGTTCTTCTGCTTCTGAGCCTCAGTTTCCCCATCTCTAAAATGGGAGTAATAATTCCTGCCCTGCCTGCATCACTGAGGTTCAAATGAGTTAATGTAGGAAATGGGTGTGAATGTAAAGCAACATGAAATTGCTTTATCACATCAAATGTGGAAGTTCTCTAGAATTAGACAAATGGTCCCAGTGTCCCTGGACACTAGTTCCTGGTCACTTCTCATGATGTTCCATAATTCCTGATTCCATTGTCTTCTTATCTTGTTCACTGTCCCCCAAACCATGGGTGATTTGAAGGCATTGGCACATATCAGGTGCTCGATAAATGTTGGTTGGTTATGTAAAGATTTGGAGGGGAAGGAGTTTTGTCCAAGGAATAGGCAGTGGGGAAACAGTCATGAGAAAGCCTTTGATGGCAGTGGTGGGGGGCATTTATTTCCTGTCCTCCTCAGGCACTCCCCACTCCACTCCACTGGGCTGCTTCAAGGCAAGAGATAGTCTTATTTGTTTTTGCCTTTGTGATGTTCCACACAGAGCCAGGCACATAGCAGTTGTTTGATAACTGCTTTTTGACTGACTGAATGAATGAATGAGACAGGGTAACGTGGTAGAGAGAGCATGGAATTAAGGCAGATGAACAGGACTTGGAATACCAGCCCCATTACTTTCTTCTGGCAAACATTTACTGTATGCTCATTATGGACCAGGTACTAGGTTGTGAAAATGAATTTTTAAATTCACAGTAAGGGAGCAGACGTGTGTGCAAATGATTGTCCTGTATACGATAGAGACATATGTTGCATTTGTTGGTGGCCAAGAAAGAGAGCGATAGACTCTCCCTGGAGAGTCAGGAAAGGATTCCTGAGGAAGGGCCTGAAGCTGGGTCTCATCAGTTTGGGAAAGTTGCTTAACATCCTTGAGTCTCAGTTTCCTAAGCTATTGTGTGAGGAGACTAAAACCTCGTTTATGGAGGTAAGGATGAATTGAAATAAAATAATATGAATAAGACATCTGGCACCAAATAATCTTTTAATAAATGTTAAAAATGCTTTCTTGAAGCCGGGCTGGGTACTTGGAGGAGGGGCACTAGCCAGGGGCTCAAGACATTTCAGAAGCTCTGCAAGTTAGTACCTGTGTGACCTTGAACAGGTTCCTTAACTTCTCCAAGTCTCAGTTGCTGTGTCTACCAAGTGGGGATAACAAGTTTGTTATCTGGATCAATGGAGAGACTTCAGGCAAGGTACCTGGAACGTGCTTGGCACATAGTAAGTCCTAGAAAATAGTAGCTCTTCCTTGTTATTATTACCAGCATATATCATGGAGAGACTACGTCTGCACGCTGACACACACATGTTGTATGCATGCTGATTCCCAGATATGCTCAGAAAGGGAGGAGGGTGAGGGGGCCCAGGGTTAGGCTGGGTGATAGCCAGTTGCTGCTCGTTCTGAGAAACCTTCCTCAAGGTGAGGTGACCAGAATTCTGCTGAAAAGTTTGGAGGCTACCAGGCTTGAGTGAGAGAATTGGGTAGGTTGGTTATAGCTCTTGCCCCCAGCTGGGGGAGGCTGTCTCATGGGAAACTAAGAAGTAGCCCCCTAACAGCAGGAACTTAATTCCCTCAGGCACGTAGGCCCCTCAGTCTGGGCCATTCCTGCAGGCAACATCCTAATGGCTCTGTCGCCCGGCCGGTCCCCGACCTTCCTAAGCAAGGCAGCCTGGCGGCCATGCTGCGTTGCCATGGTAACTGGCAGCCTCCCAGCTGGGTTGCCCTGGTAACCAGTTAGCTGGTACGTGGGGAGGGGGATGGTGAGCTATGGGGAATCAGCCTCAAAAGAGGCAGAGAAGGACAAGGGTGGGACCAAGAGGAAGACAAATCCCAGATGCCCCCAGCATAGCCCTCTTCTCTCTCCCTCGTGGGACTGGGAAAGCCAGAGAAAGGCAGGTAGGAAAGGATGTTGTGTTGTTTCCTGCCATGTGTGTATGTGTATTTTGTGGTATGAGTCATCTTGGGCAATGCAGGACGTTTGGAAGATTTGATAGGGCAGTGCAGGAGCTCTCAGGCCGTGACAAAGGCAGCGAGTCCCAGAGAGGGAGCCATGGACTGTCCAAACCTAGGTCTCCATCCTGGTCACCCCACCCCCGGACAACTTAACTTCTTTGAACTCCAGTTTCCCCATCTGTAAAATGTTAACACAGACCTTCAGGGACATTGTTTGGGACAGTGCCTGGCACCGTCAATGATGGTTCCCCCCTCACCTTCTTCGCTGATTTTCTATTCATTGGATGCTTTCCAGCCTGTGAACAGCTTGTATTGGAGGCCAACCCTAGTCCTAGCCCAGCACAATGGGGGCAGGGGGTAGGAGGGTTGGAATTCTTGAGAACCCAGAGACATGGCTGTCAGCCTCAAGGAGTTTACCATCCCAATCTTCTGAGGGCAGGAAGCAAGTTTGTACAGGTGGGAACATTTGCAAGAAAGTTTTCAAAGTAGGACCTAATCGAAATTTTGACTGCCACCAGCAGAAATACATTTTTCATCACAGCCCAGCAAACACGTGTGCGATACCCTTTACTGTGTGTGGTGCATGCTTCGTGTCATATTTGAGTCTAGTCTGGTCTATTTGTTTTAAAAAAAGATACCTTGACCCTTCGGCTGGATTTCATACCCACTTTTGGGTCACTACCTTCAGTTTGAGAAACACTGTGAGAGAATCCTAATTAAAGCTCCTCAGGCATGTATAGGACCTCGGGCTTCTCCCACCTTCCATGTGTGAGGTTGTCTGGTTGGATCCTTACAATTGCAATCTGTGAGGTAACTGAGGCTCAGAGATCATATGACCTACCCAGGGTCGCAGATCAGAGGTCATACGATTGGCCCAGGGTCGCAGAGGCAAGGCTTGAAAGGGGGTCTTTGTGCTGAATCTGTTGCCCATTTTCATTCTTGCTGCAAGAGGAATTGGAGGATTATTCTTACAAACAGAGAAACCAGGCTCTGAAGATCCCAAATCAGGGCCTAGAGCTGAGCCTAGGCCTCCGTCCCTCTTGTCTGCTGGTTGCCGAGGGTGCTGTGAAAGATGAGGCTGAGCCTAGGCCTCCGTCCCTCTTGTCTGCTGGATGCCGAGGGTGCTGTGAAAGATGAGGCTGAGCCTGAAGCGGTCTGGGTGCTCCCTCTGTGTCTGTGAGGGAGAAGGGGCGAGGAGGGGGGTGGGCCTGGCTGCACTGAAGCCGCCCCCCACGAGCTTTCCTGGGCGTTGAGCCTGTGTCAGGGTCCTGGGGCTGCCTACAGGCCCAGGCTCCTGGGAGATTTTCTGATAGGAAAGCCTTAAGCGAGGCCCAGGAAAAGCCAGTTTTTAATTGTCCGTCTCCAGCGTGACGAAGGAAGTAACAGCAGAAGTCCGGTCAGGTACAGCCTCGACCACAGAGTGGGCTCAGGTCGGGGAGCGCTTAGTACCCAGAGGTGAGGAGTGCTGAACCCCAGGAGCACCGCCCCGGGCAGAAGGCTGCCCCTGTGAATACTTGTGACAGATTCACGATCAGGCCCAGAGTAAGAATCAGAGTGTGTGGAGTTCACAGGGCTCGATTCCGTTTTCAGCTATGCTGAGAACATGGCTGTTTCTCCGTGTCCCAGGACCTGTGTCTCCCATCCTGGAGGTGGGCCAGTCCTCCTCTTCCGGCGTGGACTTTGCCCTTTGCAAACAGCAGAGCAAGGTGCCCACAGCTGAGGCGCTTCGTTTCCGTTTGGGTGTGTTCCCTTTGCAGTGTCTATGCAGCCCCTCCTGCACAGGCTGCCTGGTGTTGAATGGAGGCCTGGGGAGCAGCGGTGGGGCTGCAGCTGTGGGAGGAGAGAGCCGGCTTCAAGCCTCTGCCCTGGGTGGCCAAAGTGATGAGCATCCATGACCCCAACCCCTCATGGCCAGGCTGCTGGATTCAGGGCCTTGGGCCAGGGCAGTGGGTATGTGACTAGGAATTCTGCTGGGGCTCAAGTGGGGGTGTGAGGCTGGGTGAATAGAGGTTGAGAGATGTTGGGTTTCCAGTCAGGAGAATTGATGCCTTGGGATCATATAAGGAGACTGTGTTCAGTGCTTGAAGATGAACTGATTCACGTGGGAGTTGGATGAACATGTGTCTTGTAGGGACCCCTTATCTCTGTATCCGTGTATTCTGTGTATGCCCAGTATGCTCTATACTAGCTTGTCCAGGGCGACTTGATTAACCCTTTTTACTTATGAAGAATCTAATATTATTTCTGAGATGATGGGCTACTCATCCAAGACCACGTTGAGAAGTGGGGGAGGAATCAGAATAGGGATTTACGGTTTTCTGCCCCTCATGTGACCCAAGTTTGAATGCATGCATATTAGCCAGAGATAGTGAGATAATGGAGATGGGAGTGAGAGGGGGGGAAGATGTGATTATTTTCCTCTACTTTGTTATGACACCCCCAACAGTCATGGCTCATTTTCGGCCTCTCAGGGCTGCCCCGCTGGCCTTCCCCAGGTGCCCAGACCTTGTGTCCTGGGAGGGGCAGGAGGTAGATGCTGCTTCCTCTGGAGGAGTGAGGGTGTGTGCATGTGTTACTTACAGGTTCATGTGCATGTAGAAAGGGGCTGTCAGTTGCCGGCAGCCCTTCAGACCATGTAGAAAGAAAGTCACAGAGATGCTGAGGAGAAGGCTTGAAGGCAGAGCTGAGCTGCAGGGGGAATCAGGGACCATATGCGGTGCCGGTCCTTACAGCTCCCTTGGCCCGCGTAGTGCTGGAGCAGGGCATTACCTAACCAGGCAGCAGCTCCTCCAGGAGCCATAGCCTCCTTTCGCAGTGCGGGCCTTCTCTGAATCCAGAAACCAATGTCCTCATTTAAACCAACTTAACCCTCTGGTGGCAGCCGGCAGGGCGGGCTTAGCTCATTCTCTTCTTTCCCCTGTACTCCACTCCCAGGTGTTTCTGCCCTTCCCCAACATCCCCATCATTGTAGTTACTTTCCGTGTGTGTGTGTGTGTGTGTGTGTGTGTGTGTGTGTGTGTGTAAATGTGAGTGTGGAGAGAGATGGGGGAAGTTGGGTGAGCTTACTTTTCCTAATGCCTCTGATCCCACTATTAAGGTCAAGTGATTCAGCCCAGAAAGGAGGGTTTGTGTAGGGAACCTGCCGCAGGGGCAGGGAGCAGGGCATGGGACGGGAGAAGAGGGGACAGGAGGGATCATGGTCGATGCTGCTGTCCTGTTCGGGGTGATGCTTGTCACACCAGCCACGTCCGTCAGCTCTCTAGGACTTGTGCTGTGGGTGAGGCTATACCCAGGGCAGCATGCACATGGGTTCTGAGGGGGACCAAGATGTAGATCCCACAGACCTGCCTCATGGCAGCAGATCCCAGATGTGAAGAAAGCAGGCAGAAGAGGGAGAAACTGAGACCTCCGGCACAGTGGCGATGGGGAGTGTGGAGAAGGTTGCCAGTGGAGGGAAGCCTTGACGGGAGTGGGGCCGAGGCCTGAGAAAGGAAGCTTGGATCGGCATGGACAGGGCCAGGCTCAGTTACGTGTTGATGGGCTGCCTCTGGTCAGCTGTTCTGGAGGCAGAGTGGCAGAGTGTGGCGACTCAGAGAGTGTCTAGACCCCAGAAAGGACTTCCTAGAATCGAAACGGAAAACATCCCGATCGGGCCCAGCCTCTTCCAAATCTGGTGTTGTCAGAACCAAGGGCAAGCCATCAACACTTGTGTACTTATTAAGTTATATTTTCAAAAGTGTCCTTTCATTGGCTGAAACAGCCAGTTGGAAATAGAAGTTGCTCTGAAATATTTTCTTTCACATATGTCTTTCTGATAAATTTGTATTGCCCCACAGTAATTAGCATAGTGTCTTGAAATAGTAGGTGCTTGATACATACCTCTCCCCACCTTCCCTGGGCATTATCCTCGGGATGGGGCAACATGCAAGACCGTAAGATAAGAAGATGCTGTCAGCCCAGGTCCTTGTGTGGGCTGAGACTTCACACGATTTCTCTTCCTTCTGGTTTAGAGCCAGCCATTGGCTGAAGGATTTGCAGGGTGGAGTTTGGTCGTATTTCATCCATCCTTCTTTGCCTTTCCTCTTGGAGACGTGGCTTCATCACTCACTTCTGGGGTACTTGGATAACGTAGATAAGGTGCTGGCCCAAAGTATAATTTGGGTTAGGAAACACTGACCTCTTTCATACTTTTTATGATGACTTTCTATATTCTTAATTATCTCTTTGAGAAGGAGTGAGCTATTTTCAGCCAGTTTAGAGGAGTTTATCACTCCCAAAAGAACCTCCTGAGATGATAACAGGTCAGGGGAAGGAGGTGTCAGCAGGAGCTCCTTTGCATATTTGCCATAATCCTTCCTGTGGCTCAGTTTACAGGCATCCTAGGCAAGTTGTAGTCTGGGCATAGCTGTCACTTTCTCTCCATCACATACACCGGAATCTGTGGGCAAGTCTGGGCTAAATGTACCTCATTATAAACCCTGTGCTCGGATGTCAGAGCCTGTTTTTCCAGGTGGAGAGACCAAGACAGGAGAGGGACCTAGAGTCTCAGGCTTGGAAGCAACCTTTCATTTGGTCCAAACTTCCTCCAGATAGCAGCACCCCAGACTTGTGGTCAGCCAGCACCGCTTGAACCCCCGGTAACTAGGAGCGCTGCTCTGTGAAGCAGCTTTTTCTATTGTTGGACAGCTTCAACTCACATCCTTCCTTGATGCTGAACTCAAACTTTTCTTCCTACCATCCACCCTTTGGTTCTAGTTCAGCATCCTGGCCATCCTGATCATTCTCTTCTGAGCTCACTTCTGTCATCATTTCAAGAGTCAGACCAGTGTTAAGAGACAATATGAAACAGTGGGAAAACATAGGCTCCAGGATTGATCTGCCTGAGTTTGCGCCTGGCTTTACACTCATCACCTCTGTGACCCTGGTTATGATCCTAACCTCTCCAAGCCTCAGTTCATCCATCTGTAAAACGTGGATAATGATGGTACTTACCTCATAGAGCTGTTGAGAGGGCTAAATGAATGAACACACGTAAAAGGCTTAGAACAGGGCCTGGCAACTACAAGCCACTCTGTGCATGGTAGCTTTTTATCTTCTCTTAAAATAAATTGTCTAGAATGGAACAGAGTATTCCAGATGCGGTCTGTTCAGCGGGACTCTGATGCCGTCTGCTTGACCATCTCTCTCTATTATATCAGACTCAGTTTGCAAATCACCGGTGTTTAAATCGGGCTCATTGTGCCGAAATCCTCAGGTTATGTTCCCGTGGACAGCTGTTAGGTTTAGATCTCCCCTCTTCTACATAAAAGATGTGATCTGCTTTAGAGGGAAGGCCAGTGTCAAGGGGAGCCCAGAGCGTCCCTTCACATTTGTTCCAAACACACATGAACCCTCATTGATGCAGTCTGGTTGTTTTTATAATGCTACTCTATATCTGGTGTTCTATTTGGAAAATACCTTGACCCACACTGGTCTGAAATAAAATCCCCCCCACCCCCACCGTGGGTCTTTTCTCTCTCAGTGGGTCTCTTTCACTCTTCTCTGCTCATCTGATGCACACTTGCTTATCAAGGGAGCTGAGCTGAGCAAGTACTGTTGGAACTTCCTAACCTCCAAATTCAGCTCCGCCACTTCTCAGGGTTCCCGGGATATAGGGGAAGGGACACAGATGCCCCAAACATATTCAGAGTGCCTGGTTTCACAGGTAAACCTTTGAGGCCCTGTAAATCCTTACTCTTTATAGGCCGGCTGCCTCTACATCATCTGGGAGCTTGTTAGAAATACAGAATCTCAGGCCTCACTCCTGACCTACACAGTCAGAATCTGAATTTAACAAGATCCCCTAGGAGTTTCATATGCACGTTAAAATTTGAGAGGTACTGCTCTACATTATTCAACTTGGGGTGGAAATGAGGGTGAGGTGGGGAGAATTCTGTCTTCCAAGATCTTGAAATCAGTCTTACTGACGAGGCTTCTAGGGACAGGCATAAAACTATTTCCAGGATATTTGATCACTAACTGTCTACATGCCCTGTTTGCTTCTTGGACTGCCAATAATAGGGTTTTTATAAAACACTCATGCATTTTTAAAAATATATAGATCGTATTTGTGTTTCCCCATTTTATTAGTAACAAGCTGTTGAGCATATTTCAAAGCTTTGAATTATATGTACAATTGGAATCTTTTAAATGATAAGTGTTTTACATTTATGATATATTGGGTTGGCCAAAAGGTTTATTCAGTTATTTCCGTAAGATGGCTCTAGTAGCACTTAGTTGTCTTTAACTTCAATGTGTTAGGTTGTATGTGACAGCTGTCATGTCAGCGTGCATGTAAAAAAAGACTTACCAAAATTGGTGAATTTTTGTGTAGCCATTTTAATATTGAAGATGGAAGGAAAAAAGCAACATTTTTGGCATGTTATGCTTTATTATTTCAAGAAAGGTAAAAACGCAACTGAAACGCAAAAAAAGATTTGTGCGGTGTATGGAGAAGGTGCTGTGACTGATGGAACGTGTCAAAAGTGGTTTGCGAAGTTTCGTGCTGGAGATTTCTCGCGGGATGGTGTTCCACGGTCAGGTAGACCAGTTGAAGTTGATAGAGATCAAATCAAGACATTAATTGAGAACAATCAACGTTATGCCATATGGGAGATATAGCAACATACTCAGAATATCCAGATCAAGCACTGAAAATCGTTTGCACCCGCTTGGTTATGTCCATCTCTTTGGTGTTTGGGTTCCACATAAGTTAAGTGAAAAAAACCTTCTTGACTGTAGTTCCACACGCGACTCTCTACTTAAACGTAATGAAAACGTTCCTTTTTTTAAAACAAATTGTGACAGGCAATGAAAAGTGGATACTGTACAATAATATGGAATGGAAGAGATCGTGGGGCAAGCGAAATGAACCACCACCAACCACAACAAAGGCTGTTCTTCATCCAAAGAAGGTGATGTTGTGTATATGGTGGGATTGGAAGGGAGTCCTCTGTTATGAGCTCCTTCTGGACAACAAATGATTAATTCCAACAAGTACTGCTTCCAATTAGACCAACTGAAAGCAGCACTCGACGAAAAGCATCCAGAATGAGTCAACAGAAAACACATAATCATCCATCAGGATAACGCAAGACCACGTGTTTCTTTGATGACCAGGCAAAAACTGTTACAGCTTGGCTGGGAAGTTCGGATTCGTCTGCCGTATTCGCCAGACATTGCACCTTCAGATTTCCACTTATTTCTGTCTTTACAAAATTCTCTTAATGGAAACAATTTCAATTCTCCGGAAGACTGTAAAAGGCACCTGGAAGAGTTCTTTGCTCAAAAAGATGAAAAGTTTTGGGAAGATGGAATTATGAAGTTGCCTGAAAAATGGCAGAAGGTAGTAGAACAAGAGGGTGAATACGTTGTTCAATAAAGTTCTTGGTGACAATGAAAAATGTGTCTTGTATTTTGACTTAAAAACCAAAGGCACAAAAAAAAACAAAACAAAAAAAACCAAAGGCACTTTTTGACCAACCCAATATTTCATTTTTGTCAGTGTTAGGCCAGTATTTCAGTATGTGGAATCTTGATTCTGCCATAAATTTGTTAGCCATCCCTCCTGACCTTGTCAGGAGCAAATCTGGTAGCCTTGCCTTCTGAGTCTCTATGCAAATTGTGGATGAAACCGCGGAACACAGCAGGATCTTGAACAGACCCCTGTAGCGCTGGTTCATTCATTCAGCCAGCCTTACTGAGTGCAAGAGCTGCATCCTGCATTCCGATGGGTTGGCTTGAGCTCTGGCTCTGCTCCCCGCTGCTTTTGTCACCTTTGGCGGGGTATGACCGTCCCAGACTCCCGTTTCTTCATCTGTAATTGAGGAAATTCGAGTAGTCATCAGGATCCCTGAGGTGCCTTAAAGAAATGCATGTGCCTGGGCCTCCTTCCCTCTCCCCCAGAGATCCTAATTCAGTTGGTCTGTGGTGGTACCAGGTATTAGTATTTTTAAAAAGCTCTCTAGGTAATTCTCGTGTGAAGCCAGTATTGAGAACCCCTGGACCAGATATCTCTGACTGTGCGATCTGCCGCTCCGATCTCAGAGGCTCCCTGGCAGCCTGATAGGCATCTTCTGGGGCCTCTGGTCCCACAGCCTGAGCAGTACTGGCTGGGTCTGTGATAGGAGAGACAGCTTGGTGTGCTGGTGTAGCACAGTGGTCAGGTGCTGGGCAGGCCATGCAGAACTGTAGGGTATCCTTGTCTTCCCCAAATCCCTGGGAGAGGACTTGAGATGCCTCGGATCAGCCACTCGCTCCCCTGCCCTTCTCCTCTGGACGAAAGAATTATCTCTGACTTCTCTGACGTTAGCTACTTTCCTGTGTTTCAGAGCTTTGCTGCTTAAGAAAAATAGCCAAAGGCCGGTGTAAGTCAGTTTCAGCATCAGCTGGACAAGATGGCTCCCTGTCTGACTCCTCTCTTTGTCCTCTCTTTATGTCCCCCTGGAACTCAGGAGGTGACAGCACCTCTGAGGCCTTCTCTTACAGGTCTTTCCCTTGATGGGCTCCCACAGGTCAAAAACCGCCCCACGTTGGAGCTGTGGCAGCTCCCGGGAATCTTGCTGGCAACACATGGATGCATGCCGACTCCTCTGACTTGGCACTGGGGGTCAAATCACTGGCTTGCCTAGCTTGGGGCAAGACTGGCCTCTACCCTGGGGCTCAAGATGTTGCTCTGAGCATCCCTTCACTGCTTCTGGGGTAGGAGTGTGCCCAAGGTCTGTGTCATCTTGTCCCATCCCCTTCCTCCCCACGGTCACTGGTGTGTACCACCGCTGGATACAGGGAGTGTCTCTGCAGTGGGCTTGTTAATTGGCGCTTCAGCTGGCTGATTGACTCTAATGCGGGTGAGCATTTATTTACCCCGGCAGCGGCAGCGCCTCTCAGACAGCCGTTAATTGCAGGCACAAGAGAGACAATAATTATGGGATAATGGGTGTCTTTTGTGGGAGTCCTTCTCCTTGCACTGTGTCAGCAAACACGGAGGGTTTGTTTCCTAACATTCAGCTCCCCTACTGGAGAGATGCCACAGCTCCATCCCACTCGCTCCATTCCTGTCATCTAGCCCCCACCCCTTTCCCCAGGGTTTTACCCACATCCCCTGGGTAACATCTTCCAAGATATCATTTCCTAATTCCCATGCAGTCATGACCCTATTTTTAGGATTTGTAAGGTTGAATTGGTGCTTTTTAGAAAGTAGTACCTTAATCAACTTTGCCTAAAACAAGGGTAAGTAAATACTAAACTATGTGCTTTATTCCATGGGCCCTTCTGATCTTTGTTAATATTTTTACATAGTTATAATTAGTGTGTAGCTGTGCCATGCACGTTTTTGTTTAATGTTATTTTTTTTAATGTTATTTTATCCAAACACGTCCAGGTATGATGACGGTCTGTAAATTTTTCATTTTAAATTGCTGTAAATAATTCTGTCATGTTATTCCATTACTGTATTGCTTTTCTCTTATCACTGGGAATCTGAGCTGTTTCCAGTTGGTTGCTGTTATGAATAGCTCTGCTATAAACATCTTTATATGTTACTGATTTTTTCTCCTGGTTATTTCCCAGGGGGTAAACTGAATCACGAGTTACATTGATCTGGCATCATGTTGGGAAGAGTTGAGGGGAGTGGGCAGCTGGAGGCTACTGGGAGAGCACATCCCTCCCCTCCCTCTCTAGTAGGATTCTTGCTCCAGCTTCCCTAGCAACAGCGCAGGTTAGCGGCGTGGGGACTTAGTGCTCTGGCAAGAAGCGCCGCAGGGTAGACCATCCCAAAGGGTAGCGGTTTAGCACAACAGTGATTGCTCCCTCGGGGCTCTCTGGGTGCCCCAGGCTCGGCTAGGTGCTTGCTTGGGTTGTCTCCTGTCCTTGCAGTCATCTGAGGGCTGCGCTGGGCCAGACAGCCAAGGTGACTCGTCCTCACATGGCTGTCCTCTGGGAGCTCAGCTGGGGCTGTCAACCTGAGTACCTATGTGTGGCCTCTCCACGTGACCTGGGCTTCCCTCAGTGTGGTAGTTGGTTCCCAGAAGGAGTGTCTCAAGACAGAGTATTCCAAGAGACCCAAGTGGAAACTTTAAGGCTTCTTATGCCCTAACCTCAGAAGTCACACAACGTCACTTCTATTACCTTCCATTGGTCAGACTGAGTCCTGGGCGCACCCAGAGGCAAGGGGAGGTGGAGCCGACTCTAGCCTTCAATTTGCAGCCATCTTTGATCTCTGTGCTTACACACGGAAAGCGTGTACTGATTAGTTCCTATGAATCCTGTTAGCTTCTGCCTTCAGAAAGGCCGTACGAGAGACCTGGCCCCTTCTCAGGCTTAGAAGTCGTGTGATCTCTCCTCAGAGCCTTCCCTGGTGGCCCCGAAGGCGAAGGCGTCAGATCTGTCTTCCTGGTCCCTCCTCTCTTCCCTTTGCAAACTCCCAAGGCTCTGTATCTGTGTCTGCCCTCGTCTTACACAGCTCTTATCACACATCAGAGCGTTCAGTTATTTATGGGCTTGGCTTGTTAGGTTGTAAACTCCTGTTCCATTCTTCTTATTAACCTCCACACCCTACCCTAAAGACCTAGTAAAGTGCCTGGCACGGAAAAAGGGCTTCCAAAATCCCATTCCCTTCCCCCTTTTCGTACGTTGGGCACTCCATTGTCTGTTGAATGAATGAGTGATTTATCTTAATGAAAGCAGGGGTGGGGAAGAGGACAAACATTTACTGAACTTAGTATGCGGAGCTTTATATGAATTATCTTATTTAATTTTTACAACAACCTGGGAAGTATGTAGTGATATCCCTATTTTACAGATGGTAAAGTTGAGGTTCAGATATGTTAAATAATACGTCCAAGGTGACAATCACTGGGTCACGGAGGTAGAAAATTATAGAGCCTAGGTCTTTGGGAACTTGGGGCAAATGTTCTCTCCTGTACACTTAACCTCTTGGAACCTTAACTTATCTATAAAACAGGGAGGATAACACTTACCTCATAGGGTTGTTTGGATGAAAGGAGATAAGATGTGCCAAATGTCCAGTGCTTGGTGTAGAGTAGGCATTCACTCCATGTTGCCTGCCATACATGACTTCTTGTTTGGGAGGGTTTGACAAGCGCTCTGTACATCTGGGATGCCTTTATGGCTAGCGGTGTAGTTGATGCAGCTGCCCTGTTAACATCTTTGTGTGTGTGCATTGTTCGCCAGCACACACATGACTGCTCTGGAACATGCTTCCCAGTTACTCCTCCCCTCCCCCTGGAGCACTTGGGAGTCATTTCCCCTGGATTTTCCTCTGGTGTGTACCCTCCCACCTTCTTTGTAAACATAGTGCCGACAGCTGGGGCTCCAGTCACCCAGGTGGCTTCCCCTAGAGCGGCTGAGCCTGGGGATTCCACTCTTCCACATTAATTGCTTTTGCTTGGTCTTTGAAAATTAATTCCAACAAGAGCTCATTAGTTCTCTTTCTTTTTCCTTATCCCCATACTCAGGTGTCCTCTTCACCTCTCTGCCCTGTTTCCAGTTTTTGGTCTCTCTCTGTCTCATCACATACAAGTACCCCATTCAGGATGATTATACAGTGGTGATGTTTCACTGGGTGAATTATTATATAAACTTGAAAGGATTCTCTGGCTGGCGATGCTGCCTGGGAAGGGAGGAGCTGGCTAGTCTATGCGTCCACTAGTCTGCTCTGGTCTTCTGTCCCTTCATTCCAAGCTCAGTTTCATCTCCCACTCCCCAGCATTGAGTTGCCAGAATCGCAGGTGGCAGAGAAGGTTGGATTTTTTTTTTTCCTAACTCTTCTCATACCCTTCCCTCCAAAGATCCAGACTGAAAAGGCTGGGAGTACAGAGAGACGGGAGTTACTTAAAATTCTTTCCTCCCTGCCTCAGGTTCTTCTTTCCTCAGGATGCTAGGTATTTGGTAGGGCCGCAGGGCTCAGGAGAGGGGAAATGGAAGCCCTGTTAGCAAACCACCCTGCAGGAGCCGTGGAGGAGGCCTCTCTAGACCCTGCTGTTTTTATCACTCTGGGCCAGCAGTAGCAGGAAGCTTGTCACAGGAGTTGCTAGCTTTTGTGATTCTGTTGCAGTCTGATTCTGTTCCTGGATGCCTGGAGTTTGACAGATCTTCAAGTGCAAAAAAAGCATTTCCTGCATCCACATGGATGTCCTTTATGCTTACAAACTCATGATGGGAGGGTGAAGTGAGGAGGGGGAGGGCAGACCAGTTACAAGCTGGTCCAGTGCATGATTCTGAATACTACTTCCCACCACACACACACACACACACACACACACACACACACACTTTCCATGAAGTCTGGCCTGATGGCCTTAGCCAGAAGTGATCTCTTCTTCCACTGAATTCCTCTGGCACAGTGACTTTTAACACTTACAGGAAATTTATGCTTTTGGTTGTAGGGTGGAAGTAGAAGATCATATTGGACAAATTGGGGCTGGATTATATAAGGCCTTGCATCTCAAGCTAAGAAGTTTAGCTTCTATCCTGTAGTCAGTAGAGATACATTGAAGTTTTATGAGCCAGGGCATGACTGAATTATCATTTGAAGAGGGGAAGGAGGGGAGTGGGGAATGGAAGTGGGGGAGACCAGATTCAGAAGCACTCTTTCATCTCCAGGGCAATGGAACTGGGGATTACATAGTTCAGGTGGGTTCCTGGGTCATGTTTAAGTCTGTAGTTTAAAGACCACATCATGGACAGGAAAGATTGGTTGGTGATGGAAGTTTCTGATGACAAACCGAGAGCTATTTCAGGGGCTTAGGGGGTGAGGTTGGAAATCCAAGTCTTAGGATAAATTTGAATTGGTAGTGGAGGCAGGAGGGTTAGGGTTAAGGTTAGGGTTAGGGCATATGGGACCAGATGGGAGATTAGGTACAGGACCCCTTGGAAAGCTCCTCTGACACTAGAGAGGTTTGCATCCCCACGTGTAGGAGATTTTGCCCTGTGCTCTGGGTGCTAGTCGTTTGTTAGAACAGTAGGACTCAGGAAAGGTGAGCTCACAGGGGAGGGATCAGGTGTCCCCCTGGAACACCTTAGAAGCACCTCTTAAAGTGACCCAGCAGAATTGTTTGCTGGCCATCAAAGTAATTGAGGTGAGGTGACAGGGGACTGTGGCAGAGCAGTGGCTTGGGGGTGTGGGAGATTGAAAAGAAGGTGCAGATATGCCCACGTCACATATGTACCATCATTCCCCTTGCATGGCTAAGAACAGCTGGCCCTTCCGTCCCCCCTTCCTGCCCACACAGAAGAGGGGAAATGGGGGAGTGACATGATTCCTTGTCTGTCGGCTTTCTTCCAAGGTCACTTTTGTCTCTGCTCATCAAAACTGGCACCATCTTTCTGGCACTGCCATCCCTCGAACTGGGGCTGCCCCGTGTTTCCTGAGTGTCTTCTTGCCTTAATCCGGTTTCTCTGGCAGAGAGCAGAGAAGGGTGTAGCTGCCCACTGCAGCCTCAAAGATGCATTTGAGAGATGGAATCCTCCTTCAGACTCTAATCCTGAGAAACAGCCTCCCTCTCCCCACTTCCTCCCCCAAGAGGGGCCTTCTCTAGAGCCTTTCTTTGGTGGGGAAGGAAGGGAGGAGCTTGGTCCAAGGGGCCCAGCCTGGGTGTGGATACGTTGAGTAGAGCTGTCTGCAGTGCTGGGCTGAGGCCAAGCTCAACACGCCCCCAGCCCCACCAGCTGCCCCAGCCTTCCATAGCCTTCCTGCTTTCCCTGCCTGGCTGGGAAGGGGGTGGGGGTTGTGGGGGTTGTCTGTTGGTTAACCCTTTGGGGGCCAAGAGGAATGAAAGCGTCCAGGAGGAAAGTGTCTCTCTGTTTCCTAGACGTGTGGTCTCATCAAACCAAGTCTAGAATGGCAGGCCCAGAACCTTCCTCCAACGGTGACTTTACGGGGAGTGCAAATATATTTCAGGGGTAATTAGAAAAGTTGTTTGGATGATCGGGAGCTTTTATTGACTCTTTCTTTTCGCTCTAAGATTTCATTGAACAGGATGCAAAGGGGACTTCGCTTACAACTCACCTTACTGCCTCCCCCACTTGGCTTCTCCCTCTGAGATGGGGGGAGCTATGCTGTTTGTCTTATTCCCCTGCCCAGATGCTTGATTGCCTCCTGAGAGCTTTTTCTGGGCTGAAGCATGTCTAGTCCATAGAGCCTGCTCCACTCCATCCCAGGCCTGCTCCCAGGGGAGGCTCTAGAGACAGGGGATTCTCGTCTTCCTCCGCCCCTGCCACGATCAGCATCGTATTACTCTTGCCCATTTACGATCGAATCCTGGGGAGCAATGGCTCAAGGCTGGACCTCTCAGAGCTCAAAACCTCAGAAGGACTTTGTAATTTGAATTGGCTGAGTAAGAATTTGTTGTCGATCAGGAGCAAGATGAGTGGACATTTCTTAAATTTTTAAGGGAATTTATTGCCAGTGAAACCCTGAACTTGCCATAGAACAGCCTGCGTTTAACCCCTGAGGCCCCTGAACTCTTGGTTGAGGTAGCCCTTCAAGGGAGCTCTTCCCAGAGCGGCTGAAGAGTGGCACCAGGGGGGACCCCACCCAGAGAGCAGGACCTGTCCTCCACATTTAGTGTTCATCCTGCCCCCTGAGGGCCAGGCCCTGGGCTGCCTGAGCGGAGAGAAACAGGCTCTGAGAGACGGAGGCAGGGTTCCTGTCCTGCCTTTGGCATTTCCCTAAGATGTGTAACTTCGGATTACTCACTGTCCCCTCTGAGCCCCAGCTGTTTGATCAGCTGAGGAATAGGGATCACAGCGTAAGGCTTCCCTCCTTCGGGTTCTCTGAAGCTGCAGTGGGAAACAGTCTGTGTGTATAAAGAGCAATGTGCAAACGTCAGAGATTATTATTTATAGCATTATTCTTAGGAGAAGCAGAGAACTCTTGGAGTCCTGGGTTTGAGCCCCCGTTCCCCATGGAAGTTCCTGCAGCCCACAGATTTCTCCCTGGAGGAGTAAAGGAGAAGCAACCCTTGGGGTGTGAATTGCCTGCTCCTCCAAGCCACTGTGCTTTAGCTCAAGCCTGATGGTTAGAGAAACCCCGGTCAACCCACAAATACCAGTCCCAGGGCCAGATCGTGCTACCCTCCCCCATCCCTTACTTGCCATCCTTCCTGACTCTCCTGTGTCTGCATTTTCCCTCTGATGGGGCTGGGGGACCTCTGCTCTCCTGCGTAAGGTGCTGAGGCCTGGGGGCCTCAGTGTTCTCTGGCTTGGTTTGCCATTTGCCTTATCCTTCTTTGGGATGGAGTTGCAGGGCCTGACAGAAACCCACTTCCTCCTTCCTAGGTGTGGCAAGAACTTTGTTTATGGTAATGATACGGCGCATTTATGGGGCGTGGCTTCCTCTAGAAGTCCAGAGCTCTTGTCCTTCAGCGCACGCTCCCATCGCTCTGCAGGCACGGGCTGAGCAAAAGGATCACGGTAACTTTATGACGAAACCTTGGAGCTGTTCAGTGACTTGCCCTAGGTTAGCCAGCAAGTGGCAGAGCCAGGATTTGGATTTCAGAGTCGGCACTGCCTCTGGGGTTAGTTGCAAGGTCCCTCAACTTTCAGTTGGGGGATTTGTGGTCCAGTTGCTCAGGGCCTAAAGGGTGAGGATGGATGCCTGCTCTCCTGGCTTTGGTGCAGGTTGACTCCAAGGTAACCTTGGGTCTTGTGGTCCCTGAAGGTCAGTGAGGAGGTAGGAGGCAGTCATCTTGTGACCGCCCAGCGTGGGCATGAATATGGAACAGGCACCTTGGATGAACACTAAATTAATCCCGTGTCCCCTTCAGCAGTGTGTCCCAAAAGGGCAGGCTCTGGCAGACTCCCTTGATTGGCCACTTGGCCTGAGGTGGAGCCGGCCCCTGGCACTCCTCCCCTCAGGAGGCAGGTGGGTCAGTCCGCTGTCTCTCTGCAGGAGCAGGCTGCCGGGAGGTAGGAGAGGACCATGGGGCCACGAGGTGTGTCCGACAGCTGGCTCCTGCACGCCCGTCCTGGGCCAGGGAGGCAGGGAGCTCTCTCTGAGCAAACTGGGCTGGGAATGGCCGCTGGGACCCTGGAGGCCAGGGCTGCGGGAGTGGGGTGGGCCGTTGGCTGACCCATGGCTCTGGTTATGTGGTCCTGGGGGCCTCTGATACCTTCCCCACCCCATCTCTCTCGCCTCACTCTTTACCGGTGCTTTATTTCTCCCTTGCTCTCTTATTCTCTTCTCTCCCTTTTACTCAATTATTTCCTTGGCAGATCTGAGCTCTGAATGTGCCAGTTCTGAGCTCACCCCTCTACTTCCTCCCTTCTAAAGGCTTCTGCAGACACCCTGTTGTACCTGTTCAGTTCCTTTCCCTTCTGAATTCCGCGTCCCCTCTCCCTCAGTCTTGTCTCCTCTCCCAGGAGCTCTGCGAGCTGCAGCACCAGGAAGTGGTAGGGGAGGACCAGCCTGGGCAGTGCCAGCTGTTTGCCCAGGGTGGGGTTGGCCACAGCCTGGGTCCCTGGGCTGGGCCACAGTGTGGGCTTGGGGGCTAGGCTCTGCTGCGGCCTGTCCTCCCCACTCCTCTGCCTTCTCCCTCCTCTGCTTCCCCATAATGGAAGCAGAAAGGCAGCTCAGCATTTGATCCGGCCGCTGCAGATGCTCCTCTGCGGGATGCCAGTTCTTTTTCAACCGCCAGGGTAGTGAGAGGCTAAATTCAGTATGGGACTGGGAAAGCAGGGAAAGCTCTTCGTTTTCAGCTCTGAGTCAGGATGGTCTGAGGAAAAGCCGGAGTGTGGCATTCCACCTCCAAAGATTTAATATGGCTCCACTGCTGTCTCGTGGTGGGACCTTGGGAGGGTTGCTTTCTCTTCCGTGGCACTAGCTCTACCTCTGTCAAAGGCCTGAGAGGATCCAGCTGTAGAAAGTGAGGTGTGAGTTGTTGCAGTGCTAGTACTGGAAACGGAAAGGCAGTCTGGGGGGTCCTCTCCCATCATGTTGTCAAGGGTGGGAGAACAGAGGCCAGAGCCAGTGGCCTGGCCAGTTTGGAGGAGTTTATTGCACTGTGCTTATATCACCGCAGTGATGATCATGGAGAGTCTGATTTTTACTTAAAAAAAACTTTTTTATCATAGAAAACTGCAGACATAGACAAAAATAGAGAGAATAGTGTAGTAGCCCTCATGCACTCAAGCTTCAGTAGTTTTGAAGTCATCTCATGGCCCATCTTGTCTTAGGTACACTCCCAATCCTTTCTACCCTTTGATTATTTTGAAGTGAATTCTAGACAGCTTATCATTTCATCTCTAAAGATAGGGATTCTTTAAAAAAAAATCATTATCACTACCTAAACAAAATGAACACTTCCTTAATATAATGAAATATCCAGTTAGTATTCATATTTCTCTGATTATTGTAAAAATTTAGTCTCTAGTTTTCTTTTTAATTTGGCTCCGAATAAGTCCATGTATTGTGATTGATTGCTACAGCTCTTACGGCACTCTTAATCTATAGGTATTCTTTTTCTTTCTCTTGCAATGTTTTGCTGAAGAAACTGGGTCATTCATTGGTCTTGTAGAGTTTCTCACATTCTCAGTTTGGCTGTCTACATCCTCGTCATGTCATTTAACATGTTCCAAACTTGGAACATGTTAGGGCTTGGTCAAACTCAGTTTCCTTTAATTTATTTATTGGAGGGGCAAGGATCCCTTGGTTGTGGTGTGTACGTCTGTCAGGAGACACACAATGTCTGGTTCTCTCCCCTCTTTTGATATTAGCAGCCTTGATGATCATTGCCTAGATCCATTCATTCATTACAGGCTAATTGCCTATTAATGACTCTCTCTAATTAGACGTTGCTTCTTTCATCCCACAGTAAGTGATCTCTTACTTTGGAAAGAAGCCTCCTACTTTGGGAGGTGTTGCTGTGGAGGCTGAGACCACATGGCAACAGGCTGGCCCACTCCCACTCGTTCTGGTGTCTCTGTGGATTGTTAAGGCAGGTGTCTTATAAATGCCAGGTTGGGAGTCTTGGAAAGAGCCCTTTGCATCTCTACAGTGTTCAGTCAGATTTCAGGTTTTTGTGTTGATGGAGGGAGTGAAAGCCTGGAATACTCCGAATAATTTTTCCAATTAGCTTTGATATACAGTTTAGCCATATTGAATCAGATTAATTCTCAGACACAAACCTTCCCTATCTCCTATACCCACCCCCTAGCTCTTACTACTATCACCGACCTGATAACTCTTTATATTTGTATAATAGTTGATAGTTTGCAAAGCACACACACACACACACACACACACACACACACACACAAGATGGAGACATTGAGGTCAGCTTGCTTGAGTGTGGATTTTGATCCATCTTTCTAACTTCTTGGCCTTGGGCAAGTTAGCTGACTTCTCTCTGCATCAGTGTCTCCACCTACCTTACAGGGTAGTTATGGACATTAAATGAGATAATGTAAACAAAGAGCTTAGCACAGTGCCCGACACACAGTAGGTGCTCAGTAAGTGTTAGCCATTGTTATTTTGAATGATCTGCTCAGAGCAATCCAGCATCTAGCTGTGAGATCTGCAGACACTGTAGAGAACAGAGCAGCAGCAGGTAACTGAAAGCTGGCCGTATATCACAGACGTAGGATTGTATGCTAGCTGTTCCAGGAGCCACCGATAAGGAGGTCCAAGCAGCATTTGATAGCAGTTTCGTTTCTTTTCAGCTTAGCCAGAGTCATCAGAAAGTGGCCCAGGGCTTCAGCCAAAATTTGAAGGATGATGAGGTTGTATCCAGAGAAATCAGTGACCTTGCTCTCAGAAACACGTACCTCGAATGGGGAAAGCAATCCGGCCACCCTGGCTCCCTGATACCTGCTCTGTCCCTTCCTTAGGAATGGGAGCAAGCGGGGAGGGAGTGGGAGGCCGTGGGGTTTGGCTTAGACTTGCTCTTGTATTTTTCCCTTTTGGAGGCCTGGCTGTTTCTTGCCCTTGAGGAGGCCCCCTGAGGCCTTGGGCCTAGAGAGCCAGGTAGACGCTCCTCCTCCCCGGGAGCTTGCAGTCCCCTGGGGCCTGGCACAGCTGCTTGCCCATCTGCCCATGCAGATCAGAGATGGAAATCTGCAGTTAGACAATTAGACACAACAACCTGCCTGGGCAGAGGAGGAAGCCTACTTACGAGGTGCCAATCAAGTGCGGGACTTCCAGTGCTCTCCTTGGCCTAAGTGGGCCAGAGACTCCAGGCCCAGAAGGGCTCTGGCACTGCGGCTCATGGAAAGAGAGGAGACTGGCAGGCACCAAGCTCCTTTGCTCTGTATGAGCTCTTTATCACTGGCTGGTTCCTATAACTCTTCAAGTGCTGGGCAGTGTAGACAATAGGACACCATTCGTGGGCCTTGAGAGAGACAGAGAAAGGAATGGAGCCGAGATGAATAGGAAGTGAGGCCTCAATGGGAAGGACAGGTAGGAAGGCTGGGCAAACAGTGAGCATTGCACTGCCTTCTTAGGCATCAAAAAAAGGAAGACTGGAACTTAATGAACAAAATTAATTATTACATTTCTGTTTCACTGCCTCCTGCCTATTATATCCTTGAGCTAGTTCTTTTGCTGGGAGCTCAGTCTTGTGACTCAAGCATGTGAGCAGAGAGTGGCAGAGTTTCCATCCCAGGCAGAAGGGAAAGGGGGATGGGAGAGACTGGGGCGAAGCAGAAACCCAAGTAGCTGCTTTGTCCATAACTTCAGACTACAGAGGCTGCTGTTTGGAGCTGCCTTCTGCCTGGACCAATTCTAAGGGCCCCAGGGTCTGGGCAGTAAGCAGAGTTCAGGGGCACAGAGCCATGAACATTTGGATCATACAGCTGGAATGAGGATGCTGGGAGCCAGTGGACACTGAGTGAGGTCGGATTAAACTTTCCTCCAGAGTCCTAATGCCTAACTCTGTGCTGGCACACGGAAGGCACTCATGAAATATGAATTGAGTGAATGAATGGATGAATAAATGAATGAATGGACCAGTTAAAGAGAAGGAAAAGGGGTTTGACTACACTCCTCCTTAGACCCTTTAAAAATTCTCTAGCTTGATCCTTAGGGTTTGGACTTAGGTCTCAAAACGGTTGTTGTTGGAAATGTGTTGTAAATCGGGGCAAAGCTTGATTATCTATCCCACAGAGCACTGCTTTGTGAATTAACCAGGATTTGGGCTTTCTTCTTTCCCTTTTACCTCCACGTCTCCGCATGTGCTGACTTGGGTGGGTCCGTGGGGACACAAAGTGGGGCAGCCATACTTAGAACCTTAGATTGAGAGCTGGGAAAAATCTGTAGCTTTCAGCTCCCTGAGTCCTCCATCCCTCCTTGGGTTCTGAGTCTGGGTCTCAATTGCCTGTTTCTTTCCCAGTGCTTTGCACCTAGTGGGTACTGACAGGACATTTGCTGAATAAAGAAATACTAAGTTGGCAGAGGCAGGAGGGAGAAGCCTTCTCCATCCTAACTTCTTAGGCCCTGTTCCTTCTTCCCGGCCTTATAATGGGGCAGACTGCCTTTAAGGGACAGGGGGGGGTGAGTATCCAATCATGCCCTCTGGTCTCCATGAACTCAGGGGTCCAGTTTGAGCCTGGGCTCTGTTTCAGCTGGCAGAAGGGGCATGGAACTGGAGCCTGCCCTCGGCCCTAGAGAAAGTCGGCTACAGCAGGACTGGACATGTCGAGTGCCCAGCAGCCTGTCCTACAAAGCGGCTCAGGAGAAAATTAGATGGATTCAAGCCAGGGGAAGCTCAGCTCACAGCCCTGGACTCACTAGGTAGGGCGCTGGGCAGGGTGAGGAACGGGGGGCACTGCCCTTTTCTGTGCTCTGTCCAGCCTGTAAGTTAATGACAGCTCAGCTGTACCTGGCATTGGCAGCCTGGAAATGGCTGTTACTGCCTCTCCCCGTGCCCATTCTTGAATCCCTTGCTTGCCCTGGCCACTGAGATCTTTGTAGGATGAAGTGACCTCTGGGGAAAGCCAGGAAGCACAGTCCTGCTCTATGGCGTCCTCCTGGGTTTGCCTGCAGGCTACCCTAAGAAATCACCAAGAAGGAACTTTTTCAGGGCTCAGGGTCCTGAGCAACCTTAGTCATCTTCTAGCAGATTTTGTCCTCAAGCTTAGAAGGCAAACTTACCCAGATCTTCTAGAGGAACTAAGGCCCAGCGAGGCCAGCGTGTGCCCAGAGGCTCCCTGGGAGGCATCTGGGCACTTGGCCTCGCAACCCTGGGACCCGAGCTCTCAATATTTCTGAGCATCAGGATTCCATGGGGTGCCAAACCAGAGGCTTTTTTAACATGTGAGCCCTTCTTTAGGGTGACCAGTTGTCCCGATATGTCTATGTTTTAGCACCAAAAGTCCTGCATTCTGGGAACCCTTCTTTGTTGGGCAAACTGGAACAGTTGGCCACCAATCCCTGGGGATTCTCTGTGCCAGCCCTCTAACCCCGGTTTGCATTTCTCTGCATTGCTTCAATCACGGGGCACATTTCTTCCCGCCATTCAGCTTCTGTGGGCTGATCCTAGAGATCTGAAGGCACAGATAACTGGGCAGAGATGTCACCTACCCAAGGTGCATGAGGCACTTCATCCCCATTTCTCAGGAGCTTTAAGACAATCAGAATAGTTGCTCCTCTCTCTGCAATTGGAGCAACTGAAGCACGGCCTGGAGGTGGCTCCTGCCTGTCTGTCGCCAAGAGCTCTGACCAGATCTCACGTTTCTGCATCTCTTCTCCTCTAAATAACTTCAAGCATCCTCTGGTCCCTGGTCTTCTGTACCCTAACATGGTCCCTAGGCCAAAGGGTGAAGAAGACATGTACAGGTGACACAATACCCGGTTAATAACTGGAGATGCTGAAGTCTATGGAAGGTTTAATAAGCTTTTGGCCCAAGATCACACAGAAGCACTAAGATCAGAATCAACGTATAATTCAGCACCTTTAGGCACAAATCTTCAGCTTTTGTGATTTCTGGAGTAGTCTCTCCTGCTTCAGATCAGTTCTTCTGAATCGTATCCCTCCCAGTTAAGATTTCGTCAAAGAAAGTCGGCCTCAGAGAAGATTATTTCTACATTCTCTTTCTTTGGCCCCTGTCCCTGTCTTGTTGGTGGTGAGACTTTTCCTGTCTAAGTGTCAGCCTCCTTTCTGACGGGGGCCAAAAATAGGCAGAGCTGGAGTTGCCTAGCCCCGTCCTTCCCATCCCCTCCCATAAAGGGGTTATTCACTGAGGCCCCTCTCTTTATCCTATTTATAAATCTTTCCAGCATGTCTTTGTCCCAGTGACAGACACTACTCTACCCTCCTTAACCCTGCCCTCTCCTTCAGCCTCGGTTGAGATGCTAGAAATTTCTTTCTATCCTCTGTTCTTCACAATTCATAGCCCTGACTCTTACCAGGCCTGTTTGACAATCAAATCAGAGAGAAGAGCTGCTTTTTGGGGACAGGCCCCCGGGTCACGGCAGGACTCTGGAATGTAGACACTGGAGAGGACTCATGAAGTCCTTGTGCAGCTGAAACACCCCCCCTCCCCGCACCCGCCCCTGCCCTGGGCTGGATTTTCATTACACTTCATTACAGCCAGGGGTGACTCATGCAGAACCTTGGGGCCCAGGGCAGAAGTGTGACTTCAGTCTTCACTCAGCACTCATCAGAACGCTCATTCAGTGTGCTTGTAATGGGAACTGAGTGATTATCATGGACGGCAGGAGCATATGACCTGCACTTGGCTAACGTGATCAAGAGCACAGCTCTGGAGTTAGTCTGCCCAGGTTCCATCCAAGTCCTGCCACTCGGGGTATTTAACCTCATTTTGTCTCATCTGTAAAATGGAGATGATAATAGCCCATCTCAAAAGATTGCTGTGAGGATGAAGCGAGTTGCATTTAGGATTATGCCTGACACAAAGTATGCACTCAAATAGCTATTATTATTAGCTAGCTCATACCCTCTGCCATTTGCCTCTCTAGCAAGTTGTTCATTCATTTGACAAATATGTACTGAGTGCCTATTATGTACCAGGAATACAAGGATAAACTTTTTCAAAGTTTCCGGTTACACAAGCATTTTCTAAGCCCCTCTATTTTTGCTTTAGCCTCTTTCTTCCTCAGGATCTATTGGCAGCAACTGAGGTTGAGAAATGGGTCATCACTCAGGTCCCATCTAGCTCTGATGACCCTAGTCTGCATGATGTGGGGCAGGGTTTTGTGTATAGGTCACTCTCCTTGGGAGTCAAAGGACCTGAATTCTGTTAAAGACCTGGCTGGTAACCAGGTCCTATCATCCAAGTGACCTTGAACAGGTTACTTCATCTTCCTGGGCCTCAGTGTCCCCATCTTTCAAATGGAATAATAATGTCTTCCAGCCTTACCTTGTATGGGTGCTGTGCCGATAAAATGAGATAATGGATGCAAAAGCACCTTGCAGAAGTAAAGTTCTTTGTAAATGACAGGTGCGAGGATGACGAAGAGGGAGCAGTTTCCAGAGAACTCCCAATCTAAGTGCAGAGGTGGGCCTCCCCCAGGAAAGGACCTGAAGGTAATTAACATGAGTGCCAGAAGCTCCTTGAGGGCACTGAATGTCCAGTGCCTAGCAGAGTGCTTGGCCCATAGTAGACACACAATAAATGCCTGGCACATAGCTGTAGGCCTTCAGTAAATGTTTGTCAAATGAATGACTATAACGAATTGCTCTGTCCAACGTAGCTGCAGGGAGGATATTAAGTTCTGCGGAAATGCAAAGCGAGGTCAAGGTCCGCGTTGGGCGTGGTCTGTCAGGACAATGCTAGGACTAAAGTCACACAATTTAGAGCCTTGAGTTAATACATCATTATTAACTGCTTAAAAGAAAAAAGAAGTCTGGGCACACACAGGTGCTCATTTATTTGCATGTTTAAACTGGGCAGCATGAGACTAAGGGCAAGGGATGGTCAGACCGACCTGAGGTCCTGTCTGAGCTCTGCTGCCTGCTGTGTGACTTGAGCAGGTTTTTCAACCTATTGGGACCATCCTGGAAGAGATGATTTAGATTTAGGATGGGAAGAAGGAGAAGAACTTGCATCAGTAAAATGACACTCCGTGAGACAGGAAGGGCATGTGCAAAGTCGCCAGGGCCAGTTGGCTTGGTTTGAGTTGCGGGGGGGGGGGGGGGGGGGGGGGGGGGGGGGGGGGGGGGGGGGGGGGGGGGGGGGGGGGGGGGGATGTCGGTCACAGAAGAAAGGAGTAAAAGGAGTGTTGTAAAAGGGTGTTGGGGAAGAGCCCTTGAAGCCTAGGCAGAGGAGTTTGCATAGGCAGTAGCCACAGCTAGGTTTTGAGAGAGAAAAATGCTTGGTAGGGGAATGTAGAAGAGCACGTTTGAGAAGTTGATTGTGGCTGGTGGGGGAGCAGACCACAGGAGGCCCGTTATCTGCTGTTTGCCCATTAAGGACAGAATCCCAGTGGTCGATAGCTCTGGATAACAGGGACAGTGGTTGGGGCTGCAGGGGCCTGGGGCCACCTGCCAAGCAGCTGCTAATGACACTCTGAAGATGGCAAAAGCTGGAGGGCAGCCCTCTGCCGTGCAATTTCACCGGCTTCTCCCAGGCAGAGTGGGGAGCTGGCCTGGCTTTTTAGTTTTGGGAACTTCTGTTGCAATGGGAAAGGAAGGGAATAGAGAATTTTGGAGGCTGCCTGGGCAGCTAGGACTAAAGTCATACAGTTTAGAGCCAGGAGTTAATACATCATTATTTCCTCCTTTCAAAAACGAAGTCTGGGCACACACAGGTGCTCATTTATTTGCATGTTTAAACTGGGCAGCATGAGACTAAGAGCAAGGGATGGTCAGACCGACCTGAGGTCCTGTCTAAGCTCTGCTGCCTGCTGTGTGACCTCAAGCAGGTTTCTCAGCCTCCCTGGTCACCCCTTTTCTCATCTACAAAGGCCTTTGTCAGAGAGTTAATTTGAAGATTATAAAAAATTGTGTGTCTAAAGTACTGAGAGCTTTACTACATAGTAGTATGTAGTAAAGTTCTCAGGAAGTGGTCATGGTTTACGTTTTTAGTGTCTTCTTCCCAATATCCTTTCGTCTCCTGCTAAGGGAGAGGAGGCAGAGCAGGTACTGCAGAGCCCCAGGGGCAGCTCCTGGCACCTGCTTTTCCTGACTCTGCTGTAGGCTGGGCTCTGTGCCCGCACAGTCCTATGCACTGGGGACCCCAGACGTGAGACTGCCTTTCTCTCCTCTGTATCCTGGTACCTCACAGTGCCTGGCACAGGGCAGACATTTACTAAATGTTTGTTGGATGGAAGGTGAATTTGACATGGTCCTTTAAAGTTCAAAGTCTAGCAGGGGAGACAGACTTATAAACAAAGAATTGAGAAAAATAAGACTCGATGCACAGAGGGCTTTGCAAACACAGAGGAATGAAGACTGCCTGAATGGAAGTCAGGAGTGGCTGTAAGGGGGCAGGTTTGGGCTCCACCTTAAAGTATGGGTGTGTGGGTGGAAGGGGTGCAGCTCAGGCAGAAGGAACAGCACGCCTGGAGGTTGAGATTCACGAGGCAGCATGGGAACTGGAAATATATCAGCAGGGTCGGGGCTGAAGCACAGAGAACGTTTCAGGAGTCTCAGGGTAGGAGGCCAGAAGGTGATGTGGCTTGTGAAGAGCTTTGACAGCTCTACCCAGGACAGTGGGTTTAATCCTTTAAGGGTTTGAGCAGTCGTGGATCACAGTTTGCTTCCTCTTTTCTCCTTGCCCCTGTCCTTATGGCCCTGCACAGATGAGTTACCTGAGGATCAGAGAGGCTTGTGGCCTGCCTGAGAGCACATAGCACATTAGCTGTAGGGTCAGAATGAGAGCTCAGTGCCTTGGCTTCCACTAACTGTTGCTTTATAGAGTGGACTGTCCTTGTGGATGCTCCCCAGGACCATCAGGGCAGCCGTGGCCTCCAGCTCACACTACCCCACATTCTGCCTTGTCCATTCAGAGAGCCCTGTGCGATTGAGCCTGGCCCTCCCTCCCCCGCCCAGCTCTCTGGCACAAAGGAGAAGCCACAAGATCCACTGGAATACCTTCCTGCTTCATTTCCAGGTGCCTGGCTGCCTGGCATGTGCCAGATTTGGCTTGAGGACTTGTTTTTCAAAAGAGATTGGGCAGGATTTGCAGAGCGTGATGGCATTATTCAGGATTTTTTTGGGGAAGCCAAGAACCCCTTCTGCCCTCACCTGCCCCTACCTCTTCTAGAGATCTAGTCCCCAGAGTTTGCCTTCAGGGCCAGTGTGCCTTGCAGCTAGGAGGTCTGCACAAACACATATGGAGTGAGCAATGGACCACATGGGAAGGGGTTGGGGACCTGGTACTTTCCAGAAAACGAGGAGGAGCAGTGGGGGCCTCACAGGGACTCAGGCTGAGCAAAAAGTCTCCTTATCTCCTCACCCCAGGGAAATTCCAGAGATAAGCCAGCTTGTTAAGTTATGGTTTCCAGTTGTTTTCCTGAGTCATATGCAGAAGCCAAGCCTTTTCAGGAGCCCCCTTCCCACAGAAGCCGCCCCTCCCTCCTGCCTCAGGGAGGTGGGGTGGGTGTTTGTGGGGAATCCAGACGGAGGAATGTGGCTTCTTCCTCAGGTTCCTGTGGCACCAGCTCCTCACCTGGGGAGCACCCCCAAAAGCTCACCCCACTTCTGGGGCTGGGCATCCTGTGGAGGGGCCTCCCCAGCCTGTGTTGCAGGCCCCCATTCCTCTGAATCCATCCCCATCAACCAGGACAGGAATGAGCCTCCATTTAACAGGTGGGAACGACAAGGCAGGGGAGGCAGTGCAGCGTGGGAGCCTCCGAGAAGAAGCGGCAACAGGCTCTTCTCACTTTCTGGAGGTGGGAAAGGAGAGAAGGAAGGACAGTGGCGTCCTGGGAAACTGCCGGGCCTCCCTGGCAGCTGAAGGCCACCCCCTTATAAGTGCTCCTTAATTCTGTCCTGGACAGGCTCTGGGGGGTGCAGCCTGTGTCTGTGCATCCCCGTGAGACTTAGATCAGCCGAGGGCCATGTGCCATGGTCCAGTCCCACTGGCTTGAGGAGACATCATCTCCTGGTACCTGCTCACCCATCCTTCCCCCCTCACTCACGCCTGCCTTCCTGCTTGCTCCCCCATCTTTCCTTTCTCCCTCCTCAGCCCTCCCTCCCCCTTCCGTTTCTCTCTTCTCCCCCCTCCCTCTTTATCCATTCCACTGTCCCTGCCTTCCCGCCCTTTCTTCCCCAGACGTTTACTGAGAAATCACTACATGCCAGATACCAGGAATATGAAGATGAATAAGGCATGGTCATTGCCCTCGAGGAACTGGGGGAGACAGATACATAAACAGATCATCGCAATATGGGACGATGTCGTGGCTCAGAAACACCTGTGCAGGAGAGGGAGCAATCACTCCTCTTGGGGTGGGAATGGGGGATTGCTGGAGGAAGAGCAGTTCCTACCAGTTCCAAAAGGAGCCTGGCCTTGCTGGGACCTGCCCTCACTTATATTCACAAAGTCTGTGACCAGGAGCAATTCCCTTAACATCTCTGGATCTCAGTTTTCATATATATATATATATATATATATAT
>NW_021703774.1:31633917-31798282 GCF_005190385.1 Monodon monoceros | reverse complement strand
ATATATATATATATATATATATATATATATTTTTTTTTTTTTTTAGAGTGTTTGAGGCTTACTACAGAATGAAAAGACACAAACAGAATCATGGGTTTGGCCTAGTAGGAGGCAATGTTAGCCAATTCTCATTGGAGAGGACGGTGAACAAGGATGCTGGGAATTTCAGAGGAAATGGTCCGTGAAGCTGGTGGGAGAGAAGCGGCTGCTCCTCCTCTTGCTCTGTGGAGGACCGTGGGCAGGCCCCGGGAAAGAAGAGGCTTCATTCAAAATTATAGTCGTGTTGTCTTCTTTTGTCTCTCCTCTTTCTTCCCACCGGAAGTATCAGCTGGGTTTGATGAAGCCCATGGTTGGTTCCAGAGAGAAACTGCTCAGATTGAGTACTTAACACATATGGTTACGAGCCCTGTTAACCAACTTCATTTCCCCCAACTATTGTAGTAGAACTCTCTGGACTCTACGATGGGACCCTGGGGGTACTGTTTCCTGAACTCAAGCCATTAGAAAATTAAATTGCTTGGCCTTGAGGTGAGTGCAGCTGAAGCACCCCTCTCACGAACAGGGCAACCTCCTCGGTGGCAGAAACTTTTTAGGTCTGGCTTCCCTTTCACATGTGAGAAGGTGGCGTCAGAGTGAAGCAGACAGTGTAGTATAGTGGGTAAAAGTCCACACTTGGGAGATAGAGCTCAAATCCTGGCTCCACTACTGATGAGCTGTGGGGCAAGTTAACCTCTCTGTGCTGTTTCCTCACTTGTGAGACGGGAGCGGTAATACCGACCCCATAGATTGTATTGAATTAAATGAGTTAATCTGGAAAGCACTTAGCGTAGTGCTCTCAGACGCTTGTACTCACCCTGCTCAGGCTCGCGTTCCTCAAATTACCTAAGCCTCTTTCCCTAAAGCTATGTGTACAAACACTCATGAAACCTATGAGACTTGGGAATCTGACTCTTAGCATGTATTGTCTTCGGAGAGACACTTCTTAGCTTTTCCCACAGCAATGGATTTCAGTCTTTCCCTCCACACTACAGAAAGATATTTACCATGTAAGCACGCACACACACACACACACACGCACACGTATGTACAAATACAGAAATTACACTTTTATATAGCACTTGTGCCAAACACCTTTCCAAACGCTTTATGTATATTAACTAATGTAATCCTCACAGCAGCCTTATGAGGTGGGCACTGTCAGGGTCCTCATTTTAAAGATGAAGACCCTGAAGCATAGAAGGACAAGTGACTGAGTCAATACTCTAACACTGTGTGTGTGTGTTATGGGTTTGAAAAGTATCACAAAATAATGCTCTTACCAAGTGCACACTGATATTTTCTATTCTGTTCCATTGAATTTTAAAAGTGCTGACCTTGATTTACTCAGTTGACTCCACAACCTGCCGATGAGTTGAAAATTACATCATGAAAGCCACTGTCCTACAGAGTCTACTCAGAAAGAGAGGAGGGTAACGAGGGGAAACTTCTGAGGGGAAGGAGGACAAAGACGCGGCAGCTTCGCGTGGCCTTTTCCTAGAAGTGGTGGAGCTCTTGCTGGGAGCGCTGGGGCTCTGAGACTGGGAAGGGACCTTGTGGCTCCCAGATGGGGGCTCTCAAGAGAATGTGCTCCGACCCTTGGAGGTGGCTGGAGCAGGGCTCAGGATGTCGCTCTTGTTATCTTATCCCTTCCCAGACGCAGATCAGGGAAAGGCATCCCAACCTGGAGCCCTTGCCCTGGAGCCCAGGATGCGGGCCTGATTGCTGAGGGCTTGAGGTGCCCGGGCCTCATCATGAGCCGACTGGTGTTCTACCAACAGTACCCTGTGTTTTACTTTTAGGTTTAACTTTTGAAACACTCTTATATTTATCAAGTTACTTTATGCTCACAAGAGCTAAATTGAGTGTAGGTTCCATTCCATTCCACAGGTGAAGGAAGAGAGTCAGGTTCAGCCTCTCTCTTGGCCTCAGGTTTGTTCAATGGTTCCGCCAGGGCTCAGGGAAGCCTAGAATGCAGGCTTCGGGCTTCCGGTTCCAGTGATTTCAGCTGCAGGTTATACGGTCGATGGTGTGATTGAGTGTCAATCATGGAGATGTTTAAGGAAGTGGATACACAGAGGCTGTTTCACCCATCTGGGGTTCATCACCTGGCTCCTCTGTGCTTCAGCCCCAGTTGCCCCCCGTGAAATATAGCAGAGCGCCCCCGCCCTTGGGTACCCTAGTGCGGAGGCCGGAGGCACGAGGAATAGGCCATGCTCAGCTTGCGTCTGCCCGTGGTGTCATTCTTATCAGGGTGAGTTTGATGTCTGTACTGACTTCCCCAGTGGGGGATGGCTTAAATCGCAGCCAGCCAGATAAAGGTTAACCCAAAGACTGGGAGGCTAGAGAAGGTGGAAGCCAGGGGAAGCTGTGACCTTTTAGAAGGGACCTCCGTCACTCTGGAGCAGGTCAGCGGAGCCACTGCCCTCTGGAGCAGGAGGAAGGACGAGATCAGCTCAGGAGGCCCTGCCAGCTCTGGGGAGCCCTGCCTCACAGGTCCGGTACTGGCATGAGGGACAAGGGACTGCTGGGGAGGTTGGGACCACTAGGCGGGCCCGCCAGGAACTTTTCTCCCAGGTCCCTATTCTGAGCGCCCTACAGCTGTCTTTCAGGGCAGCTGTCTCCTTGCTTGGGTTTCTGGTGGCGACTGTGTTCTCACACCCACTCCCACATCCTGTGTCAGGAAAGCCAGGCTCTCACCCAGCCAGCGCCTCCCCTCCCCTCGTCTGTCCCGGTGGTGCTTTTAGTAGTTTAAAAAGTTAGGAAAATGTTTTTCAGAGCTGTGGTTGCTCCTGAAGGAGCCCAGCTTCCTGTTGCTGGGAGTGAGCCTTCAAAGCTCATTTTATCTATCGATCAGTAAGAACACATTTATTGATCAGGAGACACTTGGTGCCTGGTGGGATTCATAGCCTGGCCGCCAACACTCACCCCAGCTCTAGTTAGTTATGAGGGGTAAACGAGGTCATGAATATGGAGCAGTAGACACAATGGTGAAGACGATACATGTTAGTTCCTATCGTTATTCTTTCCTCCCAGGGTGACGCCTGACCTAGTCAAGGGGCCGGTCTGCCCCCACCTCTTTTCTGTGGCTCTCTTTCTGGGATGCCCGCCTTGGCTCTCTCAGGAGCTGTTGTCTCCATGCAGATGCCTCCCTGACTGTCTCCCGACTCTGCCTTCATACTGCCCTCATCACGGGCTGTCTTTGAGGGGAGGGCCGTTTGGTGGGTTTGGTTTGTCTGTGTCCAGTACTAGACTGGGCGTTCCTTGAGCACAGGGACCCCCTCTCATCTTAGTCTCTAGCACTGTGGGTGCACAGGATGTCCATGTCATGAATGGCCATATCTGCACGGGGGAGGGGGCTTCCTGTGGGCTGGGGGTGCTTGGCAGAGGCTTTCTGGAAACGGTGGCATTGGGGCTCAGCCTTAAAGCAGTGTCCACCTGCCTCCCCTGGGAGATTTGGATTCAACAGGCAACCTGGGAATCAGTTTTTTAGAGAAATTCCTCAGGTTCTCAAACAATCAGTTTGGTTGAGATCCGTTACCTTAAAGGGTGGCTTGCTCTGGTGACTGGAGAGGACTGGGGCATCCTGGTGGGAGGTGGGGCGTGGCCCAAAGCAGAGATCCCTAAGGCTTTTGGGGGGAAATATTGGGACGTTCTGGCTGGATTAGAAATTTTTTACGTGGAGCAGTGGAATAGGACGTTTGAAAGATGAACGGGGATGAACTGTGGTGAGCCTTAGATGCCAAGACAAGGTGTTAGGCCTTTAGGTAGCAGGCAGGGGAGGGGGCAGCCACTGGAAATTTCTGAGCCAGAGAGCAACATGATGAAAACAGGCATTAAACCATACCCTACAGGGAGGAAATTGGCTGTATTTTTAAAGCGCAAAGGCAGAGTCCTAAACGCCCTCTTGTCACTCATTCCAAGTGCTTCTTGGTGTCTAACCTAAATCTTCCTTGATGCAAAGTACAGTTTGTCTCCTAGGAGTTGGAAAAAACCTGGACAGAAATAAAAGTCCTTCTCCCATTTCTGTCAGAAGAGAACCCGCATATCTTGGTGGAACAAGTATGTGCGCCAGGGTTCTGGGCCAAGCCGGCAGAGCCCCGGGGCACGGGAGGGCACTGCGGCCAGCATTAATATAGGTGCCCACCTCCAGGGGTGTGGGTTAGAGTCATCAGAGCCCCCATGGGATTAGAAGCCCTGGATTTGTCTCTTTGGTGCTGTTGTGCCTCCCCACCCCCAGTACCGGCATACGCACTGCCCCTTGGAAAAGCTTGCGGGCATCAAGACAGGCCCCTCTACCCTCCTGCTCTGTTGTGAAGGTAAGAGAGATGAGGCTGATAAAGGTCTCTCAGCCGGGAGAGAAGGGCATAGAAGAAGAACAAGGTATGATTCAGCGATGGGCACAGGAGAAGAGGTTGGGGGGTGTCTCACCCCTGCTTGTCGGGGTGCCCATCGGACACCTGAGAAGAGGCTCTGCTAGGAGGGAGGAAGCTGCGGTGTCTGCCCCCCTCCAGTCTCCAGCTTAAACCAACCCCAGGCTCAGGGGAGCGGGCTCGAGTTTGAGCCTGTCTTGTCCTCCGAGGGTCCTCCTCGGCTGTTGCCCTCGCCCCCTTCCTCCACCTGCCATCTGCAGCAGTATCTGGTGGAATCCCAGAGATGCCAATCTCTAAAAAAGAAAGCTTTTCCTGAACAGGGACTCCAACCCTTCCCCCTCCCCCCGGGCTTCCAGGGCAAGTGGAACATTCCATTTAAAGGGTGAAACAGGAACAGGTGAGCATACAGTGCAGAAAAGAGAGAGGACTCAGAGGCAGGTGAGAGGGGTGCAGCTGAGCCACTCACGCTGCCCACCTCCACCTCTGCCACCTTCCTACCCAACTGCTGGAGGGCCCCTTGCTTCCTGAGCCCAGACCCCAAAATAGGATATGGCTCTGGGACACCTAAAGAGGCCAGGTAGGCAGACACCCTCTCAGAAGACCCTGTCCTTCGCACCTGGGGACCTGTACTTTCCCACCCACCTGGGGCTGCTGTGTCCCACAGTTCTGGGGGCACCATTCACACTGTGCTCCGTGTGAATGGCACCCCCGAGCTGTGCCAAGGCCGGGAAGTCAGTGCCAGCAGATAAGGAGGAGGGCAGAATCAGACACTTTTCTGCTCCAGGCAAACAATAGGGACCTTCCAGGAAGCTCGGGGGAGGGAGTTGCCTGTAAGAGGATCCCCGCTGGATGTTCTGTGGGGTGACTTAAACAGGTTTTTGCATTTGCCACTGATTGCTTAATTAGACACCTACATAGTACTCTCTGCTAATGACCATGTCTCCCAGGGAGATGATAGATAAAGGGGTGGGTGGCTTCAGAGGCCAGGTGGAGGTCCCGAGGACAGCCACCTGAGAATGGGGGCGACGGAGGTAGAACCTCCTGGCATTTCCTTGGGCCAGTATGGACTATAGAGCATCAGAGAGAGTGGGTGCTTTCTCTCCAAGGACTGAGGAGAGATGCAGGGCTCGGGGCCTGTTTCTGTCTCCAGTCTTAACATCCTGTGCGGGCTCCAAACTCCTGGCTGTGGTTTGCCCTCTTGTGAAATGGGGAGGGTCATCCCCAGTGTCCAGGTAGTCACTGATGCCAGATGAGCCCAAGGTGCATGTTTCTGGAAGTAGGTGCTCTGAGGTGCAGAACAAACCAGTGTTTTTCCAGGCACCTGCACGTTAGGTTGGAAAGAGCTGGGTAGGGAGCTCTGACGATTGCCTGGAGGAGGGCATCACTCAGCGCTGTGAACTCCAAATGGACAATTAGGAACCATTCTGGGATCTGAAGCTGAGCTTTGATAATGGGCTAAGAGCTTAGCCGCAAATATTTCAGAGCTGCTCAGAGGGTGTGCTAGAGGCAAACTGATGCTGGTAATTATCTGCTGATGACTGGGGGACTGGCTGGATGTAAGTGTGATTCTTCTTACCTATCCTCAGCCCTCTCCAGCTCATCTTCCTAGAACTGTGGTTGTTGGGATGTGGGACAAAGAGGCCCCAGCCGTCTCCTGGGTGAGCCAGCCAAATATTTACCAAAAGCAGGGCTGCAGAGGAAAGGTGCCAGGATCCAGGTAAATGTTGTGTTTGTACTGCCCAAACAATGCCATGCTTCATGGGCTCCCGAATGCCACAGCTCCCTGAGCCAGGCCCCTGTGAAGACTGGCTGTAGGGAACCATGGGACTGTGCACTATGTGTGAGATGCCATTCCCATTCTGCTTCTGGGTATCTCGGGGATGCTGGCATCCTGGCATTGGATTGTCTTTGGTCTCCTTTCCTCCATCCCAGGAAGGCCCGAGTGTCTCAGGAGGATGGAATCCATTGAGGGACTGCAGGATGGATGTATGTTTCTGATGGTCATGATGGAAGTAATCATTTCTGCCCATTTCAAAGACAGGGTGGGGTTAGCAGAGATGATCTAGTGTCATGGAAACTTTGGACTGTAGGGTAGACTGAATTTTGAAGCTGGGCAGACCTAGCTTTGAATTTTGGCCTTACTGCTTACTAGCTGTGCGTCTTGGGGCCAGTTAACTAACTCCTCTAATCAGAGTTTGCTGTGGCCTAAAATGGGATTTCAGGACCCACATTGCCATGGGTGATTGTGATCATTCCTCCCATAATGAAATAAAGCAATCTATTCTACAGCATAACCCTGAGTGCTTTCCTGTTGGGAAGCAGGGATTATATTCAATTTCATTCCATAAACATTTTTTTAATTTATTTTATTTTATGTATTTATTTTTGGCTGCGTTGGGCCTTCGTTGCTAGGCGCGGGCTTTCTCTAGTTGCGGCGAGCGGGGGCTACTCTTTGTTGCGGTGCGCGGGCTTCTCATTGCTGTGGCTTCTCTTGTGCAGTGTGGGCTCTAGGTGTGCAGGCTTCAGCAGTTGTGGCTCACAGGCTCTAGAGCGCAGGCTCAGTAGTTGTGGCACACGGGCTTAGTTGTTCCACGGCATGTGGGATCTTCCCGGACCAGGGCTCGAACCCGTGCCCCCTGCATTGGCAGGCGGATTCTTAACCACTGCACCACCAGGGAAGCCCCATAAACAGTTTCTGTGTTTTTTTTTTTTGCGGTACGCGGGCCTCTCACTGCTGTGGCCTCTCCCGTTGCGGAGCACAGGCTCCGACGCGCAGGCTCAGCGGCCATGGCTCACGGGCCCAGCCGCTCCGCGGCATGTGGGATCTTCCCGGACTGGGGCACGAACCCGTGTCCCCTGCATCGGCAGGCGGACTCTCAACCACTGCGCCACCAGGGAAGCCCCCATAAACATTTTTCTTTTAATTTTTTTTAACATCTTTATTTGAGTATAATTGCTTTACAATGGTGTGTTAGTTTCTGCTTTACAACAAAATGAATCAGTTATATATATACATATGTTCCCATATCTCTTCCCTCTTGCGTCTCCCTCCCTCCCACCCTCCCTATCCCACCCCTCCAGGCTGTCACAAAGCACCGAGCTGATCTCCCTGTGGGCTGCTTCCCACTAGCTATCTACCTTACGTTTGTTAGTGTATATATGTCCATGCCTCTCTCTCGCTTTGTCACACCTTACCCTTCCGCCTCCCCATATCCTCAAGTCCATTCTCTAGTAGGTCTGTGTCTTTATTCCTGTCTTACCCCTAGGTTCTTCATGACATTTTTTTTTCTTAAATTCCATATATATGTGTTAGCATATGGTATTTGTCTCTCTCTTTCTGACTTACTTCAGTCTGTATGACAGACTCTAGGTCTATCCACCTCATTACAAATAGCTCAATTTCGTTTCTTTTTATGGCTGAGTAATATTCCATTGTATATATGTACCACATTTTCTTTATCCATTCATCCGATGATGGGCGCTTAGGTTGTTTCCATCTCCGGGCTATTGTAACTAGAGCTGCAATGAACATTTTGGTACGTGACTCTTTTTGAATTATGGTTTTCTCAGGGTATATGCCCAGTAGTGGGATTGCCCCCATAAACATTTTTGAGCAAATGGTATTTCCAGTTCCAAAGAGTCAATGATTTTATGTCTTTAAAAACCCTTTGAACATCTTGGAAGGAAGAAATATTCGAAAACTCTATTATATTTGGCAATTATCATTAGTTTTCTTTTTGTAACCCACTCAGGAAGTCTTTAACTGTTTAGTTCAGAACTGGAAACAATGGGTGGAGGCAGAAAGTGTGATGATGGCACCCTTCAATAGTGGGATAGGCCACCTTCAAAGTAGTGAGCGTCTTGCCCTTGCGGGAGTTCACGTGGCACCTTCATCTTCCCAAGTGTTGGAGAGAGCTTTTCCTGCATTGGGTGGGAGAGAAGACTGCTTTGTGCTGAGATTGCTTCTCCTAAATGTGGGAGGTTCTGATTCTGGGATCACCAAAATTCCCCAGTTGAGGACAGGGGGTTTCCCTACACTACAAGGCGAATGCATGAGAGATCAGAATTAGGGAGAATTTTCCCTGGAGCTTCCTGACTGCCTTCTCCAAAGCACAGCCCCTCTCATTTGGATCAAGCCTTGACTCTAACATCTTACCTCTCCCTATATGTTCTTTACTACCATCAAAGGCTTGCGTGCACTCTTGCCTTGCCACATGTCCCAGAACCAGCTTCTATTCTGGGTGGGGCTTTTCCCTGTATTCCAAACCATCTCTAGCAGGATGGGAGATTAACAATCAAGCAACCATTTATGGCATTCCTACTAGGTGCAAGGCACTGGTGTAGGAGCTAAGGGGGACGGCAAGGAATTGTCCCAGTCCTTAAAAAGCTTCAGTCTCTCTTTTGGAAATAAGCTTTACACAAGTAAAAAGTCGGTTAAGGGTACAAGGCTGTATGAAACAACAGCTGAGTGGTAAAGACAATAGTAGGGGTGTGTGTGAGAGAAGTAGATAGCTAGTTCTGGGCTGAGGCACTTGGTGAACTGGGCCAATGGATTCTGGACACTGATTGGAGTGAGAGACAAGGGTGGGAGAGAGTCAAAGCTGATCTTGTAGTTATAAGCCTTGTTGCCTGGGACAGTTAATGTTGACGTTGACAGAAGTAAGGGAACTTAGATGGGGAGCCCATTAATAATTGACTGGTTTTTAACATGCATAGGTTACAGTATTCAAATGGTACAGAATAGTATTCAGTGAAAAGTTTCCCGCCTGCCCCCTCTCAGATTTAGCCTCAGCGCCCTCCTTGAAGGTGATCACTGTTACCATTGTCTGGTTTGTCCTTCCTGAGATGCTCTAAGGCAGTCTAGGCTATGACCCACGAGTCAAATCTGGCCCCCCACCTAATTTGAGTGTATGAGCCAGCAATTGTGTTTATGTTTAAAGGGCTAAAAAAAGAAGAAGAAGAAAGTGGTATGTGATGCATTAAAGTTGTATGAAATTTAAGTGTGTCCACAAGTACAGTTTTCTTGTGATACAGCTATGGTCATTTGTTTATGCTCATTTCTTTGCATATTCTCTGTGGCTGCTTTTGTGCTACAAAGGCGGAATTGAGTAGCTGCAACAGAGACTATAAGGCCCACGAAGCAGAAAATATTGATATTTACCATCTAACCCTTTACATAAAAATTTGCTGACCTCTGCTCTAGGCAAATATAGAGAGATAGTTACAAATCCTTTCTTAACCCAAATGGTAGCTTATGCAGTGAATTGCTCTGCCCCTCACTGTCTGCATTTACTATGTCTTGGAGACTGTGCCATATCAATACTATAGTAGAGCTAGTCGGTGGGTGGTGAATCTTAATTTGATTTTAGATATGTGAGTTTAAGGCCAAGAACAGTAACCCTTGGGGAAATGCTCAGTGTGTGGTTGGGCTCGGGGGACTGAAGCTTGGAGCCTGGAGGCAGAGTTGTGAGGGACATCTACAAGGAGGGCTTCGATGCGAATCTATGACCTTGGCCTGTAGATCAAAGATTTTCCTTTACAGAAATGAAGCATTGCATTCTGAGCACTGTTCAAACTAAGCTCTGAATGCTAATAGGTTGACATAAAGACAATGAACTGGAAACATTAAACCAACACCTGGAGGAACAGTAAGTACTAAAGGCAATTTAGAGTTACCTTCTTGAGTCAGAAGCCAGCCAACAAAAGCTAGTTGCAGTCGTGGACAGAGGGGTGTACAGTGGATCTTTACTGAATGCCTATTATGTGCCTACTGCTTTATGCCTGTTACCTATGTATTGATAATTGTCACTCTCTCATGTAGAATCATTTGCCTCATTTTAAAAATGAGGAAATTGAGGCTCAGAGAGGTTAAGTGATTTTTCTCACAATCAGTGGTTCAAGTGAGAACCTAGTTGTGTTAAAGCATATTCCATCTGACTTTTAAAGCCTTCTCTTTCCACGCTACTACCCAAGATGCCAAATCTGGCTGGGAGTCACAGCCTAGCTTTGACAAGCTGTTTCATCTTCCTGGCCTCAGCTCCCTCATCTGCAAAATGAGCCAGCTGTCATCAGATTTCCCTTCCCACTCTCACCTGGCCTGATTCTGTTACAGGTGAAACATAAAGGAAGGGGTGGCGCTACAAAAGCCGATGCAGAAACTTGGAAGAGGAGAGGAAGGTGTGGTTAGCAATGAGTATATGCCAGACCAGTTATCTGGAAACTAATCCTTAGGAGAATATTATTCCTTGATATGGAGGAAGACTCTAGAAATCTTTGCTCCTAAACCGAACTTACCCATCACCCTCAGTGCCATGACCCTGAGCGTCACTTAAGCACCTGGACTTGAAAAGCTGCAGGGGGTTGGGGCTGGGAGAGACCGTGGACAGCACCTGACAGGTCTCTCTCTGGGCCTGCATGGCTCCACTCTGCTCTCCTCTCGGGCTTTCTGGAGGAGCTGCAGCTAGAGGGCTGTCTGATGTTACCAAGTTGCAGCCTGGGTGGGGAGGGAGGGGAGTGCGAGGGCGGGTAAGCCATCAGACCCAAGGAGCCGGGGGTGTGAATGTATTTATATAGGACTCAGCCAACCTGCAGTTTCAGATTTCAGACTCCGCTTTATCAGGAGAATTTCCCCTGGTTTTCAGTCAGTGCTAGAGCAGGGAGCGAGCTGACACCAGAGCCTTCCTGGAAGGCTGGGGAAACGTTGGATTCCCGGGCCCTCTCCTTGTCTCCTTCCTTCTCACGGGAGCTGCAGCAGCCACTCTTGGCAATTTTCTTGGGTCTGAAGTATTGTTAGGATTCCTTCCCAATCATCATTCTGCGTCTTCCAGTTGGGACCTGACTTCCAGCATGGAAGGTAATATCTGGGGTCCTGGGCTAGGAAGAACTGGGGCTACCCAGACTTCAGTGGGGAGGACCGGGGGGAAGGATGCACATGCTGGGCAAAGAGGAATAATTCACAATAAGAGGGATGAGAGAGAGAGAGGGAGAAAGAAAGGGAGGGAGGGAGGGGGGGAGGGAGGTGTGTCTGTGGGGGGGAGAGGGAGAGAGAGAGAGAGAGAGAGAGAGAGAGAGAGAGTGTGTGTGTGTGTGTGTGTGTGTGTGTGTGTGTGTGTGTGTGTTGGGAGCATTTGCTATTGTATTTGGAAAGCAAATCTTCTTTTAACACTTTCTCTTTATTTATCCCCTCTTTATCTCCTCACAAATAAGAATGTCCCAAGAATGTCCATCTTCCTTGAGGGTCTCCAATCATAAAATTAGAGAAAATTTCTGACTTCTAGAATGTGAATATTTCCTCATTTGGGTTTAGGGGGCTGCAGAGGGAACCTAGTGACATGAAGGTATGTGTCCAGAGGACTAATGTCCCTAGAACCAGCCCTGGTTTTTGCAGGCATTTGGAAACACTCCCGGTAAAGCTAACTGTAAGTCTGCGGCGTGGTGGGAAGGTGTAACCAGTATAGAGTCCAGCATGGTCTCCATGTGGAATTAGCTTGAACCAGCTGAACAAGATCAAAGCTACGAGAGACAAGTGCCAGGAGCACTTTCGTCTCAGAGGCTCGGAATTGGGCAGGATGGAGGCCAATGCCTGGGGTGGGCGCGGGGTCGGGGCTTGGCGCCCTTCCTGAAAGCACAAATTTGGGTGGGGTGGTGATTGGTGAGTCAGGCTGGCTGAATATGGTTCTGTCTTCCCAGGGCTTGTGTGGTGTTTCTCAGTGACAGGAGCAAAGTTCAGAGACCTACCTCGTACAAGGGCCGGTGGGCGGGCAGCCTGGCCTCGCTGCCAAGACCTGTCTGTGCAGTCGTGCCCAGTGGGCAGCACATGCGGTGAGGCAGGATCCGGCAGGAATGGCGGATGGGCCAGGCTGAATGTGACTTGGCAAGGGCCTGGAGGCGGCTTTTGAGAAGCAGATTTGGGGCAGTGCAGTAACCATTGGAAGAGGGGTGTGGTGGAGTCTGCTGGAGGCCGAACACGGAGTGGATGGAAAGGACCCAGGAGAGGGGACCAGGGAGTCTTAGGTTCTGATACAGTCCCAGGCTGCAGGCAGCAGGGACCTCAGCTGTCAACATAGGTGCAACCTGAAGTAGGTGAGAGAACCAGGGCTTGCCTACCGACTTCTGAGTATAATGAGAGAGATGGATGAGAGGTGATGTGGCCCGGGCAAGCACAGTAGAAACACATTTTCAGCCCGAGAAATTATAGAGTGCAGTAGAGTCTGGGAGGCAATCACACAGTTATTTATTAGGCAATATAATTAGTAGGTTGTATAGTCTGGTCACTTATGAAACTATGGGCATTTAAAAAAATTATTTTTATTTGCATCACCTGTTACTTCCAAATAGCATTCCAGTGTCTTCGTATACTTGGTAGATGGTGCAATGCATCAGTTTGGCCAACGGATAATAATAACCTTTCACTTTATTCAGTTGTGTAGGGTTTTCCAGCTTGGAGTGTGCTTTCAGAGACACTCTCTTATTCTGCAGATTCAATATGTTGAAACATCGGCTCAATTCAGCACATGTTTACCAAGCCCTCTTCTCTCCTAGGTGCTGTGTTAGAGATTGGGTATATAGACACAGATGAGACCTGTTTCTGCCCTCAAGGATCTCACAGTCTAACTGCAGTCCTGTCAGGAAGACAGAATATCATTCCCACAATATAGATGAGGAAACTGGAGCCAGAAGGTGCTAAAGGACTCATGGTTGGTCGGCAGAAGGACAGGGATTGGGATCAAGATACAACTCCTAATCTAGTGCTCTTTTGTGTCTCCCCTATACCACAGTACTGTCTCGACTTCCCTCCGCCTCTTCACCCCCCACACTGTCTCCATCAGAGTGTTGAGCAAGAAGCAATCATCTGTGGAAGGCAGCCTGGAAAAACTGCTCCCTGGAATGGAGTCAGTCCTCTCTGGGCTCCTACTTGTGCAACTGAAACGGCATCAGTGGGTCTGCATCTATGTTAGTTGCTGATCTGATGCTCTCTACCAATCAGCAGTGGCCGCCTTTATCTCTTAGATAATTCTTGACTTGGGGCAGATTGTCTTCCTCCTGCTTCTCCCTGGATTATCTGAACAGATAAGGGGACTGTAAAATCCAGGGGCTCACGGAAACCTGGGAGGCTCCACATGGTGGCGGATGCTCGCTGAACACTAGATTTATAAACTAATGAGCATTGCTTAGTTCTTTGTAGTGGACGGAGTGTGTTCACGTGAGCAAAGGACAGTATGCTTGTCAATTCCCCCTCCCTTCCACGTTTACCAGCTCAGGATTCCTGGAAAGGTCTGAATCACCAGAGTTTAGGATTGTTCTCTTCATTTTTAGGCTTAAGCTAAAAGGGACATAGAGAGGTCATCTGTCCCAGTGATGATCAAATTTTGGTCTGTGACAGAGTTTTCACCAGTCCGAAATGAAATGAGAAAAAAAGGGAAAGCATACTGAATTGTTTTTCGGGAAGCGTAATGTATTCAGTTTAAAGGATCACTTTTGGAGGCAGGAGATGTACTCAGATATTCATTCTGAGGCTGTGGCTTGCTTATTCTTTTCATGAGCTGGTGATGAGAGTAGATGGTAGCCAGGCTTTTTAAATGTCCTTATTTGGCAAAATAAAGAGTTGGCAACTTTACAGTGGTTCCTTACATTTCGTTTTTTGAAATTTAACTGGTCTATGAAATCAAAAACTCTTGCCTCCAGGCAGGATCTTCTTCAAACAGATGAGACTCTATCTCCCTGATAAGGGCTCTTTGGGGCAGATTTCTGAAAACCCGGATTCTGGTCTTGTCACCACTGTTCTTTCCCTGTGGGTCCTTGGACCATGATAAACTCACACGAGTCTCAGTTTCCTCGTTTTTACACTGTGGGAGGTTTCTGCCTCCAGGATAAGGTCACTGGTAGAGGAATGTGTTCTCACTTCCTCGTCCTCTTTGTCAGGAAGTCTGATGAGACTCTCCCTTCTCTGAGGGGCTCTGGGATCAGGCCTTGCTGGTTCCTATTCCTATAGTCATTTTTTGGAAATGATGGAGGTCATCGCTTATGCTTGGAAAAGACAGAGAGGATTTGTAGTTTGAAATATGGGAGCAGCATGAGGTATATTTTACATTTGAGGTCTTGGCGTCCAGTGTTAATCATTTGGAAACACAGGTATTAAAAAGCTCTTGCCATCAGTTTTTGAAATGGTGGACCTTCTTGAGCTCTCAAGAATATCAACTGGAGCTTTTCTAAATCTGGAGGCTCCTGGAGGCCTTAGAGTGTCTGGGTCTTCTACCTTCTGGAGAGTCAGGCCTGGAATAGCAACAAATATGTGGGAATCCCCAGGCAGCCCCAGCTGCCAGACTGAGACATGTGGTTGGGTGTGCACATGTGTGCAGACTTGTAGGAGAGAAAGCGTTTAGAGGAAAGTCGGTTTGAAATCACCCTGGAAATTGAACTAGATGCTCTTTTCGAGATTTGTTCTAGGACCCTTTTTTCCTGAAAGTCTAGAAGCCTCTCAGTAGGAGAGAATTTTCTGATTTTCCACCCCAATTTTATGTTCTGAAACAAGAGCCCTCCTAGTCTGGGAAAGCAGTGGAGATCCTACTTGGGCTGTTGAGTTTGTGGGAGTGAGTAGCAGACTCTTACCTCAAGCTTTCCTGGGACAGAGGGAGAAGTAGGACAAACTACTAAAGGCAACAGGGGAGCCTTAGCCTCTGAGCTGGAAGACCAAGCCTAGGTGCATTAAATTCTCCTCTCCCAAAGGTTTCTGGATGGTGATGGGGCAGTAGAGCAGCACAACCCCTAAGAACAGTGCTACAGAAAAGCCTAAACCCGTGAATGATGGCAGACACCACAGACTTATTCAAACCAGTGGAGGGGGAAAGACAAAGTGAAAAAGAATCCAAGAAGTGCAGATGAAAGATCTCCACCACCCGAGATGCTCCGACACAGGTGCTCCCTCCACAGACCCTCTGATGGCTCCCCCTAGGTTTGGGACAAGTGAATCATGTGTCAAGGCAGTGATTCTCTTAGCTCATCTCTGGCCACCAGCGACAGTGGCTTTCCCCAAGGGGGCTTTCCTAAGGATTTTGTCCTAACTTTGGGTAGATTGGGACACAGAGTCAAGGAGTACAGTGAAATTCTTAGAAATTAGGATCTCTTCTGAGATGTTCAAGACGAAAGGGCAGAGGGTGAGAACCATTCAGCATACCTTTTTCTGACTGTAAAGGTCAACGAGAGCATGACTGGGACCTCAAAGATGTTCCCATCCTTGTCACGGCGAGGCAATGGAAAGCAATATCCGGACTCCAGGGCCACCTTTGTCTTCAATCGGCTGCATGATCTTGGGCAATTCAGTCCCTCTCTGGGCCTCAGATTTCCCATCTGTGAAGCGAGGGCGTTGAATCTGATTGCCACCATCCTATTCAACTCTACATGCCTCAACTCTCCATTTGACCAATAGGTAGACCTTATCACTCCAAGAGGAGAGTCTCCTGCCTTTCTCAGAGCTGCAGGTCTGCTGTCCAGCAATTGCATGTCTGTTGGAAAAGTGGCTTGAAGGAGCAGGATGAGACGGGTATTTTCAAGACAGCAGATCCAGGGTCAGAACTGAGATGCCCACTTGGACGACAGTGCATTGGGACAGGCCAAGTCCTTCACAGTCATCAGTAAGTCCTGTGATGGACGGCTAGAGCCAAGGGAGCTGAGAATAACAGTTGCCCAACATTGCTCACAGCTATGGGCCAGGGCTGCCTTCCTATTTTCAAAGCCTCCTGGGGCCGTGAAACAGCATCAGGAGAAACATGCCAAACCTGTTCCACTGTGTGTCAGATATTTGTTTCTCATCCAGAGTGTCCATCTTCATCATGTCCCTCACTCAGCATCTTCTCCTTCCTTTAGCCCGATTCCCCACACACTTTGGCCCCCTCTACCCCTTAGCATTCCCCGAGGCGCTGTCATTTCTTCCCCTGGGAATGCCTCTAGGGAGTAGGTAGCAGAGATGAAGCTGTGGGACGGCGGTAGAGTGGAGAGAGCGCTGGAAGCCCAGTGAGGTGGTGAGTTGGAGGCATGTTTGGAATATTCAGGCATGTCTGTACCTGAAGTCCAATCAAATAACAACACACTGCCTCTGCTAGCTCTGTTCGGGTGGAAAAGCAGCAGATTTGTACAGGCTGATGGGCTGGTCTTTGGATCCTCTCCCCTACCCCATGCCAACTTGTGTTTCAGGTTGCTGGCTCCAGGCTTCAGGAACCCAGGGGCCTAGGAGAGATTCAGGTTGTGATGAAGCACACGCTTTAAATGTTTGTCAACATCTTTAGTTTAAATAACTCTAGTGGCTTCCTGAAACCCCTGACTTCAGGGGCTGGAGGAAGAGCTCAGGCAGCTCTACAACTCATCGTCTGGAATGCCTTGGGGCCTGTGGATTTCAGAACGGTAACATGTCGCACACACTGTGTGTTACATAAAAACCTCCAGCAGGGTCTGGAGCAGCTCGAAAATCACACACACTAATATTTCTGCAGCAAGATATATCTAAAAAGTCATACAAGTGGGATAAATAAAGGTGAAAAAGAGTCTCATGCCAGTTCAGGTCATGCTTTGCTACTAACTAGGTTCAGGTCAGGTTGGGTTCTGTTGAGTTAGGAAAAAACTTTTGAGTTTCAGATATTTGTGGATTTGGGACTGCTGTTAAGGCATCGCAGTTCTATACTGCCTCACATAATCCTACCAGGTGGAATTAGCATTCCCATTTTACAGGTCGGGAAGCTAGGGCTCAGAGAGCATCAGTAACTTGTCTAATGCCATTCGGTTGGTAAGTGGATTCCAGTCACAGAGATGAGCTGTGATTCCAATCCAGGTCTGTCCATCTTCGGAGCCAGGCTTTTTCCTCTGAGGTATGATGCACTTTACCTTTAGGAGTGACTGAAGGAGAGTTGAGGGTGGGGGTGGGGAGCTCTGACTCTGGCATCTTCCCTGACTAGGAAGGCACTTCCTGCACATCTGAGAGGGATCATTTACTGGCTTGTTCTTGTTCATACCTTGACTTCTGGGATCCCAGTAAGCTTAAAGTCTCAGAAGAGAGGAAGCTAAAGTTCAGTCAACTTTGTGGCTTACAAGAAGAATCCAGCTGGCTCCGTGGGGGCTGTGAGAGCCAAGAACAAATGGGGTCAAGTTGGATTTAGTGAGAGAAGCATCACCTGCAGTGGAAACAACCCCGTGCAGAACCGATGGAACGCACAGTGCTCCCTGCTTCCCCACCCACCACCTGCTGTAGAAGGCTCGCCTTGAGTAGGGACCCATCTTGAGAGAAGGACTGTCTGGGAGGGTCACAAACTCCAGATGAGGGTGAGGGTGGTGTGCAGCTCGAAATAAGGAGAATTCAGCTGGGGGGTGGGGTGGGGTGTCTCACTGGTCTTCATTAGTGATGTAAAAAAAGGTCAAAGGAAGAGCTAATTCAATTTGTTGAAGATACACCACATGCTTTTTAACACTTTATTGGAAAGACGGACGTTGGTCTGTTGCCTGGGCAGTGACGTAGGTAACCCCCTCCCCCTACCTTCTAAGTGCCGTCAGATGGTGGCTGCCATTTCTGGGTCATCTGTAGGTCAGCTAAGGTTTGAACTCTTACTATGCAGGCACACAGGAGTCCACAGTGCCCTGTGCTGTCCTGCCGTCAGGGAAGTCAAAGCAGCACTCGGCCAGCCGCTCTGGTTGGGGAGTGGCCTGTGCTGTGTGTGTCCTTCTACCCATTGGGAAGGGTGGTAGGTTCGTTGCCATAGGAACAAGGAACATCTGCTCCAGACAGCTAGAGAACAGAGTGGGGGAAGATTTTCTTAAAGGGACCATTAGCTCATGGAGTTGCTGCCTGGAAAGTAGGTTTTTCTAAAGAAGACCTGAGGGGCAGATCAGAACCCTTGGCCTGAGAGAACTGTGAGCCTCTGAGGTGGCAAAGGACCCCCATTTGCTTTGGAAAGTGCCGGAGAGAGGATACAAGATTTTCTTCTCCCCCAAATAACGGATGTCCTCCAGGAACGTGTCTCAAAGCTGTGTTAGCCTGTGGGCTCCGAGCGCCCTGGCCCATCCATCAGCAGGGCTGGTCTGCCACCTTCGTTAGGGATCTTAGTTCACCCATATGGCCGTGCCCACTTCTGTTGCCCACTCCCCCTAGACATCCTGGGAGCGTTTCTAAACCGGGTAGTAGCGAACTTATCTGCTTTCTCTGACTCTTACCTCCACCGTGTCCTCTCAGACAGCCTGACTTCTAGGCCAGTCAAGGTCTTCCAGCACCGTTTTCTGCTGCCCTTGCGCAAACTCCCTGGTCCTTGTCCTTCCTCTTCCTTTCACCTTCCTTTTCTTCCTCATGGCAGCCACATCTGCAGAGTTGAGACGTTGGGTCCTCCAGAAGTCATCTTGTTCTTCTTCCTGGTATTAGTTAGGACTTTTGAGTACGTTACTGGCACTGCTCAAAGCCCCAAAGGGGATTTTATTGTAAGGGCCAGAGAAATGGCTGGACCCCAGGAACAAACTAGACCAAGAAGCTAAATGCCGCAAGTATGGTCTTGCCCTTTGCTCCTCTCCGTGTGCTGGCTTCGGTTTCTTCTCCCTGCAGAGCCGTTCCGGCTCCGTGGTCAGCCTACAGGGTGGAAAAGATGGCTTCCAGCAGCTCCCTCGTGTACTTGTTACCTGGAGAAGGAATGATCTCTTTTTTTGTCTCTCAATCCCAATGCCCATCCCTGGAAAGGTGTTTTGGCTGAGCTGGGGTCAGGTGGCTACCTATAACCAAGAGAGTAGTGTCAGGTTTTAGCAGCATGGCTGTTACCACCGTAACTACGTGGGTATCAAGGTGGAGGGGCAGTTTCTAGAAAGGGGTGGGTACTTTCTATCACCATTAGCCTTTCCTGGACCTCCAAGCCTAGAGGAGTTTGGCTTGGAGAGTTTACACACCCCTGGCCTCTTTTGTTCAGCTCTTTTCCCGCCTGGCTATGGGGGCCAGCAAGGCCTAGTAGGTAGCACGGCAGTGTGACTGAAGGAGCCAGGGCATGCTTGCAGAGTCCTTGCCGCTCCCCATGGGTGGAAAAGGCGTGGAACCCGAATCTTGAAGGCCATTCAGGCCCCCAGCCCACCCAGAGTTAACACTCTAGCCTTTTAGTAAAGTCCTTCAGGAAAGATTTTATCGTTCCGTCAGACACTAGGGAGTCACGATCTAAAAGCCTCAGGCCTAAAAGCTCGCCACTGTTTCTAAATTCAGTCTTTCATAATGTTACTGAGTCCACTGTCCCCAATTCCATCTTGGACTTGTGAGGATGACCAATGCCCGCCATCTTGTTTAGGTTAGGATCGAATCAGTGACTATGAAATCATCCCCTTGCGTGAGAAGACAGGGATTTGGGCCAGGGTATATGGGATTTGGAACCATTTCTGGCTGGCTGCTGCCCTTCATCCAAATGAACTCCAGAGAAGAGAAACACATCGAGGGGTCAAGTTGTCTAAGCCTTTCATGGAGCTGTCCCTCCTTCATGCCTTCCTCTGCCCAAACTCTCACTTCCATCCACTGTAATGCAGACACGGCCAGAAGGGCAGGCCCCACTTGGCTCTGCTCCGGGAGGCGTGGGAGGGCAGTGGAGAACTGAGCCCTTCCCTCTGCTCTTGCCTGACTCCCCTGGAGCCTGTGAGGTGGGAGTGTCTCTGGGCGGAGGAAAGGGAGGGCCTGCAGGGACCCAGGAGCTGAGCTATTTCTGGAACACAGAACACATCTGCAGCAGCCGCAGAGAAGGTCAAACTCTGGGCGCAGGGCTGGAATGCAGGGGCCAGGCGGCCAGGGGAGCTGCGGTTTTACCCCTCTTGGCAGCTTGGAGGGGCCCTGTGGGGAAGGTGGGGCTACCCATAGCAAAGTATGCGGGGTGGGGAGAGATGTGGGCCCGGTGGCGATGCTGATGGTGCAGTGCATTGGAAGGGGGTTTGGGGAGTGGCACAAAATCCAAATACCCATTGCACTGAGGTGGGGAGAAATTTAATTCCAGGGTATGGGGGCTCTATTTCGTGCTCTCTGCCATGAAAAAAAAATCAGGTCAGGCAAAGCACTGTGAGATGGGAAAGAGAAACAGTGCCAAGGCAGGGGCTGGGAGGCTCAGACAAACACAGGTGTGTGAGCTGTGCCTGCGTTCAGAGGTACGGACGGACAGACATGGGGGCGAGTTTACTGGGAAGCGATGCAGCTTAGCTTCAGCCTCCCGCTCGCACCAGCCCCTTCCAAGGCTCCCTCTAACTTGTACTTGTAGTCTTTTTCTTCATAAGAACTGCCCAAATTGTGTAAGCTTCAGGCCCCACAGACCTGGCTCTGCCCCTGCATCCTCATGCACCCACATTCACTCACCCTCCTTCCTTCCCTTGCTGCCACTTCACAAGCCCTTTCCTCTACATACAGTACCCGGTGTCCTCCGTGCTTTACCCTCATCCTCACACATGCCTGTGTGTGGCCTGGGGCTTCTTGAGTTTCTGTTTATAGTTAGAAAATTGCCCTGCTCCAGCTCTGCCTTTGTCACAGAAGGACCATCTTGGCTAAATCTGACCGCTGCTTGACCTTTGGGCACCTTGCCCTTGGTCTGCCCCTCTTCAGCTCCCTAGATGCATAATCTGTTGGTTTGTTTTCCTTCTCATGCTATGGGTCCTCCTCAGCTGGTCCCAAACTGTAAAATAGGGAGAGAGCTCCAGAGGAGCTTTCTCAAGGAACCTGAAGTGCTCAGGACTTGGTAGCCTCTTTCGTCCTCTCATTCACTCTATGGGCAAGGTAATTCCCTGCTCAGGCCCAGTGGGCCCCAAGGGGCAAGCACTTGCCCACATTATACAGCTGGATGGGTACAGTACACGCACTAGAACTTGGGTCTTCCCAGACAACTCCTTCAGCCCGGTGATGTAGTCCCTAGAACTGACTTGCATTTTAACTTCCGAGTGTGACATGACACAGAGAAACAAAATCTCCCTCCTAGTTCAGAGTATCATAGGGCAGACCTCCCTCCTCTTTGAGATTCTTAGGTGTTGATTATTCTGGCTCCTAAGGGTAAGGGGTCGGCCTCAGATGATCACAAGTGATCTGGGGTGGGTGGTGGCTTAAAGGCATTGCAAACTAGATTGAGGGATATCTAAAGTGCCATCCTGGCGAATAACTTCTTTAGGAGCGATTATTAAGCATTCATCTTTTTTTTTTTTTTTTTTTTTTGCGGTACGCGGGCCTCTCACCGCTGTGGCCTCTCCCGCTGCGGAGCACAGGCTCCGGACGTGCAGGCCCAGCCGCCATGGCCCACGGGCTCAGCCGCTCCGCGGCATGCGGGATCCCCCCGGACCGGGGCACGAACCCGTGTCCCCTGCATCGGCAGGCGGACTCTCAACCACTGCGCCACCAGGGAAGCCCTAAGCATTCATCTTCACACGCCAAAGTGCTAAGGGGTTTTGTAGTCGAAAATTAGGCCATTGGTTCCCATGAGTAAATGAATGATTCGAGACAGAGGCCGACAGTTAATAATAATCACTGGCATTTACTGAACATCACTAGGTGCCAGGATCTCTCTTGAATCCTCTGCTTGTATAATCTCATTTAATCCCATGACAGACCCTTGAGGTAGGAGTTTATATTATCCCTGTTTACAGATGGGGGAATGAAAGCACAGAGGGGTTAAGTCACTCACTCAAAGCCCCTTAGGTAGTAACCGGTGGAGTCAGAATTGGAACCGGGACAGTCTGACTCCAGAGCCGATGCAGATTCAACTCAGCAAAACTAAACTAAAGGATTAGTTTGTAGGATGATGCACGAGAAGGGAATTTCAAGTTGCACAACAAACTTGAAGTGGGAAAAGACCTGGCTTTGGGCTGTGTCCTGGGCTCTAATCCCAGTTTTCCCACTTCCGAACCGTGTAGCCTTGGGCTGCTTACCTGACCTCTCAGGTTCCTCCTCCATAGGTACAGGACAGCAGTACCTATCTCGGGAGGTTCAGCAGAGAATGTGCTAGTGTCATGCCTTGGGTAGGTGTTAATTTCCTTTCTTTTCTGTGCCAGTTGTCAAGGTTAATTCTTGTTTCGGGAAGAAAATGTCCAACCAGCCCTCCAATAACTGGTCTTCTGGACAAGACTTCCTGCCATCACCATTGGTCCCTCTTGGGACTGCCTGGAATTGGAGGAAAGACAGGCTGGAGAGAGAGGGGCATTTGGCTTCATGTAGCTCTCAGGCAGCTGTCACCCTCTGACCCTTATTGCTTCATTATCTTTTCTTCCTTTTAAAAACAAGGATATTCTCTTGCATAAACACAGTACAATCAACAAATTCAGGAAACTTAACATTGAAACAATACTATTATCTAATAGACAATCACCAGTTGCCCTAGTAATGTCATTGGAATCTAATCCAGGAGTATGTCTCTACTCCTCTTTAATCTGGAATAATTCCTCAGCCTTTCTTTGTTTCTCACGCACTGAGGTTTTTGAAGGGTGCAGGCCCTCTCTCTGGCCCTTTCTGGGCCTTGTCCAGTCTCCCCATTTCCCTCCCAGTCCCCCCAGTCTCATCCCTGAGCAGGGCTGACTAGGGTGAGGTGACTGAGGCACTCTCCTTAGGCACACAATTTAAGAGGATGCCAAAAACCTCAGTAATCAAGATAAATAACATTTAATGCGATATTTTCAAAAATCAAAATCAGTGCAAAAATTTCATGAAGAACAAAAATATCAACATTTTCAATAACAACAGGATAAGTAACAGTGTCATTCCAAGCAATGTTGGCGCCTCAGGCGAAAGGGAAATTGAGTAATACTGATCTGGTCTTTATTTAAAATGATATTTCATTCATCATGGATTTTTTACACTAATTTTTATTCCAAAAAATATTACATTAAAATATTATCAATCTCGATCGTTGAATTTTTAGATGCCTCTTACATTTTGTGCCCCCGTGCCCTGCAGAGTGGGTTTCCTCCCTCCTGTCATCCTGTCCTCAGAACTAGGGAGAGAGAGGGGTGGGGCTCCCAGCCAGCCCTGGCCCTGGCCAGAGTGGAGGAGGAGGGAGGGTGGGGGACAGAAAAGGAGGGAGAGGAGGGGTGCAGAGGCCTGGAGCCCTCTAACAGCTTCCAGCTGCTTCCACACCCACCAGACTTCCTGCCTTGGGAGTGGTGTTTGGTTGGCTTTTCCCCCCTCTTTTCTCATTAGATGTGTGATCTGATTAGATCCTTAGATAGCCTCATCCCTCCCAGTCTCCCCTGTCTTAACACTGCATGGTTCTCCTTAGTTGAGCCTGTTCTGACCCTAGATCTGCCCCTGTTTTCATCCATCCTGGGACCCCTTCTGGGTCTGTCACTCGTGCTGTAGAAAAGCATCCACCCAGTGTGGGGTGAGCACCACGATGCTGGTTCATGTTCCACAGCTCTGGGAGCGGAGCCAGAGCTGAGGGACAGGCGGGGGTGTCAGCCAGGCTGCGGGCAGACCGCGTGTTAACAGGAAAGAGCTCCAGACTGAGATTAAGAGACTCTGGGCTCAGCCTTGCCTCCCATGTAGGAGGTGGGTTATCTTAGTCAAGACCCTTTACCTCTTTGAGCCTCAGTTTTGTTTGTTTGTTTGTTTGTAAAATGAGAGTGTTAATATTTTTCTGCTTACAAGACCATAAAAGAATCAAGTGAGATAGTGATGAGAGGGCTTTGTGAACTGTACAGGGTTTTACCTGATATTTTCCCTTCTGTCATAAAACAAATAATTCTTTATTTTTATAAAGGCCACATTCAGGTCTGCCACATTATTTGACCTAAATCCAGGAGAGGAGTCCAGGCTGATTCAAAGCCATGTCCATCCCTGTCTTTAACCAGCAGACTAAAGTGGGTCACTAGGAAAAGCTGGAATCCCTGCCCACCCCGCCTTCACTTGCCCACATTTATCACAGTATAAAACATAATGGGGGCTTCCCTGGTGGCGCAGTGGTTGAGAGTCCGCCTGCCGATGCAGGGGACAGGGTTTCGTGCCCCGGTCCGGGAGGATCCCACATGCCGTGGAGCGGCTGGGCCCGTGAGCCATGGCCGCTGAGCCTGCGCGTCCGGAGCCTGTGCTCCGCAATGGGAGAGGCCACAGCAGTGAGAGGCCCACGTACCGCAAAAAAAAAAAAAACCATAATGGGTGAGGTCCAGGAGTAGGTGCTGGGTTTTTTTTTTTTTGATGTCTCAACTGAAGACTTTTTCTTTTTTATAGCTTTATAGAGGTATAATTGATTTATGATAAACTATTTAAAGGGTAACATTTGATGCAGTTTTTGAAACCATAACTACAATTAAGATAATGCACATATATCCATCACTCCCCAAAGTTTCTTCCCGCCTTTTTGAAATCCCTCCCTCCACCCTATGTCCACGCAACTTCCGATCTGCTTTCTGCCACTATAAATTCGTTTTACGTTTGTAAGGGTTTTGTATAATGGAATCATACGGTATACACTTTTTATTTGGGGGGAAGGGGTCTGGCTTCTTTCATTCAGCACAATTATTTTGAGATGCATCCATGTTGTTATGTATATCAATAATTCATTTCTTTTTATTGCTGAGTCATATGGATGTAACACATATTGTGTTCACCTATTCATGGACATTTGAGTTTTTTGCAGTTTGGGGCTCTTACAAATGAGCTGCTATGAATATTTTTGCTCAAGTCTTTGTGTGGACATATGCTTACGTTTCTTTTAGGTAAATCCCTAGGAATCAATGGGTTGTATGTTCAACTGTATGGAAAAGTTTGGCAGTTAAAAAGTTAAGCAAAGTGGACGTACCATTTAAAATGTCTCATCAGCGGGGTATGACTTCCCGGTCATTTACATTTTTGTCAACATTTGGTATGATTAGTCCTAATTTTAGCAGTTCTGGTGGCTGTGTGTAGTGTTATTATGGATTCAATTTGCATTTCCCTAATGACTAGTGATGTTGAACATGTTTTCATGTACTTTATTTGACATAGTATATCCTCTTTGGTGGAGTGTCGGTTTAAATCTTTTGCCCACCTTTTTTCTATTATTGTGTTTGCTGTCTTAATATTTAGTTGTAAGAGTTTTTTATATATTCTAGATGAAAGTTTTATGTCACGTTTTGCAAATATTTTCTCCAGTTTATGGCTTACCTTTTTATTTTTGTAACAGCATCCTTTGAAAAGTAAAGTGTTTTATTTCAATGAAGTTCGATTTCTTTTTCTTTTTGGCTGTGTTGGGTCTTCATTGCTGTGCGTGGGCTTTCTCTAGTTGCGGTGAGCAGGGGTTACTCTTCGTTGCGGTGCACAGGCTTCTCATTGTGGTGGCTTCTCTTGTTGCGGAGCATGGGCTCTAGGTGCATGGGCTTCAGTAGTTGTGGCTCATGGGCTCTAGAGAGCCAGCTCAGTAGTTGTGGCGCACTGTCTTAGTTGCTCCACGGCATGTGGGAACTTCCCAGACCAGGGCTTGAACCTGTGTCCCCTGCATTGGCAGGAAGATTCCCAACCACTGCACCACCAGGGAAGTCCCTGAAGTTTGATTTCTTGATATTTTGTTTAAAGTTGGTGCATTTTGTGTCGTATTTAAGAAGTTTGCCAAACCAAGAATCACTAAGATTTTCTCCTGTGTTTTCTTCTAGAAATCTTATAGTTTAAGCGCTTACATTTTAGGCCTTAGTCCATTTTGAGTTCATTTTTAATGGTAGGGTCAAGGGGTTTTGTTTTTTGTTTTGGTATATGGACCTCTAGTTTTCCAGCACCATGTACTGAAAAGGCTCTCATTCCCACATTGAATTGCCTTTATACCTCTGTGGAAAACCAGCTGACCATATATGCATGGTCAATTGATCAATTCCTGGACTCTCTATTCTGTTACATTTATCTGTACATGTATCTTTATGCTGATACCACATTGTCTTGACTACTGTAGATTTATAATCTTGAAGTCAGGTAATCTAAGACTTCTAACTTTATTCTTTATTCTTCTAACCTTATTCTCTTTTTTGAAAGTTTTTGGGGGTACTATAGGTCCTTTTCATTTCTATATGAATTTCAGAATCACTTGGTCAATTTTTACAAAGAACCTATTGAGATTGTATTGACTCTATAGGAAAATAAGTGGAGAATTGATATTTTAACAATCTCCTTTTCCATACAAACAGTATATTTCTCCTTTTATTTAGATTTTACTTAATTTCTCTCGCTAGTGTTTTACAGTTTTCAGTATATAGGCCTTGCACATCTGTTGTCAAATTTATTCCTAAATATTTCATATTTTTTACCCTATTATAAGTAGTCTTTTTAAAAGTTCAATTTTTCATTGTTTGCTGCCACTATATAGAGATACAACTGATTTTTCTATATTGGCTTTTTATCCTGAGCCCCTCTCCCCCTTTAAAACTCAATTTTACAGAGCAGGAACCTGTACATACTGAGATGCAGGGCTTTTACATGATATGATAAGCATTTAAAAGCATGTAAAAACATCAGCATCTTTTCCCATTTTAAGTTAATAAATCATATGTAGCAGCCCTGCAGCCAGATGTGAGAGGAGGGAGTGGTATGGTGAACCTGACCCTCCACAGGCAGTGCAGTCCTAGATTTCTGGGGTATTCTCGAGGGTGAATGGAGCAGGTGGGAATGCATGCAGCCCCTTTAAGAGACCAGGGCCAACCAGCCATCAGGCCGCTGGGAAGGCAGCCCAGGAGATAAGATAAGGCCCCCTGGCAGGTTTAAGCCAGGGTCTTGAGCCACAGTGACTGGACTACTGACAAACAGGAACCAGGGGTGATGAGAGGAGGTGCAGCTACTAGACTCAGACTGGCACGAAGTGGAGCAGCCTGACCACCCACTGGGGCCTGAAAGGAGAAGGGGGTATTAACTGTGGTTGTGGAGAAAGAGGGCGCTTGCATTCTCCTGTATAGCCTATCATGTTTATGATCATGGTTTAAAAACACTACTAGACTGCACTTCAAGGCTTTCTATGCAGTAAATTTTCCATAAATATGTTTATAAACCTCTATATGCTCCCTCTACTGATATCCTTATGCTGTCGTGAGATGCTTTGTTATTGGATTTGGAGACTACCTGACTTCTTGCTCAAACTAGAAGAATCCTGGCAAGGAATTACTCTGAAAAGTCTGGAGCTGCTCATTTGCACATATCTGCATAGATTTGCATGTGTCCTACATGTAGCTACATACGTCTATGCTGGATTTAGATTTCCCCAAATCACTTGCCTATTTTTAAAGGGATGAAGAGGTGATTTGACTCTACTCATTCCTGCTCACCTTTCTTCTGCATCCTCCAAAGATGCAAAATTATTCCTGCAGCTTTGAAATATAAAAAAGACCACCTGTGACACACAGTTTGTGCAGTTACGAGCAATCCTTTGCCTGTCAAGTTATTTTCCATCTTCGTTTCTATTACAGTTCCTAGCTCCAAACTCCTGGGTGAGTCAGGGAATTATTAAGGCAAAGAAACGCTGTAGCTAAACAGCCAGGAGCTAAAATTGCTTAGGAGCCTTCCAGGATTGTGCCCTGTACCTAGACAGAGAGGCTAGAGGCACATACATTGACCTGAAGACCACCTTCCCACTGTTTCCTGGCCCAGGGCTCGGGATGCTCTGACTACCTTTGTCTGTTCTCCCTCCTCCAGGAACAAATGAAAATATCATCCCCTCCCCCCGATCCTGGCTCCTCTATTGGCCTGCTAGGCAAATATTTCATAATGTGGGCTCATCCAATTGGGCATCATGCCAGAGCCCAGCACCTCAGGTTGCCAGCGTGCGCCAATCAGGCGGGGCAGCCTGGGTGGGACTAGAGGGCTCCTGCTTTCCACATGGGAGGCAGCAGCATTACTCAGGTGGATGGCATCAAGGTGGGACTTGCCACTTTCTCAGAGCTGGGAAGAGGGGACAGGGCTGTCCATCAGCCAACTGGAGGCGACCGGCACTGAAGGGGTTAAGGCCAGTCAGCATGTGTGGCTGTTAATGATTGCTACCCACCAGGGACCTGGTGAGTGTTAAAGGAGAACCTTTTCCCTGTTCCTGAGTGTGAAAGGAGTCAGGGCGAGAGCAGAGGGGACCCCAGAGAAGAGCCGGTGAGTGAGTGGTTATCTGTCTGCTGTATATTCGTCTGGGTGGCTCTGGAGCAGGTAAGAGAGCACCAATATTCCCATTCCATCAGCTAGAGTGGGCTTTTGTTACAACCGGATACAAATTCTCAGCTTGGGGCCAGATTTCGGTTTCATTCCTATTTATTAGAAGGAAATCTTTAGGGTTGTCTTAGTCTAAGGGGTGTGAACTACTTGGTACAGAAGCCAGAAATACACATCATTGTCTGTCCTGATGCAGAGACAATGGTTTGGTGTGGCCACCTTGCACACAAAGCTGGAGCCCTGCTCTCCCCCTCTCCCTGAGCCATTGTCTCCGGAGAGGGGCTCAGGAGCTCTGGGCAGAAGCACCATCCGCCCCTTCACAGCCGTTTGCTGGGACCAGCCCAGAAGGAAGGCAGGGAGGGCACAGCCAAAGGAGACGGGCATAGCTGTGCCTTTTGCCTTTTATTCTTTTTACTTCAAGTCAGGTGTGGAGAGGTGGGAGGCAGGATGCAAGGGGTGGGGGTGGAGCAGAGAGTTGGCGGGGACTCAACGTGTTAGAAGACAAAGTTTGTCATTTGGGAGCAAAACAAATCCAGGAAGAGAGAGAACCAGTCTTTTGGGTTTAGATGTCTCTTGTCCCCTTGCCCCCAACTGCCCATTCAGGACCCTCATTCCCTCCAAATATTAGGCCTCTTTGACCCAGGCACCTTCTCATGACAAGTCAGACTTGTGCAGGGAATGTGGACAAGAGTTTCTTGGCTTCGTTGGAGGAGGTGCTAAGATGGAATTTTCTCAGCTGATTCTGTGTGTGTGTGTGTGTGTGTACTCATGCGTGCACAAAAAAATGAAAGACTGATTTGTCTGCAAAGCAGAACTGTTGACTTTACCCCCTCTTAGCCAGGAACCCTTTTGTCCCCCTTGCCTCTTTCTTGGGAGGAAAAAGGTTCCATGACATAATGGTAATGGTAATGGTAGGCAGCCCTGGAGGGGTCTGTTGGGTAGGAACAGCGTGCTCCCTGTGCCAGTCTTGAGAGATAAGGCAAACCCAACCCCCGTGGCTTTCAGCTGTGGTGCTTCCTCCGGCTAAGCTGCCCACAGGCAGACAGAAACCAGGCACAATAAGGGGGAGGTGCCAGCCACCAGACCCAGTGGGACAGGAGCAAAAGATGCCAAGCTTCTGGGCATGTGAGCCAACAAAGAGGGGGAAGTCGGGACTGGGAGAGGAGCCGGCCACTTTCTGTGTTCTGCCTCGTACTAAGAGTTAGCCACACGTAAGACTAGCCACCCTCTGTCCTCACACTCCCAGGAGAAGCAGCCCAGAGGAATTGGTATTCCCAGGCAGGCAGGGCTTCGTGGGCATACAACCTGCGCAGTTGCCCTGTGTCCTCAGAAGGGTTTGGTTTAATGTCCTTCTGTCACCATCCTGAACTTCTTAAGTTTTGAGCAAGGAGCCCTGCGTTTTTATTTTGCTCTGGGCCCTGCCAAGTATATAGCCAGAGCTATTCCCAGGCCAGCCACAAGGGGCAGCAGCAGGATGGTGTTCATATGCTCCAACAGGCATAGGCAGACTCACCTGTTACTCAGGTGTCACTTACCAAGACTGGCTTCTGTCCTGACCGGGACCAGTACAGCATCCCTTTTCCTTTCTTCCCCTCTACCCTCCTCCCAAAGCGTCTGTTTCTTCTTGTCTTAGCAACCCTGCCTAGTCTTCCTTCAAGGCTACTGCATGGCATGGGGACAGGGGAGGGGCCAGCAGTGTCCCTTACCTGGCCCCCCCCCCCCACTTTCCTTTTCTCCCCAAGTTCTTCTTTCCATTACCTGGGCTCCAGGCAGGGTCTAGGTCTGGGAGTGCCTCTTCCATTCCTCTGAGATCGTCTCCCCTCCCCTCTCTAAGCCACGGTTATCAATGGACACACTCTGGCACCAGCCTCATGTGCTATTTGTTTAGGAACAGATTGTATCCCTATGATTACCACAGGCTCCAGGCTGGGTGGGGGCCGGGGTGGGGACAGGGGAAGTGCAAGGGAAGGAAGACTCCTGAGCCTGCTGTCCTCGGTGGCAGTCCTCTTCCCTCTCTTCCCCTCTGTGCTGGCTCCTCCCACTGTGGACCGCAGGACCCTGCAGACCATGCAGCCGACCTGTCTGCTCTTCCTCCCTCCAGCCTCACCAGAAGTTGGCCAATCCAAGAAGGAAAATGAGGCAGGAAGGAGGGACAATTCCTTGTTCTTTCACCTTTTCCAACCTCCGTGATCCTCTCTGTAACCTTTCCCAGTTGCCTCCCCCAGGGCCTGCCCCCAGTAGGGCTGTTAGTAGTAACAATATTTTCAAGCCCTGGAGGGGAGTCTTAATGCATATGTTTTATTTATTTTTTATTTATTTATTTATTTTTTTGCGGTACGCAGGCCTCTCACTGCTGTGGCCTCTCCCGTTGTGGAGCACGGGCTCCAGACGCGCAGGCTCAGCGGCCATGGCTCACGGGCCCAGCTGCTCCGCGGCATGTGGGATCTTCCCGGACCGGGGCACGAACCTGCGTCCCCTGCATCAGCAGGCAGACTCCCAACCACTGCGCCACCAGGGAAGCCCAATGCATATATTTTAAAATGATGTATTATCCAAATTAATTTTGATTGGTCTTTGGAGTGTATCATTTGATTTTAGATTTTTAACTTTTTTATTGTTGTTGGTAGCAGATTTCCTTTTTTTTTTTTTTTTTGGTTTAGCTGAGGACTGTAAGAGAACTTGCATTTCCTGAGGACACTGAACACATATCAGCTGGAGGAAGGACAGACTGGTTTGGAGTTACATGTTTTATAGAGTCCAAAAAGATTAGAACTGGAAGGTGGCTTAGGGAACATCTAGCCCAGTGCTATCCGATAGAATACTCCACAATGGTGGAACATGCTACAACTGTCCTGGCCAGTTAGGTGGCCTCTAGGCATGGTGGCTCTTGAGCTGTGGCTAGCGTGACGGAGAAACTGAAATTTTAATTTTACTTAGTTTTAATTAATGAAAATGTAAATAGCCACATATGACTAGCAGCTACTAAATTGGATGGAATAGTGCTCCTTGTTTCATTTCACTCCTTTATCTTATAAATGATTATAACATCAGCCACTGACTGAGCAACTGTTATGTGCCAAGCATTCTCCTAGGTGCTTTAAATATGTGATCTTGCTTAATCCTCCCAGCAATGTGGTATCATTCCATGTTACAGATGGGGAAACTGAGGCCCAGAAAAGTAAAGAGGTCAGTACTGCTCAGCCACAGCCATGTGCCAGCCATTCTTTGTTTTCATGTTACAGCTCTCTTCAAAAGTTCTCCAAGTCCTTTCCCTTCCAGGTCTCACTTTCCCTCTCTGGGATGTCAGGGGAGCTCACAATGATTTTTCTCAGCACACAGAGGTGGAGACAACAACGTCTCTCTCCAGACACAGTCATTTCCTGGCTGGTTCCACTGGTGGCCCTTGTCCCCCAGCTCCTTTTGGATCTTTTCTACAGCAGACAGCAATCCGGGGAGATTCCTCTGCCCTTTGAGCCCTTAGCAAGCTCCCTGAGTACATGGGAAGTTCCAGATTCCTCACTCCCTACAGAAGGAGGCGTTCAAAATTTCCCACAATCCATCTGCATCCCTGCTCACCCGTTACTCCCAATCTAGGAGAGACAAGAAGCTGAGCCCTCCCAGGGGGCAGGTGAGAAGCAGTGCTCACACTAGAGCTTTGCTGCCATCCCACCTGCCTTTGCATCCACACCCCATGCAGCCCTCCGAGGTGGGGGCCTCCTTCTCCCAAAGCAGTCGCCGAGGCTCCTGCCTTCCTGCTCCCATTGATTTATTGCTCTCTTCTTCCCCAGACAAAGCCTCTGTTCAGTAGGCTCTTATCAGAGTCTGGCTGGCCAGTAGGAAGTGAGAGGGGAGAGGAGGGGCCATGGAGCAGATGGAACCCACCCATTGGATTCCCTTGTGAGAGGATTCAAGGCTGAGCTCTCCTGCCTCGCACTAGCAATTCAACATCCCAGAGCAGAACAGCACATGTTCCCTCCTCCCACTGTGGTCAGACCACTGGCCTGCCTCTAAGCCACTCCACCAGACAGCCATTCAGTGTCTGGGTGTGAGGTGCCGGCCAGGCACAGTGACAAAGAAGGTCCAGGTTGTAAGCAGTTTGTGTGTGGCTGCCCCTCCACACCTCTGCACCCAGGCAGGTGTGGTCAGACTAACATTTTTGGGTACCTCCCACCCTACATCACACACAGTGCCCAGACCTGTAGCCCGTGGGGGTTAGCAGCAAGAGGGTTTGTGACTTTCACCCCTGTGTTCTTGCAGCGGGCCTTGTGGAGCTCTAGTCTCCCCCCTGAATCATAAGGCTCTCTTCTCTCCCGGAGATGAGGAGCTTAGGTTGGAGAAGTAGCAGGCCCTGGGGACAACCAAGGAGACGGGAACTTTGTCTTGTCTCTCTTGTCACTATAGCTGGGGCAGTGACTCTTGGCTCCCCTGACTCTGGAATGGGCCTTGCCTTCTTCCCAGTGCAAGGACCAGAGACCACATGAGTTTAATGGTTTCCCTGTGTTTACCCCTTCAGAGCATCATCACCTTTCTTCCTCTGCTGTCTAGTCTGGTAGGAAATTTGTGTTGTCTTCTAAACAGGTCACCACTTATTACTACTGTTTCATTCCTAAAACGAGGAAACTGAGCCATGGAAGAGCTTGACGCCCACAGATTGCTGGATTGGGAACCAAGAAGGCATTTGTAGCTTTTGAGGGTGTGGAAGGAGGGGCACCAGCCCAGCTGCATTACCCTCCAAACACTCACTTTGTACAATTCGTTCCCTGGGGGTGGGTGGGGTGACTGCTGTCTGTGGGACACCAGGACCAAATCTGCTGAGCTAGGAATGAGGAAGGATGGCTCGAGTGACCTTCCACAGGCCTAGAAGCAGACAGCTGGGCTTCCTCAGTCTCTGAAGGGTAGGGGTTTGGGATTTGGCTCAGAGCTTGGCGGGTGTGTGTGTTGGGGGGGGTGGTAATTAATTATTGCTCTGCCCGTTACCTCTTGGGCCTCTTTCCAGTTGCTGACTGTCGGAGAAAGCAGCTTGGAGGCTGAGGGGAGGGGACTGGAGCCCTTTTCCCTCTACTTCTATCTGGCTTAGCTGGGGGCCACTCAGGGGAAGGATGAGAGAAGGAAAATGTGGAGCTGGAGCCGTAGAGAGCTCCTGTTTCTCCTTTCATTTCCTTTTCCCCTGAGCAGGGACAGCACAGAGGCACAAGGGCAAGGAGCCTGAGGAACCCCAGGGAGCTGGGTTGCCCCAGTTTTCCAAGTTGGGCCAGCGTGTGAGGGGGGAAATGCCTCTCGAGCTGCCTGAGATGACTTCTGTGCTCAGAATCACAGTTCTTAACACGTGGAAGGGCCGTCGGTGTTCAGATAGTTAAGGAATGGTCATCCCAGCAATGACACTCAGTAATTTATCAACCAGAAAGGACACTGGCCTGGAGTCCTGGAGGGCCCCAAGGTGTCTCTGGATCACATAGAGGAGGGGAGGGCCAGTTATTAAAATATTGAAATTCTTCCTTATTGGAAGAGTAGCCCTTTACCAACCAATATGGAAGAACTTCAGCATTTTAGTAACTGGCATGGTTATGCCGAATACCCACTCTGTTTATCTTTATTTTTCAGAAGACAAGTGGAGTTCCATAAAGTAAAATACTCAGTTTGAAGATAAGATCATCCAAGTTGGGGTAGATCAGCATGAAGATTCCCCATGAACTTCCCCTGAGTGATATTTGTACTCTCCCCCTCACCAGACACACACACATACGCATAAACACACACGCACGCGCTCACATACACACAGCGAAGCATTGCCCTGACTAAAGAGTACCCAAGGCCCCCATACCCTTACCTGCAGTTGTAAGCTTGAATGTCCAGGCTCAGGCGATTATATAGTGAGAGACTAGAGAAGGACGTCCACCTAGGATGGAAGGGAGGAAGCCTGGATCTGGATCCCTGATTTGTAATTTCCATCCCTCGGCTACTGAGCCAGCTTTTCTGCTTTCTACCTGAGGTAGGGGCCAAACTCAGGTGAAATTCCCCCAGTGTTCCATGATTGGTCATAGCAGGGAAGGAAAAGGTATTTTGACCCTTTGGGGCAGGGAAGGGGCTGTGAGGACAGGCAGAGTTTAGCAGGAAAGAGAGCAGCCTGGGCCTTATCTCCTAGGCACTCAGCCCAGTAGCCAGCATTTTTGGATGTTCCAAGCTTACTTGGAGAAGACACTCTAATCTTGCCAGTTTGGAAATGACTGTGGCGCAGGAGGAGGGCTGGAGCGAGGGCAGGGAGGAGAGAAGAGAGTAAATGCAAGTACAGGGCTGACAGCTGTGTCCCTAGAGCCTGCAGGACTGGTATTTTGATCTGTTGGCAGCATCTGGAAAAAAGACAGTGTCAGGTAGAGGGGCCTTTCCCACTTGCAAATACCTAGAGGTGCCACCAGGGCCGACCCCTTTCTACGTCCCCTTTGTGTGGCTGCAGAGGGATTTGGGTGGGGAGAACTTGGCTAGGAAGTGTACTTTTTTCCAGGAATGACGGGGGTTGGTGGGAGTCTCAGGAATCAGGCACATCAGGATGGTTGAGAATGTAAACCAAGTTGTTTTTTCATTGGGAGAGAAAGGTAGAACACATAAAGCTCCTTGAAAATGATGATGAGATCCAGAGGGGACGTGGAGAGCAGGAGTCAAAAGTCTCCCCACCTTCGCCTCCTTTGTCGGCTGCAGAAATCCTCCCTGGTGTGTGGACAGTCTGAGCTTGGAATTTGCTAGCTGGGGGAGAAGGAAGTGGGAGGAACGGGCCATAGCAGCCCTCCTTCCCACTCGCCTCACAGTCCTCTGTCTAATGAGCGATAATGCCAGAAGCCAAAGCCTTGTCTGGATGGGAAAGCCTGGCGGGGCTAATTCTCAGGAGCTCTGGGGATGCCGCAGCTTGGTGTCCTCCAGATAACCAAGAGGGGCCCAGGGTGGAAGGAGTTGAATGTATCTCTCTAGTCATTCAGTATTTATCACGGTGGGACCTCTGGGTGTCCATCCTGAGTGTGTGGTGCATGTGTGTGCACACATGTGCGGACATGCATGTCTGCAAAGAGTCACGAAGACCCGGGTTGATTTTGCTGCTTTTGACTGCATGGTGCCAGGTATCACTCCAGATAGATACCGATTCTTGGGGAGAATGTTTGGAGATGAATCAGTACACAGTTACCTTCGTAGTGAGGCTGTCACTAGCGCCTGCAATTAGAGGCTGCAGGTGTCTGTAGAACTGTAGAAAAGCCCAAACTAGATGGAGGACAAACGCTTGGAAAATGGAGAGGATCTACCTCTTTTCTTTGCAATTGATTGGTTTTGGCACTTCTGGAATGCCAGTCCCCGCATTCCCAGCTCCTGCTCCATCCACTGCCATCTTAAGCCTGAGACTGTGTGTTTTTCATTTTCTAGCTCCAGTACCTAGCATATTTCTTGATTTTTTTTTTTAATATTTAAATATTTACTTATTTATTTATTTATCTATATATTTATTTATCTGGTTGAGCTGGGTCTTAGTTGTGGCAGGCCTCAGTTGTGGCAGGTGGGCTCCTTAGTTACGGCACATGGGCTCCTTAGTTGTGGCATGTGAACTCTTAGTTGCAGCATGCATGTGGGATCTAGTTCCCTAACCCAGCCTCCCTGCATTGGGAGTGTGGAGTCTTATCGACTGCGCCGCCAGGGAAGTCCCTCTTGATTTGTTTTTAAGCAGAATAATCATAGGCATTATCTCTTGTGCATAAAATATTTCACATTTTGAAAGTTTCCAGTTATTATTTCATAGAATTAGAAAGTACCTCATTTGCATGTGAGAAAACTAAGGGCCAAAGAAGTCAAGTCACCCTCATGTTGGACCTTGGACTGAAAGCCCGGTGTTGCCAATTCTCTTCTCACTGACGGCACTGCCATTGGGGCCACCTTCATAGGTACTGTGGATAGGGGAACACCTAGTGGGCAACTCGGGAGTTTAGGGTTGCTCCTGTCTTCATAGCAAAATCTCCTTTATTGCTTTAGATTCCCCCTTCCCTTGGGTGGAATTCAAGGAGTCCATTTGGAGATGGATTCATAACCATTTGTTCTTGAGAAATGGAGGCCTTTGACATCCCAAAAGAAAGGGAAGAGGAGAGGGGAAAAAAAAACTGATTACCTGTCCCTGTTTCCCTTTTTTAATGTTCCATACCTGGTAAGTTCTTCCTGGTGTCTAACCTAATGAAAACCTGTCATCTGTGCAGTTTAGTGGCAAAGGAAAGAAACTCCAGCCAGGCATTCTGTGTGCTCACTTAATTCTGAGGATTTCAGAGCTCTCGACAAGCAGGGGAAACCCTTGAGCCTTCCTTCCTCCTCCTGTGCTATCTTCAGTGGGCATGGGAGAAGTAATTTAACTTGCAAGTTAAGCGAAGGCTGTGGGAGGCCCCTGAGCTCAAATTGAAGGGAAAGGGATATTTTTACCTTCTAGAGGAAGAAAACTCATTTCCCAAGGCACCTCCACCCCTCCTTCTGTGCAGATGAGCTTAATTTTCTTCCCCTCCTAATGAAGATGGATCAAAGCCAAGCTATATATTCAAGGGGGAGCCAGGCAGGGGAGCTAAGTGAAGGGGTGAGGGGACAAAAACAGAGCTGCTCTCATGGAGAGGAAGTAATTAATTTTAAGAGAGAGCAAAGATAGGGAAGCCCTTGGTAATAGAACGTTAAATTCCAAATGCAGGTGGCTAAAAATTAAATCAGAGCATATGGAGTTTCTTTTGTTCATTCATTCATTCACTTATTCATTCAACGAATATTTATTGGGTACCTACTGTGCACAGGCAGAGACCCCAAGCAGGCATCAGGAGAGGGCCCAGCTCTCCATAACCACAGCAGGGCTCCAGTAACTGGATTAGGGACAGGGAGAGGTGGGATCTGGAAAGTGAAGCCACTTGTCATCAGGATAAAGCATTCGCAGAAGTACCACCAGATGGCTGAATATATTGACCTTTGGATTTAGGATTAGTTGCTTGAGTACCAGCAGCTGTTGACCCCAGCTATATCCACCCAGCTTGACTCATCACGGGTTAAATAATTATGTTGTCCTTTTCCATTCACTGATTGCTTTGTTCTCTGACTGAGTTCTGTCCTCAATCCAAAAAATTAGATTAGCTCCTCCCTTTCAGTGTCTGTTGACATCACAAAATTGCCATAACAACAGACTATGATGTCACCAGAATGCCTGGTGCTGCTGAAAGGAACCACACATTGGTCAGAAAGGATTCTGTCATCCAAAGATAAAAATGGAATGATATCAAAAGCCAGAGGAACTGAAATTTGATATCAAAAAAGAACATCTAGGCAGTATAAGATAACAGTGGGTCTGGAGCTTCCTTTCCTGGAACCCTTCACAAACAAACAAGGCACTTATTGAGACTGATTGGAGAGCAGGCTTGCCTGGAGGCAGGGGCTTGGAAGAGATGACCTTCAGAAGCCCCTTGCGTGGAGGGCCCTAAGACACAGAGGACATTAGGAAAAGGGGAGATGCGACCATCTTCGATCTCTGGAGAGTTCAGAGTAGCTAACGACGATGCAAACCTCCCTGCCCCGAGCAGATCTGACAGTTTCCAGCTGGAATGTATTATATTGCAGCTGGGCAGATTTACAAAAATAAACACATGGTGACCCCGTCTGAGCCACATTTGCTACCCTCTTCCTCATAAGATTTGGGAAGAAGCTTTTCTTCCATTTCACCCAAGCAGAGAAGCCAGTCCTCGCCACCAGCTCTGGCTCCATGACACCCACGCCCATGTGCCTCACTTGCCCTTCATCTGCTGGGCCACCCCAAGAGGAGGGCAAGCAACCTGGGGCTGTGTCTGAAGGGAGCGTGTAGGGGGATGCTGCAGACAAGCTTCGTGTTCATTATGCTCCTGTCCGTACGGAAGGCTGGGCAGGCTGGGAGGAGAGAGAGCTTCCCGGCATCGGCAGCAACGACAACAGCAGCACGTGAACCTGGAGCCTCACTTAACCCTTGTGCCCACTGGGTCGAAAGGGTCTCTGTGAAGCAAGTGGATTTCAGCCCAAGGGCCTGTGTTCTGGGCGAGGGGAGGCAGGGAGGGCTGTCTTCCTGCAGGTTGGGCTGGCATGGGTTTCTGCCGTGCAGATGGGAATGCAGCCCCAGACTCCTCCGTCCGCCCAGCTACTCTGCGTCCTTAGCTCGGTGAGGTCAGACTACCTGGAAGTTGTACACCTGCTCCGTGTACTCCGTCTCTCCGTTTTTGCATTTTCTCCTTGGGCACCTGAACTGAGAAGATGTCATCTCCTGCTCACTTATTCTGCCTCTGGCACTCTGCCGGGCAGCGTTCTGTCTGAATGCTGGGAAGCTGCAGACCCCCTAGGGCACCTGGGCACCCCTACCACCACCCAGGGAGAGGCCCTCCCCCTTCCTGGTGCTGGAGCCGGGAGGAGGGGAAAGAGCAGCGCCTGCCGCTGCCACGTGCACCTGGAGCTCAGCCACGGCACGGCGAGCCGGACCGGAGGACTTACTTCTCAGAGGGATGGTACGAGCAGGGTGGCTGGTGGGTCCTCTGAGGCTGCCAAACAGGGGACAAAGCTGCCTAAAAGATGTTGAAGTTTCGAGCTGATCGACGGGTCAGGTAGGGATTTCTTCAGTGGGCTGTGAGTCAAGTGAAGTGAGAGCTGAGCGGGCAGGTCACTGGATCCGGGGGCGTCAGAGTGAGGGGCCTGCCCCGCGTGACCTGGAGAAGGGAGAGCAGTTAGGTCAATGGTTGCTGCATTGCAGTGTTTGTGAAGGGGAAGCTGTTTTGAAATTGGTAGCGCCGGGATGGAGCGAGGACGTCATTTGTAGGGGTTACTGGGTAGGAGAGTCTGGGGCAGGAAGAAATTTGGTGTCCTCTGAAAGACTTGTACCAGCTGACAGCAGACTGTGTGTGTGCCTCTGTGTGTGTCTGTCTCTCCGTCCATCTGTCCATCTGTACCAGTGCCTGCAGGAAAGGTTCCAGCAGAGTTAGCACAGGGAATGTGTACAGCAGAATGGGCCAAAGGGGACGGAATGGGTGGAGGGGTGTCAGGGGGGCAGGTGATCTGTGCCACTGGGAAACAGCAGAGACCTTTGTGCCTCAAGGATCTTAGCTGTCACAGACTGCCTGCCCCCACCCCTAGATGAGGCAGAGCCAGGGATGAGGGTGACTGGAAACGGCTCCTGTTCCTTGCAAAGATCCCCTGTGGTTAAGTTGAGGAGAGCATCCTTATTGGACCTGGGAAGAAGGGAGGAGTAGAGTTTGAGAAGCAGGGAGCGGGTTATCAATGTGCTAGAGTTAGAACCCAGGCCGAATAGACACTGGCCAGATTTAGGGTCCTGGCTGCAAAACCAGATTTCCACAGAGGCTGTGGCCACTGCCCACTGGGCTTCTGTCTCCCACATGTCTTTGGATTCGATCTGAACATGACTGGTTTGGAAGCTGAAAAAATACCCTCCGATATGATCTTTAGCTTCAGCAGACGTCTTAAGGGCTGGGAAGCACCCTCGGCAATGGAAGGGTGCTCTCCAAAAGGTTGTTTTACTTCTCTCATGCAGCTGAAGGGGCCACACTGTTTTCCCCTGGTGCTAGCTAACCTGCCACTTGCCAAGCAGAGCACTGGCCCTTTGCTGTGGGAGTGCGTGGTGGCCTGGTATTAAGACCCACAAGCCGCCGTGCAGCCTTGGTAGGCTCTGTGCGGGCACCAGCTTCTGGGGGTGGACTGAGCATGCTCTGGGCTCTCACAGTATCTCCCAAGAGGGGTAGGTGAAGAGGACCTTAAAATTGTTCCAGCCCCCCGCTGGCTGCACGCTTGAATCTCCCACAGCTTTCTTGCCAGGTGGCCCTCTGCTTTCAGAATCCGTCTCAAACTGCAGCCATTTATGGCTTAGACCCTCTGCACCAGCCCCTCCCTAAGCTCTGTCCGCTGCCCTTCCTCCCTTACCTCCCTGCAGAGCCACCGGGAGCTAGCGTGGAAGCCAGCCAGCCAGAAGGGCCACAGCTCCCAAGGGAGCCTCCCATCTGCCTCTGCACAGACCCCGGCCCTGGCCCATGTTCGCCCCTGCTTCCTGGCAGGCTGTCCGCACTACCCTCCCCGGCCACAGCATCCCTTAATTAGATCGGACTGAGAGCCGGCACTCACCTCAATGCTGGACAGCTCCTGAGGTGTCGGCTAGTCAGGTAGCCCCTAGACGGGGAGGCCCTGGACTTGGGGTGTGAGTGGAGCCCAGCCCAAGCTCAAGGATGGAATTTCTGGATGTCTCATTTCATTTGAAGAAAGAGATAGAGCAGGAGAGGAAGGAGTCCAAGGTTGCAAGAGAATTCTTTTAGCAAATAATGAGTGAGCGGTTTTTATGTGGAGCCCTGGCAGGAGTTGTCCCTGGGAGGGAACCAGCCAAACACCAAGTCTTGACTATTGGAGCCCCTCCCCGCCCCCCACATACATGCCCAGGATGGCCACTGAAAGGGTTAAGTGGGGTTTCTTTCCAGCCTGGGGATCTCTAGTCAGTAATTAACACTGTCAGAAAGACATCTTCCGCCCCCTCCCGTCCCCTCCCCTCCCTTCCCCTCCCCAAATGACCTTCTACAGCCCAGCCCTCTGTCTTGCGGCTTACGGTCCCACTGGAGGACAGAGCAACGAGCTCCTGTGTGGTCGCCATCCCTGTCACTGCCTAGGGCCTGTCCACCCTTTAGCCTGTGTCTCTGCCTTCTTCGTCTTGACCACAGCTTCTCTCTCTCTTTTGCCTCCACAGCCATAATGAAAGACGGAACACATTTCTACACCCACTGACCGGCCAGGTCCCAGAGGAAAACAAAAAGTTTGACTTGAAAATGTACGTTTACCCCTTACTTGCTGTTTGGCCTTTCCGTCCTTAACCACCATCATCCCGCTGCCTCTGTGTAGCTAGGAAGAGGAAGGGTGTGGGGGTCAGAAAGGAGAGGAGGAGAGGTTTAGGGTCGCTCACCTCAGTTCTGAGGACTGGAAACTCCTGAGACCCATCTGGCTTGATACCCTCAACCACTTTTTCTGGAACCTTGCAGGTCCCAGGTTAGTGCATCCCACGGGCTGAGCTAAAGGAGTGAGGCGTGTCTGAGGCTGGCATATCAATCACCAGGGGCCTCTGAGGAGGGCAGTGAGGGAACCTGCTATGACCACGAGAGCCAAATGCTAATTCCTCTGATGTTGGCTCAGTAAATGAAAGGAAAAAAAGATAATTAAATGACTCTCATAGTCCGAGTTCCAGAGTCCTAGGGTCTAGGTTTTTAAGATAAATTTGCAGGAAAAAAAGAGGAGACTGTCCAGGGTTACTGGCATATAATCTCGGAAAAGCAGCGGGAGCCGCTGAAAGGACCCCTTGGGACCACTGAGGGGACCTAATTTGTGCTGAAGGCTGGAACAGTGAATGGCGGGGTTGGGAAAAGGGATGGGTGGCACCCATTGTCTCTTGGTCTCACTAGCCACTTCTTTTTTGGTCAACTTGAAATCAGATCGACCTTGGACATGTCCAATAAAACAGGTGGGAAACGCCCAACTACCGCCAACAGTGACCTATCCAACCACAACATGGTGTCCGAGGTCCCTCCAGAGCGGCCCAGTGTCCGGGTAAGTCCGGTCCCCCACGCAAGCTGCTGGGGAGGAATCCTAGGAAACGTATTAGGCTGCTTACTTTTTTCTGCAGGTTCCGAAGAGCAGGTGACGTGATGCAGGAAGTGGAGAGTGGGGAGGAAAGAGGGCTCAGACCAGAACCATACAGAAGACCAACATCTAGACCAGGGGTCCTCAGCCTTAGCACTATTAGCATTGGGGGCTGGATAATTCTTTGTAGTGTGGGACCATTCTTTCTCTGTAGCATGTTGAGCAGCAGCCCTGGCCTCTACCCACTAGATGCCAGTAGCCCCCGCCCTGTGACAACCAAAAATGTCTCCAGACATTGTCAAATGCCCCCTGTGGGACAAAATTGCCCCACCCTCACTGAGAACCACTGATCTAGGGGGACAGCGAAAGAAGAATAACTCATGAAGAATGACAATTGGGTGCTCAGAAAGGAGGAAGGAAGAGACCATCAGGAGGAAGTAATCAGAGAAGAATGTTGCAAAGAGGTCCAGTAAGATAAGGGCTAAAAGTATCCATGGCGTTTAGCAACATTGTGGTAATTGGAGACCCTGATAAGAGCAGTTCAGTGGTGTGAGGAGCGCAGAAGACAAAGACAAGCTGGAGAGGGCTTAAGAGGAGATGGGAGGGCGGATACAGGACACTGAAGAGTAGAAAACTGCTCTTCTATGAAACTAGATAGGGCTTCCCTGGTGGCGCAGTGGTTGAGAGTCCGCCTGCCGATGCAGGGGACACGGGTTCGTGCCCCGGTCCGGGAAGACCCCACATGCCGCGGAGCGGCTGGGCCCGAGAGCCATGGCCGCTGAGCCTGCGCGTAAAAAAAAAAAAGAAAGAAAGAAACTAGATAGTAAATGGGAGTGTAGTCATACAATGGAGGACTCTCCAAAAATTAAAAATGGACTGGAGCGAGCTGTATAACAAGGATGAACCTTAACAACATAATGCTGAGGAAAAAGCAAGTTGTAGGATATGAAAAACATGGTATCATTTATGTAAAATGTACAAACATGAAAAGTAATTCAGCGTTTTTATAGATAAGCTTGCAGTACAAGCATATAACCATGGACAGGCATACTAATTTGTGGTCAGTGGTCACCTCTAGGAAGGAAGAAAAGGTAATGAGATTGGGGAGGGGGTTCAAAGGGAGTTTCAGCTCTATTTGCCATGTTTTATTAGGGGAAGAAAACAACATGCAGTGGTGATTTAGTCCCTACTTTTCTGAAATGTTTGAAATATTTCCAAAAAAATTTTTTAAAGAAACTTGACCGTGAAGGGAAATGAGGGGTGGAGGGTAGCAGCTAGGAGATATGCAAGATGCAGGGAGGTTTTTTCTTTGTTCATTTTGTTTTGTTTCAAGGTGTTAAGGGCAGGAGGGGAATGACCCAGTAGGTAGTTTCAGGAGAAAGGGCATCGCCAATGAGTCATGTTTGTGTAGAGGCAGGAGTCAGGTGCAAAGGTGCTGTCAGCCTGGATAGGGGAGGGGCCCTCTTCCTGAGGCTGTGTAAGATAGGTACATGAAACGTGGCGGTGGGGCTAGGAAGTTCAAGACGCTCCCACCTGTTGTTTTCAACTTTTGCAGGGAAGTAGGAGGTAGGGTTTTCTGCTGAGAAGAGTGGGGTTGATAGAGAGGCATTGGGGGGTGGGGGGCTTCAGAATAAGCCCAAGGGTCAGTGGTCAACAAGGAACATTTGGAATATTGCCCAATAATACTGAAGGGTCATCTGAGGTCATAGACTGAATCTGTGTGGCCCTGATCCACAGGTGTGTGTGGTTTTTCTCCAGCAATGCTATGGCCTGGCAGATGGTTGCATTGACCTACGGTTGAGGGTTGCTGGGAAGCTGTGGCAGAAAGATAAAGAGGCTAGAGTATTACTGAGGGGTTGGCAGGGGAATGGCTGAAGTGGCAGGGAGCAGCTTTTAGGCTGCAGAGAGCAGGTGAAACTATGACAGATGACGGACTGAGAGAAAAGGGAAAGATTTTAGGATTTACATATATTGAGGGTGGTGGATGACTTCTTCAGATGGCTCATCTCCGCCATTACATGTGGGTTTTTACAAGTAAAGTACAGAAAATAATTTCATTTTCCAGTTCGGGAGGTACTTTATGATAAACCCCAGTTTCTTCTTTCCTTCCTTCTACAAGTATTTACTAAGTGCTTATTGATAGCTGGACACCTTGCTAGGCTCTGGTGATAAAGAGATGAACAAAACAAAATTTCTCCCTACAAAGAGCTCTCAGTCTCATACGGGAGACAGAAAGTCCACAGTTCTGCTGCAGTGCGACAGATTCTGGACTATGGGAAGTTTCTGAGAAGAGGGAGCAACAACTACTCTGGGAGAACAGGGGCGTTTCGGGGACTAGGGGGGCCTGCACTAGGCTGTGAAGGATGAGTTGGGATGTGGTAGTGGACAAGGGGAGTGGGGTTCCCCCGCCTCCCATGGTGAGCAAAGCCCTAGGGAGATGGGAGAGAACCACTCGGAGTTTGGCATGACCAGCGGTGGTGCCTTTCCGGTGGAGTGGCAGAAAGTGGGTGGTGGCCCAGCCAGATCTCGTAGGCCTGTCCTTGTGTGCTGTGCTGAGGACTGGAATTCTCTCCTGAGTGACGAGAGGTAGTGAGAAATTCTAAGCAGAAGAGATAACAACCCATGAGGCACCAACAGCGGCATTGGAGAAGAAAGGACAGGCTTGAGATCCATTAAGAAGACAGACTTGTCAGCCCTGCGTAAATGATGGTGTGGAGGAATGGAGGGAGGAGGGGACGGTGTGAGCTTGTTCAGAGTTCTGGTTTGGGCCACTGGGTAGATTGTGGCCCAGTCACTGAGATGAGAACTACGGAAGAACCAGTTGGTTAGAAAGAGGATGAGTTTGGTTCTGCGCTTATTTAATCCTAGTTGGACAACTAGTGAGCAAATGGACTGGGACAAATGAATCTATATCTAGATTCATTCTAGCAAATGAATCTAGATATAGATTAGGGAGTTTTCGGCATATTGCTGGCAGCTGAGGCAATGGGTATGGATGACATTACACAGGCACAATGTATGATGAGACTAAAAGCGTAAGTTTGAGGTCTGTCAACACTTAGAGTGGAGGTGGAGATTGAGAAGGACTGGCCACAGATGTAAATATTGAAGAGTAAGGAATAGTGCCCCAGAAACCAAAAGAAGAGTTCCGGGAAGGACAGAAAGGTTCACATTATCGGTGCTTAAGAATGTCAGGGACTGAGTGGCCTGAGTTGACATCGCAGGGACCATTTCTGAAAGGAGTGGAGGAGGTTTAGGAGTAAAGGGAGGAGAGGAAGTCAGGACTCTTCCCAGCAGCCTATCTCTGAGGAGAAAGAGAGGGAAGGGAGGGAAGGTGTTACCTGACGGGGACAGCTGGTGGAGGGTGGACGGGGCTGTCAGGTGTGTGTGGGTGCGTGAGGGACAGTGAGAAGGAGGAGAGAGAAAGACTGAGAGAGACAGAGACAGACAGTGAGAGAGAGACAGACAGACAGAGGGATGCTTTAAGATGAAGAGAGCTGAGCATGTTTGCTTAGGAGAAGCAGCCAGTGGAGGAGGAAAAAATGAAGACAGATTTGAGAGGTTATCAATGAAGCAAGTCTCAGAGGAGACAGCAGGCTGGGCCCGATAGCCTTGGAAAGGAGGAAAACGCCTCTTCTTCTGACATTGAAGAGAAAGAGACAAGGAGAGTGGTAAGGGCAGTAATTTTCTGGGTAAAAGGGTGTGAAATTGAGGAAGCGCGTGTCTGACAACCTCAATTTTCTCTGTGGGGGCGGATCCAAGCCACTGCGGGGAAGGCAGCGGCGGGCAGGTCGCTGGGCTCCGGAGAGAGGTGAGGGTGTGCAGCGGAGCACCGGGGACTGAGGGGTCACGGTGGCCTCATCTGTACTGTGGTGTGATTGTTCTCCAGCAGCACTACAGTCTGGCTGAGTGCAGGGAGGGTGGATAATTTGATTAATCAGGGGTTTAGAGTTTCAGAGAAGATCAAGCGGAAAGGCACTGGATATGGTGTTGGTGTTGGAGAGTGTGGTTGATCTATTCCACCAGGGGGCGTATTTGTAGGGAAACAACTAACACCAGGAGGTAGCTCATGGATCCAGGAAAAAAAGGCAAGTATTGAGGAGCTGGGGATCTCAATGGAGTAGAAAAGCTGGTGTCGTTGAGGGATGGAGTGAGACAGCCCAGAGGATGGGATGCTGTGCTCAGAAGATAGGGATATGAGAATTGACAGGGGCTTGGGAGGTGGCCAAGTCTAAGGTGTTGCCAGCCATGGGAGTGAGTGGCTGGGCTGGAAGTGGAGGATTTTGGACTTGAGGACATCAAGGTAGTTTAAAGTTAGGCCAGTGGATGGGTCATCCTCCCTCTCACTGTGGAGCAACGAAATTGTCCACAGTGATGGCAAGATTTAGAATGGAGAGGATGACTGATATCAAAATCCTTAGACTCGGGCTTCCCTGGTGGCGCAGTGGTAGAGAGTCCTCCTGCCAATGCAAAGGACACGGGTTCGTGCCCCGGGCCGGGAAGATCCCACATGCCGCGGGGTGGCTTGGCCCGTGAGCCATGGCCACTAAGCCTGCACGTCCGGAGCCTGTGCTCCGCAACGGGAGAGGCCACAACAGTGAGAGGCCCGCGTACCGCAAAAAAAAAAAAAAAAAAAATCCTTAGACTCTGAGAAAAGAAGCTAGAAGCTAATAGTGGTGAGAAGGGCTAAACAGTGAAAGATCACTGATACTTCGAGAAAGAGAGATTGTTGCCAGAATGTGGGGAAGTCCCAGTGGCAATAAGGAGCTAGGAGAACACCCATACATCCTTCCTGCTCTGTGGTGTGTTGGACATTCAAGAATGAATAGGGGGCTTCCCTGGTGGCACAGTGATTAAGAATCCTCCTGCCAAATGCAGGGGACACGGATTCGAGCCCTGGTCCGGGAAGATCCCACGTGCTGCGGAGCACCTAAGTCCCTGCGCCACAACTCCTGAGCCTGCGCTCTAGAGCCCGTGAGCCACAACTACTGAGCCCACGTGCCACAACTACTGACGCATGCCTAGAGCCTGTGCTCCACAACAGGAGAAGCCACTGCACTGAGAAGCCCGCACACCGCAACGAAGACCCAACACAACCAAAAATAAATAAATAAAATAAATACATTTATAAAAAAGAAAAAAGAAAAGAATGAATTGGGCTTGGAGAATATGATGACATAGGGAATTTACTTGAAGTTGAATGGGTCTGAGAAAGCATTATGAAAGAGGTAAGGAGTAAGGCCAGTAGAGAAGGATAGGCCAGGAGTGAAATAAAAAGTCTTATTTTCTCCTTAAGAAAAAGCAAAAAACACACATCGCTGTGAGACAGGTAGGACTATAATTTTGAACCCCATTTTAGAGATAAGAAAAAGAGCAAAGAATTGAAAGGCCGTGCCCTTGAGTTAGTAAGAGATCCAAGCTTCTCACCTGGGCCTCTTAACATGAGGGCCGCCAGGGCCCTGGAGAGGGATAGCTCCCACCAAGGGCAGCTCCTCTTGGCGGGTGGAGCAGAAAGGAGGAGGGGAAGAGTTAAGCTGGCTGCTCTCTGCATTCCTAGGCCACCCGGACACCCCGCAAGGCCATCGCTTTCGGCAAGCGCTCGCACTCCATGAAGCGGAACCCCAGTGCTCCTGTCACCAAGGCAGGCTGGCTTTTCAAGCAGGTGAGGCCTCCTATTCCATTCTGCCCACCGCATCCCTGCTTTCTCCTCATAGCGCTGTAATTCCTCTGTAGTTATAACAGCCCATGTATATTTTGCTATATCCCTCCAGGTTCTATTTTGGTATATCTCTGCGAAATCTCCTAATTTAATAAAGGCTCAGAGAGGTTGAGTATCTTCCCAAAATCTCACAGAGAAATTAGTGTTATATTTGGGAATTCAGCCAGGTCTCCTGATGGGCAGATGCAATGACTTTGAAATATGCTGTCATCAACCCTATCAGAGCAACCCAGTGGCTCAGTCAGCAGGGCCCTCTTGCTATGAAGGGAGGGGGATGTCGCCTCTAAGTCTAGGGGTCCAGTTCTCCTCGTTGACCTGGCCATTATCCCTGCCGGACCTTCTGCTCACCCTTTCTGGCTCATCGCTGCACCGTTTTTCTTCCCTGGGGGAGACACTGAGGCCCAGAATGACAGAAGTGGAAGGTCACAGGCAACAATGTAATGTCATTCCCTGCCTCTGAGGGCTCTTGGGGGTTGCTGCCACTTGTTAGTCGCAGAGCTGCAAACAGAGGCAGGATGTCCTTATAATGAGTGCAGCACTCTTTCCACTGCACACACCCACCTCCCCAGGCCCAGGTCACAGACTATCCTGTCTATTCCCCACTTCTCCTGCAGGCCAGCTCCGGGGTTAAGCAGTGGAATAAGCGCTGGTTCGTCCTGGTGGATCGCTGCCTCTTCTACTATAAAGGTGAGCTTGTGCCTGGCACTGGCAGGGGCTGTGGGAAGCCAGGGCCCCCTCTTTCTCATTCTGCCCTGTCACAGGGCTCGGTTTCTGATGGATGTTGGGGGTGGGGGGGCACATATCCCCCCTGTGGTCTCCGGCACCAGTGGCACGTGACAGGGGATAAAGACAGAGCTCGCATTCACTCACTCATTTCACACTCGGCAATATTTACTGAGTGCCTACTAGATTTCAGGCAGAGTTCTAGGCCCTGGTGGGTGGTGTGATGGATGAACAAGACAGTCAGATGACAGAGGGTGAAGTCCGGGGAAGGGCGTGGGTGGGAAAAGAAAAGGAGGAAGAAGACGAGGGTCCCTGGTCACCACTAGAGGTCACCTGCTAATTGGACCTTGTATGTTGAGCTTCCCCCATCCCACTGGAATGTATGATCTGATCTGTGTAGGCAGGAGTTTTGGGTCAGTTTTGTTCACTGCTGTATCCACAGCACTGAAGACAGCACCTGGCACATAGTAGGTGCTCAGTGAATGTGGAGTAAATGATCATCCCCCAGCTTCTGCCCTCTTTGCCTACCCCAACACTCACTCCCTTTCCTCCCCCACAGAAAGGAGGGCAAAACTCTTATAACTTTGGTGCAGCAGCCTCTAGGAAGTTATTTTTAAAGTATGTACAGCAACGATATGTCAAGGAGGGCAGGGAGGAACTAGTGAGGGTTGATGACAGTGACGGTTCTGTCACACTGATGCTGTGCAACGAGGCCTGGGCGCTGAGGAGAGGATAAAATGATCTAGCAGCAAGAGTGGCTGTTTCCTTTTCCTCCATGCCCTGGGAATGGCAGAGCTCTGATTTCTCCAGGTCTCCTGGGAGCAATTCACTGAATCATTAACTTTGGCAAAGGTTGTACCTAGTGACCACCCGCCCCCCCCCCCCCCGCCCCCGCCCTTAGAACACTGCTGTCCCTGTGCCCTGAGGCACCTGAATCCCAAGGAGAGAGATCAGGAAGGGGATGCATGTCCAGGGTCTAGTCACAGAGGAAACCCCAAGGTTGAGGGAGAAGAATCTGCTCAGGCTGGGCCCCTGGATGTAGGGCCGCACCGGAGCCAGAGTATAACAGAAGCTGGAGGGAAAGCCAGGGTCTCTGCAGGGAAGACACTCTGGGCCTGGTGTGAGGGGAGAACATTAAGAAGCTCTGAACTCAAGGGGCGTGGAGATGGAGGGTCACTATGCACTGAGAGGTGCTCTCAGGAGACCCCTAGACACTGGCCTGGGCTCAGCCAGGCAGGGGGCCCACCTCCTCCTGGGGATGATGGCCTCTGCCTTCCTGAAGAAGCTCTGGGCTCCCAGCCCTCCTGTCCCTTTAGCTTAGTCCATCCTCTGGGTACCATGCCAAGGTCTGTCCAGGAAACTGGACCTTGTACAAGTGACGAGTAAGGGGAGAAGGGGAGCTCGTGGAGTCTGTAACCCCTGTGAGCTTTCTTCTGAACCCTAGCTGAGGGTTTTACAGGGTCTCTAGACCCAGGAATAAAGAGCTATCCCAGGGAAGTGGGGAGGGTCTTGGCATGGCCTCATCATTAGCCCCAGCCTCATGGTTCCCACACAGCACCCCTACCCTTCCGGTCTCCTGCTGATAGCTGGGGGCCTGACTAGCTAATCCTTCAGGCTCCTTTGGAGATTCAGGATGAATTATACAGCAGCCTGATTGCTCGCCTGCTTCTGGGGATCAGAGGGCGGGGGGGGGGGGGGCGTGTCTTCTGTGCAGACATGGGGACTGTAAAGGGGAGGGGTCTAGTCAGGAGAAGACAAAGCAAGCTGCCAGGTGCCTAGGAGAACCTTAGAGACAATTGCCCGGAAGAGCCCGAGCCGAAGATGCGAGCATCCCCTCTACTGCGCCCCATCCCATTATATCCTGTTCCGTGTGTCACTGTTGGGATCACCTTGTTTGGAGAGGCGCTGTGGATGGGAGGGAGGTTAAGAATTCTAGAGCTCGAAAGTCAGACTTCTTGGGTTAAAGACTAATCCACCACTTTCTACTTAAGTAACCTTGGACAACTTATTTAATCGTTCTGTGTCTCAACCTCCTTACCTATAAAATGGAGATCATGAGTGCCCGTTCATAGGATTGTTGGGCAGGTTAAATCCATTAAGCCTTTAACTTAGAACAGTGCCTGACATATAGCAAGCGCTCCAAAATGTTGGCTCTTCTGTGCTTGTTTGCTTCCATACGGGAATGTGAGCTCCCCAAGGGTGGGCACTACTACTCTCGCATTCATCTCTACAGTCCCCAAGTCTAGAACAGTGCCTGTAGGGCCGCCACGCTCCCCAGCTCCAGGGAGTGTGCCTCTCGCTGTGCAGAGCACGCCCTGTGTGGTTGTGTGGTGGCCCCGAGCGCCTGACAAATAGTAGACGAGTAACAGACATTTGCTGGTATTTATCCTAATAGGGCTGATACACTCCCCTCCCCTCCCCCCCCACACACATACATCTCACTTGTGCCTCTATTTCCTTTGACAGATGAGAAGGAGGAGAGCGTCCTGGGCAGCATCCCCCTCCTGAGCTTCCGGGTGGCTGCGGTGCAGCCCTCAGACAACATCAGCCGAAAACATACCTTTAAGGTCAGTTGGCCTTCCTCTCCCAGGTCAGGTAGGGGCGGGAGGCCGGCTCTTCTAGAGCATATAAGAATGAAACAGGATCAAGAGCCACCTCCTCAGGAACCCCAAGTGGTAGTACTGGGGGGAGCAGGCAGCGGTCCCTGGGCTCAGTGCAGGCTGTTGTGAGGCTGTGCCGGGACCCCTTCCTCTTCTCTCCCCAGGGTGGGCCTATAGAGATGAGCTTCAGTGGTACCACAGTCTTTCCTGGGGGAGAATTAGTTATGTGCTGAGGCCATGGACCCTCTGCCCGGTGGCCTGGCACCTAGGAAATCCCTCACAGCAGAGGCAGGAACTGTGGCCGGGTGGGTTTCTAAGATCCATTCTGGAAAGTCTTCCTCCCCACTTTGGGCCCAAGGAACTAGACCCCCAGTCAAACTTACTCAAAGGGTCTCAGATGTAAGTTGTTCACTACTATTCAGTGTACGGCACGTTCCCACCGGCCCATGTAAGGGCCCTCCATTTGTCATTTGTCCTCACTTTCCTTTTTATCCCTTTGCCCTTCAGCCCTGCTGCCTGCACCCTGTCCCCTCTCCAGCCCTTGTCATGGGCCATCACCCTAGTCTTTTTGCCACCTTGTAAAATGGGTTTTGTAGGCCTGTGTTTTTTAGTTTCCATAAACGACGTGCTCTAATTTAAAAAAAAAAAAAATCTTTGCAGAAAGTTAGCAATTGAGTTTCATTATAATTGAAAGCTACAAACCTCACAGAGACACAGTTTGAGGGAATAAGGGCCCAGGGACATGGACCTCACCTGCTTGCTCAGCGCCACTGCTCAGAACCCCTGGGGGATCTACCCATCAAAGACGGGACTGCAGCTGTCTCATCCTAGGCCAGTGTTTTTCCACATTTAAAAATTCACGGCCCATTAAAAACAATGAAAATTCCATGCCCTTTTTGTATTTTGTGATGCAAAGATCATAGGATCTTTTTCATTTTCCAAATATAAAATTATGATATCAACCATGCATCTTCTTAGTACAAAGCCCTCTCTCCCCGAGTTGAGAATTGCTGTCCAAGACCCTGAAAACCCACAGGTTACTCGAGGGCAGCATCTGAGTTCCTGGGGCCCCAGAGACTCTGCCCTTTCTGTCCTTCAGCTCTGGTCACCTGGCCACAGAGAGGTGGGCAGACACATAGATGCTGCTCCGGGGAACAAAGAGGGACTTCTTAGGCACATAATTAGTTTCCAGCCTCCAAGGGTCCTGTCTGCAGAATGAATAATCAATAAAACACTGGCCCCAGGGAGCTGGATTTTAGCTGGGGAAATAGGAACAGGCTGTTTAACCAACAACAAACAGGCCTGCTCTACACAGACACGCACACACCCCCACACAGTCAGACAGCCTGTCTTACCCTTCCCCTCCAGACCTGTGTGCGTGCGTGCGCGCGCGCGCGCGCGCGCACACACACACACACACACACACACACACTCTCCAGCTCGGGAGCTCTGCCGGCAGCCCCGTTAGAACAGCGTCCCGGTGACTGACACACCCCTCCATAAACCCCAGATCTCTGTGCCCATCAGCCCCTCTCCTCCTTCCCTTTCCCCTGAGGACTGCACTGCCTCTTTAAAACCCAACTCGGAGGGCTATGCTCAGTGGCCCACAAAAGGTTGGGATTGTGACTATTCAGTGGCCTTTCCCCAGGGAAGGGAGGGGAGATGAGACAGATGGGAGGCTTGTCCTGCTGCAGCCACCAAGCGAAACCCTCAGATGGCCAGTAATGAGCCAGCACTGTTCCCACCCAGCCTGCTGCTGAATGGCCTTCCTCTGTCCCTGCACAGCCCCGTGGGGGCTCTGTGGGCTCATCCATGGGGGCACCTCCCTCAATTCTCTGGTCCCCTTTCATGCTTCCAGGCTGGTGCCCCCTCCTGGCTCCCCATCAATCACCCTGTCTTTTCCCAGGCCCTCTGCCTTCTCCTGTCACAAGCTGTTGTTCCCGTGCCTTTGCTCTCTCCTTGTTTCCCCATGGGTATGTTTTGTCCTCCAGCTTGACCGTGAGCTCTTCAAGTGCTAAGAGCATGTCTTTGCTTTCCCTGTGACTGGTGCCCGGAGCAGAGCTCTGCACACACAGGACGCTCGCTGGATGCTTAGCAAAGTAATTATTTGCTGCCACTCCTACCAGCCCAGGACACACCCACTCGTCCCACCTGTGTGTCTCTCTCCTCTACAATAACCCTGTGCTCTCCACCCCAGAGGGCTTGCCTGGGCCCCTGCTCCCCATTTCCCTGTGCAGTTTCGGCCCCCAGATCCCTCTTTACAACTTCACTGGCTTTTCGTCAGCACCTCCCTGTCTCTGCCTACCTGCTGGGCAGCCCTGCTGGAGGGTGGGGACTGGCTGGATCCAGAGGGAGGAGGCCCATCTCTGTCCTTAGAGAAGTAGGATGCCCCCTCACTGGGTAATGGCTCCTGTGGAAAGACATCATGTGGGGAAGGTGCTGAGGAAAAGTGAAGGTCCGGCTGGGAAAGCACTTGAAGGGTGTGGATTTGACACTGTTGCTTAGGAGAACCCTGGGGCTTGGTCAGAGGAGCCCTGTCTTCTCTCCTTCCAACCCCCAGAGACCCAGGATTTAGCACCCAAGGGGTCATAGGCCAAAGTGAGGTTCACATCTGAGACTCTTAAACACTTTTGGATCTCTCATGTTGAATGGCATGAACAAGGCTAGCTGCTTTTTCTGGGAGATTGGTCTCACCTAGGAAGTGTTCTGAGACCCCAGAAAGAATCTAGCACTGGAGCGTCTTTTCCTCTTGGACCCTCCCCATCAAACAGATGCATCAGTTAAGGCCAGAGCAAAATCTCGAGTTGTTTGCAGTTGCAGGGCTGGTCGGGAACAGAGCTAGGATCAGCACTGGGCTGCCCTGCCTTCTCTCCTCGAGCAACCCAGGTTTGCCGGGTGCAAGCTGTCCACCCCCACTCCTGGTGGGCTGACCTGAGCCTTGCTGGGTGCTGTGGTCCCAGTGGTGACACTGAGTAGAGGGGGCTAGTCTGAATAGCTCCCCACTTCCCTCTGTTCCTCAACATTCCTGTCACGTCTCCTGTCTCTCCTTCTGGTGTTCGGTTGACCTGTCCTCTGCTTCTCCTCCTTCTGGCCGCGTGAGGACCCCTCCTCTGGACAGGAGCTCGCTTCTGGGTTACCGCCTGCTGCGCCTGCTTGCAGCCGCCAACTAGGTAGCGTGCTCTGACCGTCTGTGCATGCCCCCCGTGTGCCCGCGCTGTCCCGCTGCGTGGAAGAGAGTGCCAGCTTCTCAGAGGCTGAGCTGGGGCCGAGACTGGCATGTGGTTGGGGTAGGGGGGCATCTCTCCCGGGCACGGGGTAACTGCCCTTCAAAGCAAGCATGGAATTTGATGGGAGAGCGGGCGAGGTAATTGTCCCTCAGGTGGGGCAGGTCAGCTTACCTGCCTGTTGGGCTGCCTAGTGGTGTCCAGAGAGCTAGTCGAGGCAGATACGTGGGTGCCAGCTGGGGCACTTGGGACAGCTGGGGGCCTCCTCACATTGCCCTGAGCTCCGTATGGGGCAAAGAGCTGCAGGTCAGGGGAACGACCTGCCTGACCACCTGTCCTGGGGGCGTGGGTGTCTTCTCCCCACAGGTGACTGTGTGCTGGGTGGACGAGGCTGGGGACAGTTCCACGCACTGCCTCTCCCCACAGGCTGAGCACGCCGGGGTCCGCACCTACTTCTTCAGTGCCGAGAGCCCCGAGGAGCAGGAGGCCTGGATCCAGGCCATGGGGGAGGCTGCCCGAGTCCAGATCCCCCCAGCCCAGAAGTCAGCGCCCCAAGCTGCATGTCACAAGTGAGTGCCGGGGACCGGGCATAGGCATGAGGACTGCTATTAGAGAGAGAGAGGAGGAGTGAAGAGGTGCCCATCTCTGTGCCCTTGCTGAGCCCAGCACGTGGACTTGAACCTCTGAGAACATGTGAACCAACTCCTTGCCTCCCAGCAGGGAGGCTGGCTAAGTGAATTCGGAGCCTGTAGTCTCTTTTCCCCTGGGCAGCTCCTCCTCTTCTCTCTGAGCTGGTGGAGGCCAAGAGAGAAGCCAGGTTCCATGCGGGCCTGGCCAGGAGCCAAAGACCAGGGTCATTCACTCGTTTTGTTATGCATACAGACTTTGTGGGACTCAGGTTTGAATCCCAACTTGAACACTTGCCCACTGCGTGACCTAAGTGTAAGTTGCTTAACCCCTGACCCTCAGAGACAATAATTATAATCCTACCTCATAGGGTTGCTGTGAGGACTCAGTAGGATGGGTAAAATGCTTGACACGCAGCAAGAACTCAGCACGTGACTGCTCCTGTCACCTCACCCCGTCACCACCCGCAGTCTCGGCCCCTGTCTCTACTTGAACTGGGCATTAAGTCTTAAGTTAGATGTTAGCAGGGATCCAGCAGAAGGAAGTTTTACAGTATAGACTCCAAGTCCGCGTACCTGTCTTGAAAACGTTTACCAAGCAGTGTCTCAACAAGGATGCTTGACTATGTTGAATTGGGGAAGATGTAGCGAAAACATTGTCATGAGATTCCATCTTTGCTTTCACCAAGGGGTGGAATTCCAGATCTTCACTCATTCTTTTCATAAATATTTACTGTAAATAGAAATGTGTATAGGGTGCTAGGAAAACAAGGTAGGAAAAGTCTGACAAGCTCCTACCTCATGGAGCTTATACTCTCATAGAAAGTCCTAGAAGATGCTTGTTTGGGAGAGGGGAACTAGCTTCTCTCTATGCCTGTGAAGTTTGAGGCAACAGCTTCAGCCCCTGGTGCGCCTGCCACGTTTGATCTCACACAGTCCTACCCACCCTGCCAACGAGGAGCCCAAGACTCGTGGAAGTTAAGTAACTTTCTAAAGGAGAGAGGGCTGACCTGTCACAAACCTCTGTAGCTGAGACATCAAGGATGGTTCCGATTATGTGTAGTGTGTAGTGCACACCAAGTGACGGGGGCTGGATCAGGAACAGACTACAGGAGACACCTAGTCTGGGTGAGGTTAGTCTCGGCCATAGCTAGGAGGCTGGACTCAAGAAGTTTCAGCAGAAGGGAGTGGAGGGTGACACATGAGGAGGACCAGCAGGGCAAGATGAGCACATATGCACAGGCAAGCTTGGATTACGCTTTATAATTGCCCAGGCTGGAGCAAGTATATAAAATGGTAGGATTTAGGAAACAGAATTGGAATTCATTGAACCCTGTTTCCATCACTGCCTTCCTGTCCATCCTTCTCCACTCCTTTTCTCCTTCCCAGTTTCCCCCCACCTGAACTCCACGCTGGGCTGGAGTCCCTTACAACATCTCCCTTGGCATCCCACAGCCACGAGAAGCCAGACTCTGAGAACATCCCACCCGGCAAACACCACCACCAACCCCCCCAAAACAGCCTTCCCAAGCCTGAACCAGAGGCCAAGACTCGAGGAGAGGGTGATGGCCGAGGCTGCGAGAAGGTGGAGAGGAGGCCTGAGAGGGCTGACGTCAAGAGCGAGCCTCTGGTGAAAGCCAATGGTGTCCACGCTGGACCAGAACCAGCCTCAGACCCGGGCAGCCCTTACCCTGAGGGCCCAAGGGTCCCAGGAGGTGGGGAGCGGCCCACCCAGCCCAATGGCTGGCAGTATAGCTCCCCAAGCCGGCCGGGGAGCACAGCTTTCCCACCTCAGGACTCAGAAAGTGGGGGGCACCGGCGGAGCTTCCCCCCACGTGCCAACCCCGACAAAATCGCCCAGCGCAAGAGCTCCATGAACCAGCTTCAGCAGTGGGTGAACCTGCGCCGAGGGGTGCCCCCTCCTGAAGATCTTCGGAGGTGAGGCCTGGTGGGGTGGGGTGGAGTGGGGATGGCGTTCCAGCTGGGGGCTGGGGCTGGGGGAGTGACATGGAGGCACCCTCTGTTGGAAACCTTCTGGAAGCCAGGCTGAATTGGGAAACCAAGAAAACCCCAGGATTCCCTGCTTGCCCAGATGCTTACTAACCCCATGGTTCCCTCTGTAGAGTTTGCCCCCTGCCCCTGATTCTTGCTGTCTCTGCCTACTTCAGAGGAAGGGACAGAGCACCCAGTGCCTCTCACAGGACGTTGGGCGGCCTGAAGCATGCAGGCAGTCACAGCGAGGGGCCTTTAAAGCTGTTCCAGCCAGACATCCGTCCGTGCTTCCCACCCTTGTACAGCATCCAGTGTTTCTACCAATGTGAGACTTACGAACTGCCAAGGCAACTCACTGCATCTTTGAAGCTCTAACTGTTTGCAAGCCATTATTTATAAGCAGTTTTTTAAAAAGAAAACCGTTGCCACTCATTGGCCCTAGTTCTTCCCAATAGACCAATTTACTTCTTTATCCAGTGACTGGCTCTCAAATATTTGAAGACATTTATTGGACCTGACTGTGTTCATCAGGGCAAGGGGGGCTGCCGCTCCTTCCCTGGGGGTCTGGGAGGGCAGCTCACTGCCCTGCCCTGGGGAGAGCGCCTCACTAGGGTTCAGTCCCAGGAACGGACTGGTTGGCTCCTTGACAGGGTCATAAAATCAGCGAAGGCATCCCTTTGTCCCTCCTCTGTTGTCCCCCTCCAGGTGCCTGGTACACTCTAGTGTTCTCTCTGCTCTCAGCCTCTCTGGAAAGAATCTGATAAATTGGTTCATGCTGAGATAGAGATGGCTAATAAGGCTTAAAGTTTCTCCCCAGGGAGACAAAGAGACAAAGATGGAAGCTCTGAATGGTGAAATTTCTGGCCTCAGGGAACTGGTTGAGGGGGAGAGCTTTGAGGACAGGTCTTTCCTTGCACTTCTGGAAACAAGCCTCCGTGCCTGGGCAGTGGGCGCCCCCGTATGCTCGCAAGGTCAGCCTAGGGCACCATTCACCTCATCAGACCCCACTCTAGGCTGGAGGACAAAGAGGAGGGGCTGGGGCACGGGCAGGTGGCTGGGGGCGTGCCCATTTTGTCTGGCTTCCTTACAAAGTCCTCTCTGTCTCAGTCCCTCTAGGTTCTACCCTGTGTCCCGTAGGGTCCCTGAGTATTACAGCCCCTACTCCTCCCAGTACCCTGATGATTACCAGTACTACCCGCCAGGGGTGCGGCCGGATAGCATCTGCTCCATGCCGGCCTACGATCGGATCAGCCCACCCTGGGCCCTGGAGGACAAGCGGCACTCCTTCCGGAATGGAGGCGGCCCCGCCTTCCAGCTGCGTGAGTGGAAGGAGCCTGCCGGCTATGGGCGGCAGGATGGCACCACCTGGATCCCCAGCCCCTCCCGGCAGCCTGTCTGTTATGATGAACTGGATGCCGCCTCCGGCTCCCTGCGACGCCTGTCCTTGCAGCCCCGTTCCCACTCTGTGCCCCGCTCGCCAAGCCAGGGGTCCTACAGCCGCGCCCGCATTTTCTCCCCCATCCGCTCACCCAGTGCCCGTTTCGAGCGGCTGCCACCTCGCAGTGAGGACATCTATGCTGACCCTGCTGCCTATGTGATGAGGCGATCCGTCAGCTCCCCCAAGGTGAGCCACCAGCCTTCCCCTCCTTCCTCAGCCCCTGAGATCCCCCGGAAGCCTAAGACGATCTGCTGAGAAGAGGTGGGGATGCAAGGGCATCTGGGGACATGGGGTCACTGGGCTGTGTCAGCAGGACCAGGGATGCTGCCCAGGGGAAGCCACTGGCCCTGCGGTTCTGTCCATAGGAGAGCTGCCTTGGGGGATTTGCCTTGCCCCTGAGTAGAAACACTGCTCTCTGTGCCCATCCCCAGGCTGTACCAGGAGCCCTAATTCTATATAAGAGGACAGAGAGGGTTCTATCTTTTCAAATCTTGAGGACCTAGACAGATTCACTGCAAGGATATTGCAATGGTTAAAGGCTGTCCATTTTAGTTTGAAATCTGCTCTGGGACAGGTTACAGACATCCCTAACCTTGAACTTCAGTTGGTGGGGAAGTCCATATCCCAGCCGGACCCCCTCACCTCTCCAATCCCCTTTCTCTTCCAGTATGATTACCTGGGAGACAGGCGGCCAGTCCCTGCAGGACTGTTCCCCTACAACTACCCACCATCCCCCACGGTCCACGATAAGATGGTACGTCCTCTCCTCCCACTCCACTTCCCCTCAGGACCTCTCCTCCCAGGGCGGGGCCAAACTAGGGCAGACGCAGGGATGCTCTGTGCCCAGTGCCTGGCCCGTCTGGTCTTTAGCAGCCTCTGGATACCTCCTCCCTCCGGCCTGGACTCTAACACCAATATAGAGAGTGGTGTCAGTTACCCCTCCTCCTCTGTGACACAGGGCAGAGGAGCAGGGACAAGATCTGGAAGCATGAAATGTCCCCATTCTCTCAGTCTCAGAACAACTCCTCTCCAGCATGCAGAGGGGCCTGGACAGGGGGCTTAGGCTATGGGCTGGGAAGAAAAGTTAAGCTAGAGCTCCCAAAACAGGCATGATCTTCTAGTCTTCTTACCCCTAAGCGTACTTGCTTCAAGCTTGTCCTTGCCTGGAATGTCACTTTGGGGGAAAGAGACTAGAAGTCAGATTGAGGAAGAAAAGATTTTCCATACTGTGTCTCCTCCTACTTTCTCTCCCCTTTCTACTTGTGTCTCTTCCGGGAATTTGTTCTCCTGAGGATTTTTGTCTCCACCTGGAGAACTCGATGCCGATGCTCCGCCTGGGGAGCTGGGGAAAACCACTGGAACCAACAGGCAGAATCCTTGTCTCCGACGGCCTGTCACTGACCCCTCTCTCTGAGTCTTCTCTGCCGGTGTCCAAACTCTATAGCCAAGACACACAGCAAATGCACCCATCCGTAAACAATGGATTTTCCAGAAAACTCAGAAAAAGCTCCAGGAAGTGCTGACTAGATGGCTTCAGTGGTGCTTCCCTCTCCCAGGGCAGGGCCAGGCCGACCCAGGAGCCTCGGAGTGTGTCCCTTCTCTCGCTGGGCTTGTCCAGCAGACAACCTCTGTGGCTGCCCGCACCCTTCCCCCCTCCCTTCCCTAGACTCCTCAAGGCCAGAGAGGCCTCTGTTTGTCGCTGCCCAGCTAACTCTTAACTGCTTTGCTTCCTTTTTATTGTTTTCTTTTGTCCTGTTCCTGTTTGTTTGTGTTGCCGTTGGGCCTCGGGCTCCGGGTAGGATGAACTTTTAGACCTTCAATTGCAAAGAAACCTAGAGTATTTGGATCAGCAGGTAGGCAGAGCTGGTGCCCCTTACCATCCCCCTGCCCTCCCTTCACGTCTCCCTGCTCCTCCCCGCCTTCTCATCCCCCATCCATTTGACAACCTTTGTTGGCAAAAACCGGGACACAACAAAGTGGCTTATATTTTGGTTTGCGCCTTCACACCCCTTCTCTGCAAAGCCCTTTAGGGCAGCCGGGAGTTTCCTGGGGAAAGGAGAATTGTAAATTACCACATGAATAATTAATGTCACCGCCTATTTGTTCGACCCAGATGGAACTGACCCCCAGGGGGCAGGCGGGAATTTGCATTTTTGCTGGATAGAGTTGCAGAGACAGGGAGGAGCTCTGTGCTGGGGCCTCAGAGGCTAAGGATTTAGTTCAGCCTGAATCTGGGAAATTAGCCTACCCTATTCCACAGGTTGTGGTTAAACTCCACATTTTGTAAGCGAAGGACCACAGACCTGCCCTCCACTGATTTTTTAAATGATGGTAATTCGGTATATATGTTAGTTCCTCTGCAAAGTTCTTTTGTATGCACGGCTCATGTTTTCCTGAGAACTCAGTGCTGTAGGCAGAGGGAGTGTCCTCAATCCAGTGTTACAGATGAGCACCCTGAAGAGGCAATGAGTGTCCCCATGTGATGAAAGCAATCGGCTGCCTGGGCTCTCACCTTTGGCTTCCTTGCCTTTTGAGACTAAGGAGGCTGTGATACTGGGTTTAGACAGGCCAGGGGTCAATATGCTGGGCAATTTATATGAGCACATGCTCATATTCAGATCTGTGCTACAAATCATGGGGGACCTGGATGTGTACCAGATCCAGGTGGAGGCGGCCTGGGGTGGTGGAAATAATAATGTTAGTAATAATAATAATAATAATAGTGGTAGCACTTACCGTAATTGGATGCTTCCTCCATGCCCTGCACCATTCTAAGCATTTCACAGATCCTAACCTTTATAACAACTCTGCAAGGTAGGTATTATTATCCCCGTTTCGTAGGGGATGTGATGAAACTAAAGCCCAGAGAGATCAAATAACACGCCAAGGACACACAACCAGTGAACAGCAGAGCTTGGATATGACTCTGAGCTTTTGACTCGGTTTACAGCTGAGGAAACCTCTGACATGTGAAGAAACTGGGGTTGAACCTCATCAGGATGATTTTAGTCCCAGAAGGAGCGTGTGGTATTGACACCGTAAGCATTCTCGTCCCTGTGGGGATGACTCCCGGCAGGCCTTCCTCCCCGCAGCCCATCCACACTGCTGGCTTTCCAAGCATTCAGTGCAGATGGCAGGGCCCCTTCCTGGGGGCTTCTTCCCTCACAGAGGGGCTGGGGGCTTCAGAAATAACCTTTCAGAGGACCTCTTTCCTAGATAAACGATAATACTCTTAAAAGGCAGTCTTGTATGATAAGAAGAGTCCAGAACATAGTCAGACACTGCACTCTAGTTCCAGCTGTGCCATTTACAGGGATTTTTTTTTTTTTAAACCTTGGTCTCTCTGGGTCTTTGTTTTCTCAATCATGAGACGGACATTGTAGGACCTGCCCTTTCTACCTCACAGGTTATTGGGAGAGTCGAGTGAGAACGTATATGAGAGCACTTTGGCAGGCATTGATGAGGGCTAGTGATTGCTACTATGATTATTTTATTGTTCTTTTTCTTCCAAAACTCAAAAATATTAATTGACCACCCTTGACCCCAGTGCTGTGTATAAGGTACTGGGTTAGGTGCTTTCTCACGAAATTTCTCTAACGTTTCGGAGAGACAGAAGGTGGCACACAGGAATCCTCCTAGAGGCAAGGCCCACGTGGGCTGAATGATCCTGAAAGCCATAGCATGTGTGGGGGCAGGCCAGGGTGAGAAGACCCCTGCTTCCTCTATTGTTTTAGATCTACTGGTTGGGGAAGGAATGAGATCTGTGGGTGACCAAGAAGAGCCTGGGCCTCCCTTGCCCTCTCAAAGCCTGATGTGTTGGTAGATCTGCCTTGTCCTACACACATAAACACCACACACAGGACACACAGGTATGACACACAGGCAGCCAACATAAACATACACATACCACATACAATCACACATACACCACACTGGCACACCCCGTACACAACAAACACAATCTCATTCACGCACACACACACACACACACACACACACGCACTTGCGCACATGCGCGTGCACAGGCTCTAAGAAGATAAGCACTGACTTGAGTTCAGATCCTTACAGAAAATGTGGTTGATATACTGTTGACTTTTAACCATTTTGCAAAGACTCAACCTCATATTATAATTGCTCTTTTAAAAGCCTTTTAAATCACACTTTATATCATAGAAAAAATTCCCAACTGGGCTAAAGAAGTAGCAAAATCAGATCCTAGGAAAGCCTTTTTAAATGCTCTAGAGCCTGTGAATGGGGGTGGAGGGGTGCCCCTCACCCTGTCTTGTACAGCGTGCAGAAGCAAGGCTGCTTTGGGGCTGCCGCCTAAACAGGGCAAGAGGGAACTATGTGTGGGTCCAACAAAGATTGGGAAGACAAGGGCAAAAAACGTGGGGGTTCCCTGAACTGTGACCTGAGAAGATCTGCCCTAAGGTGGCTCCGTCCCGTCCCTTACTCACTGCTCCTCCCCAAGAAGCTTTTCCTGCACAACTCCCCTCTGTCTTCTGCTGCCTTCTCCTGGAGATCCATTGAGTTAAAGGGACATAGCCAAGGACACTCCCTAATATGTTTACATTTGACGCTATCACACTGGAATCAGTGGGGGAAATGATGGCATTCCTGGTTGATTTGGTTGGCTCGTCCGTCCTCCGTCCCTCCCTGTCCCTCTCCCTCACCCTCCCTCTCTCTCTTTCGTTTTCATCTGGCAAATAGTCTTTCCCCCTCCACGTTCCTGATGATCCTTGAAGCATAAGGATAACGTGTTGGGAGAGCAGTGTTCCAGTCTCTGGTGTCCCTTTAACGTGGCTTACTTGCTTTGGCATCCTTGTTTGCTCCCTGGCGCCATCCCAGATTGGCATGGATGCTACCAGCCCAGCTCTGGAAACCGTGTTTAGCAATCCTTTCTACTCTAGAGCAGAGGTGGGCAGGGTTTGGGAAGAGAGACCTGTGCCTTCCCAATGTGACGGCCCATCCAAAGAGCCGGTCACATTTTCTTTAACGTTGTTTCATTCAGTTCAGATTTTGGGAGATCAGACTTTCTAACTGCCTGTGTGGTCTTTGACCAAACCAGTGTGAGAAATGAGAGCCGGCCCAATGGGATGAGACCCACCACACTCAGGCGCCCTGGGGAGGTGTCACTGGGCTGGGGCCTCTTCAGAGCCACAAGCGAGGGCACAGTGGCCTCCCAGGTCCCTTCTGTGGGCTTTCCTCAAGGGCAACTTCCGTGCGGGTCCTGAGATGGAGTTCACGAGGGCTGAGTGATGGGCAAGGCCAGGCAGAAGGTGCTGGAGGCCTCAGGAGGAGCTGTCCTTTCCTGTTTCCTGGAAAGCAAGCACAGGCGGGCGTGGGGAGACATCTCTCTGTGGGTCTGAGTTTGAATCGTCTGTTCCTTCCTCTGCCGCAGATGAGTGAGAGTGAGACTCTCATCAGTATGGTGAACCGCATGGTGGAGAACTCCTCCCCCAGGGCCCAACTCTTCATGCAAGTAAGACCTCTGCCTGGCAGCACGGTCCCTGTCAACACCATTTTTCAGCTGCTTGTGCATGGTCGCGTCCACCCATCAGGGATGAGTCCACTCCGCCTGCTCACCTGCCAGGCCTCATCTCCCAGGCTCAGCCTGGCCTCCCTCCTTTATTTTCACTGTGTCGCCTCCATTCTTCACGTTCATGGGTGAACACAGGCCCACTTCCCAGGCCATCAAAATAGCCAGCACTGACATCTCATGCCATGCCAGGGATCGCAAGCTGCTTTTTAACGTTCAGGACTTCTCTTTCATGTTTGGTATCTTCTTAACAGTTGTTGGGGTGAAGGACATGAGGGGTGTGATATGGAACCATCCAGTGACAGAGTTGTGTAGAATGTGCTCTTGTTGCTGCATGTGTCACCAAGGGCAGGCGCCTTTGCTGGACTCAGAGACACTTCTGGTTGAGGCACAAGCCCTGGGGCTGGCGTTCCATCTAGTAGGGTGGTCGTTCTCAAATTCTTCCAGGGCTCGTTCTGTTCTCCCAGGTCTTATCCTTATCAAAAACAGCCAGGACTTAACTGTTGTTCTCATGGCTGTTACCAGTAAGCCATTTGGGAGCTACACAGCCCTGGAGGCCCTCTTGGCAGTAGATTTTCGACCTTAGCGGAGAGGAGATACAGAGCACGAGTGAGCAGCATCTCTACCTCCAGAATCAGCCCAGGACGGTTGGGGCGGAGCTTAGGCCAGGCTGTCGCACGCTTTCCGGCCAGGGCGCCAGAGCACTATAGCTCAGCCCAGGTCCCCAGAACAGATGCTGCCTGAGGCGATGGGACTGTGGTTGGTGGCAGGAACGGAGCGAGACTGTCAGCGCTCCCGTCCCTGCGTGCCCTGCCCGGGCTGCCCTCTGCTGTGGTAACCGGCCTCCTGTTCCTGCAGGTCCCTCCATACCCAGAAGTGTTCCGGGACAGCCTCCACACCTACAAGCTAAACGAGCAAGACACAGATGTAAGAACAGCTCTCCCGCTGCCCTTCTCATCCTCACTGTCCTCCGTGGGGGCTTCTCCTCCATCCATCTCTCATCTCCTGTGGCCCTTCATACATTTCATTCCTGTCCTCTCTCACCGCAAAGACAACATTCTTCCTGGGCCTCCTCTCGTTCTCACCACTCACCCCTACCTCCCACCATGGCTGTGTGCGTTTCTCCGCTGAGTTCGAGGCCCTTGTATCTGCAGCGCTGGCTTCTGCTTATTTCAGGAGCACAGACTTCGTTAGGAGGTAGAGCATGTAGTCCCCAGGTGCCTGGAAAGAAGAATGAGGCCTGGCTCCACCCTCGGGGAGCTTATGGGCCGTGGGAGGCCCAGGGAGCAGCAGGCACAGGATCCATGTGCTGAGCGGACTGTAACAGGGTCTGCAGGAGTGCGGGGCAGGGGGACCGCATGGGCTGGGGGAGGCCGGGGACAAAACAGGCGGCACGTGAGCTGGGCCTTGAAATAAAGGGCCCAGAGGACAAGATTTGGCCCACTAGAAAGTAGCCAAGCGGCTATTTGAGGAGTGGCATGGATAAAGGTGTGGACGCAGGAAAGCACAGGTCTTCCCAGAAGACAAGTTTGGCCTAACCTGCCCTGCCTAGGTAGCAGATCTGCCCAGCAGGCAGGGGAGACGCTCTGTACAGGCAAGGACCAGACCTCAGAGGGAGCCACCGTCAGCCACCCTGAGACTCTGGAAGGAGGAGGGGAGATCAGGGTCCTGTGGGACTAGGGAACCAGTTTATATTGTCCAGCGGTTTTGCTAAGACTGTTGCTCAGAAACCGGCCTATGCCTCTAATTCATACACACCTGGAGGCCTAGGAGGCGAGGCCGTTGTTACCTCCTGAACCTCTTGTGAATTGGAACCCCAAGAGGGTGGGAGTGCAGAAGCTTAACGTTTGGCTCTCAGCCCTCTCCCCTCTCAAGCTGACTCATTTCCTCAGAGAATAAATTTGTCTCCCCTCCCAATGGGTCTTTGGAGAGTCCCCCAAGGTGAAGACCATCTTCCTGTTCCCAGGAGCCTCCAAGGTCAAGGTGAAGGCCCAGGGTTCCTTGGCAGGGAAGAGGAGGTGGTATCCAGAGGCCAGGCCCTGCCAACCCAATTCCCAGGTCCCTATCAAACCGTGTTCTTCACTCCCTTCTTTCTCCCTCCCTTCCCCCTTGGGGCCCCCAGAAGCTGCTGGGCAAGTTGTGTGAGCAGAACAAGGTGGTGAGGGAGCAGGAACGGCTGGTGCAGCAGCTCCGAGCTGAGAAGGTGAGAGCCATGGGGTGGCCCTGAATGGGGCAGACGGGGGGCTGGCCCAGAGAAGGTGTGGGTTGCTATCTCCATCCTGACTAAGCTGATGAAGATTTGCCCCTCCTTAAACTTCTGTCCTGCCCTTAATCAGACCTGCTGAAGCTCTTCTGGGGACCTTAGCCAGTGTGAGGGAAACCTCCACTAAGCTGCCTGGTTGAACCCCTAGGGCTCAGGCCTCTGCTGCTGAAAGCCCAGGAGAGGAGATATCAAGGCCGCTCATAGCCATTCCCCTGCCTTTCTTCAGGAGAGCCTGGAAAGTGCCTTGATGGGGACCCATCAGGAACTGGAGATGTTTGGAAACCAGCCTGCCTACCCAGAGAAGCTGCTACACAAGAAGGAGTCGCTGCAGAACCAGCTCATCCACATCCGGGTGGAGCTGTCTCAGGCAACCACGGTAACCTGGGAGCTGGGTGTGTGCTCCCACCCTGGCCAGCACCTGCAGGGGGGAGCCACCCTCCCAGCTGTGCTCCTCTAATTCCTGTTCTCCTCTGACGGCGAGAGCAGGGTGCTGTCTGCGAGGGGCATAAACAAAGACCTTAACACTGCCTTGCGAAGAGGCAGCAAATGTGCCAGCCTGCTCATCCCATTGAGTCTCCACCAGGGAGACTGGCTTGTTTCCCACAAGCCGTATCTGCAGCAGGATTCATTCAGGACAAAGTGAAGTTGAGGGCCACTTATTTCCTTGGCTGCTCTAACAGCTTTGCTGCCCACCTTTTCCACTCCCCTGGAGAACCAGGATACCGGCAACATGCCACCCTGGTTACTTCCCAGTAGGCACAGGGCAGACCCTCTGACACAGAGAGCAGCAGCAAAAGCCCCAGGAAATTGTGGCCCAGGGGGAGGAAGGTCTCTAACCTCCAGAGAACAGGCACCCCCAGCTCTTTCCTTTTTTGCCCTCTACTCTCTATCACCCAATCTGGGGAGAACAGGAGGGGTGTGAGAGTGAGATTAGCCCCTTTTGGCCTGCCTGCCATCCAGAGAGGATTCCATTTTCTCTCTGTTTGGGCATGCAGTAGGCTGGGCTGTTGCACCTCCTAAAAGGCCAGTGTTTGGCTGTCATCAGAATGTCTCAGCCCAGGGCCCTCTCCCGTCCCTCTGGTACCCGGGCCCCAGGCCCTGAGGCAGGACGAGGAGGGGCGGATTGGCAATTGCAGCTTCTCAGTAAGCCCTCCCCTTGCAGGCCCTGTCGAACAGCACCATGGAGTACGAGGGCCTGGAGGCAGAGGTCTCTGCCCTGCACGACGAGCTCTGGGAGCAGCTCAGCTTGGACTTCCAGGTGAAGAGGCCCACAGGCAGGCGGGGCTGCTGTGTGCTTCAGGCCCTCCTTTGTCATTTTGGCCGAAAGAGACCACGGTGGCTTCCTTTCTTGCTTTAGAAATTTCAGAGACTTATGACCAGGAGTTGGTCCTGAGATGAAAGACAAGGTTCAGGGCCTCTTAAAACAGACTCTGAGTTTCAGGGTGAAGATAATGTGGGATCGTTCTTTAGTTCCATCAAATCATGGGGGAAGAATAAAAGTTGAAGCATGGGAGACTTTAACAGATATATGAATGTAAACAAGATAGTGATAAATACAAATCTCTCTCATGACATCAGAAGAGTACGCAGTGTGGGAGCCATCCACCGGGGAATTTTTAGGTGGGAAAGAGGCCTTTCTTTCTGGGATGGATCAAAAACACTCTGCTTGGAGGCAGGAGGATGGACATTCCTGGGGCATTCTTCTTCTTTTCCTTCCTCTGTCTTTTCTCTTCCCAGGCTCTGCCCCTTCTCTAGCTCGCTTTGCAAGCCCTGTCTCTCTGACGCAGTTAACACCCTGGTTTCCCCCATTTTCCTCCTGTTTCCCTCCTGGTAACAAAACTTACCACCCAACCTTGCAGCTTGTTAGGTTAGGTTAGCCCCTGGACCAGAGGCCCCAAATGCCACCATGTTCTGTGGGCAAGCCTCACTTTCAACGCAAACATTTTGGGAGGTAGGATAGCGTCATGGTCAAGGGCACCAGCTCTTGAGACCAGATTCAGATGGTGGCCACACCGCTTACTAACAGATGGTGTTGGGCGTGAGCCTCTTCGCCTCTGAAGTGGAGACAACCGCTGTCCTTGCCTCGTAGAGGTGTTGTGCAGCCGCAGTGAGTTCATGTGTGCAAAGCACTCAGCACAGTGCCTGGTATAGGCGGGCAGGGGGGTGGGGAATGTTAAATAAAAGGTAGCTATTATTTTTCAAAGAGTGGACACTGTAATTGAGTAGAATTCATGCCTATCAAACAGTCCCACAGTATGTGAAACAAGACAGTAAACCAGAAGCTCTTGCCCCTGGAAAACAGGCCACCATCAGGTGTCCACCTACAGGGGCGTTCACTCCAAGACCACCCTGAGCTCCCCTGGGTGGGGGGCGGAATCAGAGGGACAGGTGCTCACTCTCTTCGTTCTGAGGCCACATGTTCACCTAAAAGTGCTCTTTGCTGTGATGACAGAGCCCTCTCCTCCCGCAATTCCAGAAGCCGAAGAGGCAAAGCCTGCCCATGAGAAAGATGAGTGCGCTAGAGGGATGTGCGTGTGCACATGAGCACGTGAAAGCTCCCGCCGGGACACTCCTTGGTAGCCACCTCCTTTGACCTGCTCTCTGGCTGTTTCAGAATGAGGTGCTCAACCGACAAATCCAGAAGGAGATCTGGAGGATCCAGGATGTGATGGAGGGGCTGAGGAAGAATAACCCATCCCGGGGCACAGACACAGCCAAGCACAGAGGTAGGCGCTCTCTCCACCAGCCTCCTGGCTCCTGGCCTCACCAGAAAAACCTCCAGTGTCTCTGGTCTCCATCCCACACCTGCCAACTCATACCTCTCCAGGCCTTCACACTGTGCTCAGAGCCAGTCAGGGCCTTCTCAGGGCTCCAGAAATTTCCCTCTGCCCAGAATAGACCAGATATACCAATCAGAGATGCTGTTGCATCTAGATTCCTCCCCAGAACAGGTCAAAGAGCACCTGCGCCTTCCCAGCCCCTAAGCCCATGGGCCCACTGGTGATCTGAGACCATGACCTTAGTGTCTTCCTTCAGCCCAGGGACCTTGGGCTGGCTTTCTGTGACACCTTTGAGGTAGTGGTGTCATTTCCATCCATTATCTTTTCCTGCCCAGCTCGCCTCTCAACAGCCAACCTGTGAGGCGGCCCGTTATAAGTCCCTTCAGCAGGCCCAGGTGGCCCTGAGACCCTAAATCCTCCCCTGCCTGCTCCACCTACAGAGCCCAGCCACACTCCAGGCCACACCCCTACCCCTTCCCTCATCTCTCTCCTCTTCTGTTTCCCCAAAGGAGGACTTGGCCCCTCAGGCACCTACAGCTCCAACAGCCCCGCCAGCCCTCTCAGCTCCACCAGCCTCACCAGCCCCCTGAGCCCTTTTTCATTGGTGTCTGGCTCTCAGGGGTCCCCCACTAAGCCCGGGTCCAATGAGGTAAGCTGAGATCACGGAGAAGAAGGTGGGTGGGGGAGGGAGGACTAGGTCCCCATTTGCCTGAAATTGTACAAGTTCTGTGCCCATCTCTTCCCCAGAGGCCTCCAGTCGTAGAGCTTCATCTCTGTCTAAGGTAGTCATTCTCACACCCAGTTTGGTGACCCTCCCTCCAGACTTCTCCTTTACTTGTTCTCATCTCCAACTGTCATCTTTAGTTGCCTTTCAGGGAAGTCTTCCTGAGCACCGGGATGGTTAGCAGAGACACCAGACACTTAATAAGAATTTAACTCTAGGATTGTTCTGCGGGTGAGAGGGCTGAGGGTTGGTGTGGGGGGCATTTGCCCAGTCAGCCAATCAGCAGGTGTTTTCGGAGGCTGTACTCTGGGCAAGGGACGGTATGAGACCCTCTCAGAAAGATGCCTGAGGGCCTTCACCCACCCAGCGTCCAATGGGGACCAAGACCCATTCACAGTGAACAGCCCTCCTCTGTAACGTGGTGGCATATGTCTCAGTACTGAGCCACGTGGCTCAGACTGTAAATGTTCTGATGTTCCAAAGAGAGGGTGGAACTTAAACTGGGCCATGAAGCATTGGGACAGGTAGAGGAACAAGGGAAAGGCATTACAGGCTGGAGAGCTGGCGGAAGCAAAGGTACAGGGGAGGGGTGTGCCCAATGTGATGGGGAGACAATAAGGAGAGAGCTTCAGAGAAAATGGGGGACCAGTGCACAGGCGGGGGCTCAGTAGAGGAGGGCCTTGTAGGCCAGGCAGGGTTAGCTCTGGAGGTGGAACTCCATCCAGGCGATGGGTGGGAGTTTGGTGGTCCAGGGCCCCGCCCCAGGCTCCAGCAATGTTGTCGTCCGCCTCTGCTAATGCTCTTTTCTTCTGCTCTCACAGTGGCTGCTCTTGTTCCTCCTAATGCTCTGGCTTCTCTCTGCCTCAGGAGCCTGGCCCCCCGCGGCCTCCCCTCCCCAAAGCCTACGTCCCCCTGGAGTCTCCTCCCACCGTGCCTCCACTCCCTAGTGAGAGCCGCCTCTGGCCATACCCCAACTCCCCTTCCTGGCACCGCAGTGGCGAGACAGCCAGGGGTCAGGTACCCAACACCCTTGGGTCCTGGAGGGCAGGGACGGAGGGAGCGGGGCCCGGCAGGAGACCAAGTCATTGTTCCCATCCCAGTATTAATTTTCCCACAGCTCAGTTTCTACTGGCCCTCTGTCAGACTCTGGGATAAGCAAAGGGATGGCTGAGACCCTCATACTGGTCCTCTTTCCCCTTTTTGCTTCCTGTGGACGATGAAAACATGAGTTTCCGCCCTACCCCGTGGCAGCCCATGGCTGTAGGTGGTGGGTTCTGCCCCCCTCCCTACCAGCATGACCAGACGATGGAAATCCAGTGACACCCCCCAACCCCCACTGGTGCCATTCCAGCCCCTTCCTGCCATTGTGCACCTCAGACCCCAATCCTCCCATGCTCTCCCTCTCCCCTTGCCTGTGTCTCTGCCTTGTCTATGTCCTCTGACTCTCGTCAGCCCCTGAAGTGTAAGGATACAGACCCTTTTCTCCCCTGTTCTGGCTCCTTCTCTCACCTGGATCCCTAGCCAAGATCCAGGAGAAATATGCAGTTAGGCTTGGAAGAGGTTGCATGGTGAGTAGAAAGACTCCTCAAATAGGCTCAGCTGCTTACTGGAAATATGCACAACCCTTGAGGGTCTGCCTAGTGAGGTGGGCATAGCAGGTATCATTGCCTCGGTTTTACGGACAAAGAAAGGTGATAGGACTTACCCATGCTCTGTAGTTGGGCCAGAGCTGGAGTTTGTGACCTCTGGTCTAGTCTCTCTGCACTCTCCTCACTGAGACTTAATTCTTCATCCCCGTGGGAGGGGATGGCTCAGATGATGTCTGAGGTCCCTTTCTAGTCACATGATTCTGTGAGACCACAACCCAAATGCCCTTTTCCTTCCCACAAAGCTCATCTTATTCTTGTGCTCAAGTCTTGGGTGGGATCCCAACAGAATCCACAGATAGCCTTGGCCCTGTAGCCCCCTCCTCCAACCATTCGTCCTCTGGCTCACAGCAAGTCTGTGCTTTTCATGTTTGCCAGGAGGACTGGTTGGGCTGAGGGATCTCTCTGATGGGCCTCAACGGAGGCCCTCTTGGAGGCCCTGAGCCCTCCAGTGTATCCTTGCCCACTTCCCAGCTGGCACACACAGTTTCCCTGCCCCATGTTTTTTCAAAGGTTTGCACTCCCACCACTGCAAAACAAAGAAACACCACCAGGGACCCAATTCTCGGTGGTCACTCTAGCACCATCCATCCATCTTCTCATCCCTTCTCCCTAGCCTATGGCAAGCTATGAGCAAAGCAAGAAAGACCCCCACCAGACCTCACCCCTGGACACCACTAGAGACGTCAGCCTTGTGCCCACCAGGCAAGAGGTGGAAGCAGAGAAGCAGGCAGCTCTCAACAAAGGTACTTCCTGTTCCATCCTCCCCTGGAAGTGAGGCTAAGGGTCAGAGAAGAGCCCAGACTGGTGCTCGCTCACATCCAAGGAGGTGCTTCCCCACCTGGGCCTCTCGCCTCCATGGAGGGCGGGACTGAGCCACTCTGAGAAGCAGGCTGCCCTGTGTCCCTTTTTATGGGACCCACTGGCTACTGCGTCTCCCTGCAGTTGGCATTGTGCCCCCTCGGACAAAGTCACCCACTGATGAAGAAGTTACCCCATCAAGGGTGGTGAAGAGGAGTGCCAGCGGGCTCACCAATGGACTCTCCTCCCGGGTGAGTGCACGCCCGCAGGCCCCGAGAGCTCGTGCAGGCCTGAGCTGGGCTGGGAGCCCAGGGGCCTCCGTGTGTCCACCTATCTGTCACTGTTCAAGAAACCCAGGACTAGAGGAGGAAGGTAGAACAAGAAGAAAGAAGGCAAGCGGAGGAGTTCTCCTTCAGGGAGACGTCACGGGACAAGGAAGCTATACATAATAAAGATACAAGAATATTTAACAAAATTATTGTAATGTGCCAGTGATGAAATACAAACGCAAAAGTCAGTGGTCAGAGTCAAATGTGCTGACCAGAGGCACCGTGTTAGTTTCCTGGGGTTGCTAGGAAGTTAACAAAACACCACAAACTTGGTGACTTAAGACAATAGAAGCTTATTCCCTCACCGTTGCAGAGGCCAGCAGTCCAGAATCAAGGTATCCGCAGGGTTGGTTCCTTCTGGAGGCTTGAGGGAGCCTCATTCCATGCCTCTCTCCTGGCTCTGGCTGTTGCTGGCAATCTTTGGCTTGTAGACGCACCCGCACCCCCCCCCCCAACTGCTGTCTCCACCTTCACATCACCTTCTACTCTACGTGTCTTCTTTTTTTCTGTTTCTTATAAGGACACCCATTATTCGGTTTAGGGCTCACCCTAATTGAAGATGATCTCATCTTGAGCTCCTTAACTTGACTACACCTGCAAAGACCCTATTTCCAAATAAGGTCACATTCACAGGTACTGTGGTTAGGACTTGGATATATCTTTTGGGGTCCACTCTTCAACCCATTACAGGCAGGCTTCCCAGAGAAGGGAAATTTTAAGGGATTAGGGCAGATGAAAAATCTGGGTGGGAGGGTGAGGCACCAGTCAGAGCCCCATTCTCCCACTACAGCAGGAGCGCCCCAAGAGTGCTGTGTTCCCTGGCGAGGGCAAGGTCAAGATGAGCGTGGAGGAGCAGATTGACCGTATGCGGCGGCACCAGAGCGGCTCTATGAAGGATAAGCGGAGGAGCCTGCAACTCCCGGCCAGCCCGGCCCCCGACCCCAGTGCCCGGCCCGCCTACAAAGTGGTAACGTCCTCCCAGCCCCCACAGGCATGGCCTGGCATCTGCCAACACTGCCCACGCCCAGGTCCCCACCAGCCTGGCCTGGAGGGGTTGCAGGGAGGGAGGAGGTTTTAGTCAGGGAGAGACCAGGAAGGACCCAAGCTGGGCGCCTGGGAGACCTGGGGGACGCTTGTCCCCCACTGGGCAGAGGAGATACTACAACAAGGGTTTCCTTTTTTGTGTGTTTAAAGAAAAATAATTCACGAAAAAGGAATGCCTTGACTATTTTGGCTGAAATGAATTATACAAAATTCAGTTAAGAGAGGTTAGTACAAAACCTGCAACCTAGAAGTAGGCGTCACTTGTTTCTAGAGCATTTCCTATGTGCTTAACATTGGGCTGGGGGTTACTGAAGGTAATCATAGCTCAACATCACATGGCACAGTACAAGTCACGATCCCTTTCATGTTATTTCATTTAGTCATTTCAAGGATGCTGGATTAGGAAGTATTACCCCCGTTTTAGAGATAGGGAAAAAAAGTCATGAGAAATTAAGGGATCTCTGGGCCACACAGCTATTAAGTGCAGAGCTGGGAGTAGCCCAAACTATTGGCCTAATTTTTCTTTCCATTAAATTTCAGAAATACAAGAAAAATTATGGCCCATGAGTCCTGCCCTCAAACAGTTTACATTCTAATTGGTGGACTAGGACTTCTAGCATATGAAAAAATTAGAGATCGATATAAGACACACCGAGTCAGTTGCCCAAAATATTATAAATGGCACAGGACGTGAACACAGGTACAGCAGGATGGGACAGAAGACAGGAATGAGACTTCACCTTGGGGCCCTTGTAGGTGAGCAGGCTTTGGACAAGCAGCATGGGAGAAGGATAGCTCAGCAGTGGGGGGTGGCCAGGTCAGGCATGCTAGGCAGGGATAGTGAGGACACGGGCATGGTTAGGGCTGCCTGGAGGCGTGGGTAGCAGTGGAGGTGCCGCTGGCAGTGGGACAGAGGCCCCGCGTGGTCACGACGGTGCTGCCGCCTAGGTGCGCCGTCACCGCAGCATCCATGAGGTGGACATCTCCAACCTGGAGGCAGCTCTGCGAGCAGAGGAGCCTGGCGGGCAGGCCTACGAGACACCACGGGAGGAGATTGCCCGGCTCCGCAAAATGGAGCTGGAGCCCCAGCACTATGATGTGGATATCAGTAAGGAGGTGAGCAGAGTCCAGGAGGGGCCGGGCGGGGGGAACCCCAGGAAGGAATAGAGGCGGTGACCTCGGTCCCTCCACAGCTCTCCACCCCAGACAAAGTCCTCATCCCTGAGCGGTACATTGACCTGGAGCCTGACACTCCCCTGAGCCCAGAGGAGTTGAAGGAGAAACAGAAGAAGGTGGAGAGGATCAAGACGCTCATTGCCAAGTCCAGGTAACAGACCTTGGGGTGAACCTCCACTTCCTCTACCCACCCTGGCTCCTAGGGCACCTGGGGCACTAGTGCCACTGCATCCAGTGCCCGGACTCATGCGGTTGGGGTTCCTGAGCCTCCCCAGCAGAGAGCAAATGGAAGCAGTGGTTCCAGGCAGCGGACCGGGCCCAGGCACGTGGCAGGGCTGGTGACGCTGCCACCGGTGCCAGAAAGACCTACTGGGCTCGTGCACGCGCTGTCATCAAGACAAACTGATGGGTTGCCCTCCGGTGACTTCTTTTCCCTGTCAAGCCTGCCCTAAATATTCACTTGACCCTTCTAGTTCATTTCTAAATGGTGCAGGTCCCAACACGCGTTTTGCTAGGGTCCCACTCACCCCAGGGGACAGGCTTGCTGGGAACCGGAGCCTGCACGTTCACAGGCCCCTGGATCCCTGCCAACCTCAGTCTCCAGGCCCCCCAAGCCAGTCGGACCATCCTGTCCCCCCCTCCATCTCTGTGTGTCTGTGCCTCTTTAGTATGCAGAACGTGGTGCCCATCGGCGAGGGGGACCTTGTGGACGTGCCCCAGGACTCAGAGAGCCAGCTGCAGGAGCAGGAGAAGCGGATTGAAATCTCCTGTGCCCTGGCGACCGAGGCCTCCCGCAGGGGCCGCATGCTGTCTGGTGAGACGGGCTGGGCCTCGCTCCGCCAGGGAGACCGGCTGACCAGGCGTAGGGGAGGTAGTGCAGTGCGGCAGGGGGCCAGGGACAGAACAGGGCGATGTTCCTTGAGGTCAGAATGAGCACTTATTGAGCGCCAGGGGCTGTGCTAGTCTCAGGGGGTGCAAAGGGGCCAGAGTTGCTGACATCTGGGAGCTCAGAGCCAGGATGACCCGCCTAGCTGCTGGACAGAGAAATGGCCAGAGGCCATGCGGGGAGCACAGGGGGCCATTCTACCTGGGCAGGTCCAGGAAAGGCCCAGAGAAGAGGCGATAACTGAGCCTGATTGGAAAAGATGCAAGTATGTACCAGTGGTGGAGCGAGGGCCAGCTATTCCAGGGTATTCTCTGACTTCCCATTCGTGCTGCATGCAAATAGCAGGAATGGAAAGGGAAGATGGTACAAGCAGCCAATACAGTCACCACCTTGGCTACTGACCCAAACCCACTTTTCTGCTAAGAAAAGATGAGTACAGGGAACTGACTTCACACTGATACAAAGGCTAGTGGGTCTTAGTGGACACTATGGGGTTGCAGCCAATAGGACTCACTTCCCCTCAGCTTGAGGAGAAGCACCCCGGAATAGAGGAGAATGTAATTGGGAAGAATAGAAGAGACCCTATGAATGGGAGGCTTTGAGGTGGAGGAAGGACAGTGGTTAAGTCATTAGCATGGGAGACGATATTCCCCACTCCTGAACACGAAAGGTGCTTAGGAGGGAGAGGGAAGGGGGGGGGTTCTGAAGGCCAGTCCAGACGAATGCCCTGGACGGATGCCAGGCTTGTGATGACTTTGGTTGAGTGGGCAGAGACAGGTTGTGCCAGCCAGAGTTATGGTAGCCTGGGCAAGTGTCAGATTAGAATCGTGGCTGGACGCACAGAGGAGGGAATGGCGTTTCATGTTGGTGACTTGGAGCGTTTCAGTTTTTGCTCTTTGAGGCTCGATTTCCTCATCTGTAAAATTCAATCTGTGTGAGGATGAAAACAAGGTGAGCTAAGCATCTAGCACCATGTCTGTCACCCAGTTACTGCTCAATAAATGCTAGCCGGCTGTAGTAGCAGTAGTGCTGGTGCTGTGCTGGTATTAGTTGAAATAGCAATAGCTAAAGTAGAAATAGGAATGTTTTGTGGGTTTTCTAGCTATTTTAAATATGGATATTTTCAGAAACCAGAGGGTTTTAGGCTACAGCAAAGGAGATTTAAGTAAGCTTTAAGGAAGAACCTACTAGCAGTTGGCATATAAATGGACATTAGAATGGGTGGCCAGGGAAAGCCCTTGGAGATACTTCAGAAACAGGCTTTCAGGTGGGCAGGAGTTGAGGGCAAGAGAAGGGATGGGCTTCAGAGAGCCGCATCTTGCAGCCAGAACCGAAGGCAGCAGAACCAGTTTGGCTACAAGGAGTCTTCTGTCAACCGCCCTGTAGTCTACCTGCAAAATGAACTCGAAGCTTCCAAAGATCAAATTCCACATGCTCTGGGCAAAAGGCAACTTCCTATTTCAAGGGTTAGAGCATACAGCACTGTTAAAACTTCCCTCTGCCCCTTGCCCTGTCCCAGCCCCTGGCTCTCTCTTCTATAGCTCCCGCGCCAAAGGTGCCACGAAAACAAAACCCACCCTGGCTCTTCAGATTCCCCCTTGATACCCATGGGCTTATATTTCAGGGTCAGTGTGCTGAAAACAAATGGTCACCTTGCTTTTGCCGAGACCCCAACTATTTAAAAAATGGCTGTGGCAGGGCCAGACCTCAGACTTAGCCCACTGTCCCCACCACCCCTGGCCTATGGCCCAGATTCCCAGAGCTGCAGCTCTGCCAAGCACAGCAGGCGCTGTAGGGGGAGAGTGCTGGGCACAGGGGGCATGAGGACAGTGCAGCGGGCAAGGGATGTAGTTAGTGCCTGAGTGGGGGTGTGGGGCCTGGATGCTGTGGTCGGTGGCGAGCTTGTAGCAGTTGTTGGTATACCTGGTGTGCAGTATCTGGGAAGATGCGGCAATTTTAAGTTTGTGTGTGTGGCGTGATGTCATTGCAGTGTCTGTATTGGGTAATGGTTGTAGATACATACGTATGGGTGCATATACACGTGTGTTATGTGTGGGTGGAGGGAAAGTTTGAGGACAAATATAGGAGTGTGTCTGTGTGTGCAAAATGTCTGTGGGTGTAGAGCGGAGACCCATTATTTATGAGTACAGATGACGTTTGGGAAGCTGTTGACATGAGTGTACAATACACGGGTGGAGGTAGTGCTTATGAATGCACACACTTACGTGTGATAGACTTTCTGTGCAGTATGAGGAATGATAAAGAGTATTTGTGTATATGTCGCGCACAGTGTATGTACTGCACATTTGTGAACACACACCTGTGTGTGCAGGGTGGAGAGAGCACAGCCTCATGAATGTGAGTACATATGACCGATTATGCCTGCAGATGTGGTAGCACTTGTGAACACACAACTGTAATAGCACATCTGTCCAATGCCTATCCACTGCATATGTGAATTTATTTTGATGGATATATTCCTAATGTGTTTAGTATTTTTCTGACTTCTTAAAGAGGTTGTATTTAGCAATCAATCTTTCTTGCTGTCACTCATTTAGTATCATTATAAACGTCCTTATTTTGCTGACCTCTGTGGAAGGGATGCACTTGGGGGCTGTAATCCATACAGATCTGTTTGTAGCCCTGCTAAATGCTACCAAACTGTTACACATTTTTTTGGTAATAGATCTTTATTGGAGTATAATTGCTTCACAGTACTGTGTTAATTTGTGTTGCACAACAAAGGGAATCAGCCATATGCATACACATGTCCCCATATCCCCTCCCTCTTGAGCCTCCCTCCCACCCTCCCTATCCCACCCCTCCAGGCGGTCACAAAGCACCGAGCTGATCTACCTGTGCTATGCGGCTGCTTCCCACTAGCTATCTATTTTACGTTTGGTAGTGTATATATGTCCATGCCACTCTCACTTCGCCCCAGCCTCCCCCTCCCACCCCGTGTCCTCAAGTCCGTTCTCTATGTCTATGTGTTTATTCCTGCCCTGCCACTAGTTTCGTCAGTACCAGTTTTTGTTTTTTAGATTTCATTTATATGCGTTAGCATACAGTATTTGGTTTTCTCTTTCTGTCTTCACTCTGTATGACAGACTCTAGGTCCATCCACCTCATTACAAATGACTCAATTTAATTTCTTTTTATGGCTAATATTCCACTGTATATATGTGCCACATCTTCTTTATCCATTTGTCTGTTGATGGGCACTTAGGTTGCTTCCATGTCCTGGCTATTGTAAATAGAGCTGCAGTGAACATTGTGGTACATGACTCTTTTTGAATTATGTTTTTCTCAGGGTGTATGCCCAGTAGAGGGATTGCTGGATCATATGGTAATTCTATTTTTAGTTTTTTAAGGAACCTCCATACTGTTCTCCATAGTGGCTGTATCGATTTACATTCCCACCAACAGTGCAGGAGGGTTCCCTTTTCACCACACCCTTTCCAGCATTTATTGTTTCTAGATTTTTTGATGATGGCCATTCTGACCAGTGTGAGGTGATACCTCATTGTAGTTTGTTTTTTTTTAATAAATTTATTTATTTTATTTATTTATTTTTGGCTGCGTTGGGTCTCCGTTGCTGCGCATGGGCTTTCTCCGGTTACTGTGAGCAGCGGCCGCTCTTTGTTGCGGTGCGTGGGCTTCTCGTTGCTGTGGCTTGTCTTGTTGCAGAGCATGGGCTCTAGGCGCGTGGGCTTCAGTAGTTGTGGTGCACGGACTTAGTTGCTCCACGGCATGAGGGATCTTCCCGGACCAGGGCTTGAACCCGTGTCCCCTGGATTGGCAGGTGGATTCTTAACCACTGCGCCACCAGGGAAGCCCCCTCATTGTAGTTTTGATTTGCATTTGTCTAATAATTAGTGATGTTGAGCATCTTTTCATGTGCCTCTTGGCCATCTGTATGTCTTCTTTGGAGAAATGTTTTAAAGTTATTTTGTCTACTTTTTACAGAAGATTTTCTCTCTTCAGTTGTGCCTTATATAGATGTCAGTGGGCCTCTCAATTCCTCTCTCTCTCTCCTGATTTTCCTGTTTCTAATCTCTCATGGGCTAGAATCTCAGCAAGTCAACATATATCAGAATTGTGTATAAATAAGAGTAACTGGACTCCAAGGAGCTCTTCAATGAATAAATTGTAAGAACTTCACTGCATGTACATTGTAACATCTGTTTGGCTTCCTTGAGATCTTCCTTGCTTAGGTTTTGATTTTTTGACTCTTTTAAAAGTTGAAGTTGCCAGGCAACTAACCATTATCTGTGATACGGACATGCACACGAATGTGTGTTTTGAAAGCATTTGTGTATGTATTTGTATGGCAAGTTACAAGTGTGTTAGGTCATGTGCAAGGCACAGGTTCAGAAGTGCCCATACACACACATCTGAGTTACGTGTGCTGAGTAGAAAGGTTTCGTATTGCTGGATCCCATGCACGGACTGTGGATCACTTCCTGTTGGGGAGAGCCCTGCGTGTCTTATGTATGTATGTGGGCGTGTGTAGATATGCGTGGGGCTGCATTGGCCCTTTCTCTTGTGCAGAGGCCAGGGAAGGTGATGAGGTCCAGGGTAGGGTGGGAGCAAGAGACTGGGAAGTTCAATGCCAGGATCCCTCTCTTGGGGGAAACACAGTGTGACCCTGGCTGAGGTCTGGTTCTTCTCTGAGCCTGAGTGAGGATGTTCTCTCACAGCTGCACCAAGGGTGCACAAGGGTCCGGAGACGGTGCAGAGCTTGTTCCTAACAATACGACTCCCCTTTCCTTGTCCTTCATTTTGCTGTTCTCAACGTGAAATAATAATGATAATACAGTAAAATCTCATTAATTCTAATGTCAGCACTTTAAGGCCTTTAATGATCTGTTTAGGGGTGGATTGGAATTTGCCTTTCCTGGATTGATGAAAAGAGATATTAAGTGACTGTGGGGAATCGTTTCTGAACCCTCCAGCCTAAGTTAACCGACTGGCTTGAAGCCCGTCGGAAACCTGTTTGCATGGAGTTGGTAAACACGGTGATCACTTGGACTGAGTCACTGGATGAGGGCCTGATGATTTGTACTAGTGTGATTTTACTGCACTATGAATTGTGGTCACTAGCGATGTCACTGCCTATGAGGTGCCATCCCTCGTTCTGTTCCACAGTCGTGGAAAGGTACGTGTATCTCTCCCGGTTGCAGGGATGGAAGCGGAGCCCTGGGCTCAGAGGGGCTGGGCCTCGCCCACAGTCACACTGGCTCTCAGCAGAGCCTGGACTGGGCCAGGGCTCCTCTGGGGCCCCATGCTCTCCTCCATGGCGCCCCTGGAACCAGGCCAGCTCTGCCTCAGCTTGAACAAGTTCCCAAACTCAGCTGTCCTGCTTGCCTCCTGCCTTTTGCTCCCCGCACCGCATGGAGGGGGGCCTCGCTTGCTCTGGGCGCCCAACCTCCCTCCTCCCACCCCCGGCCGCCCCTATTCACTTCCCTGTTCATTTCTGTTTCCAGTGCAATGTGCCACCCCAAGCCCTCCCACCTCCCCTGCCTCCCCGGCTCCACCAGCCAACCCCCTATCGTCTGAATCCCCACGGGGCGCCGAAAGCAGCCATGCCATGCGGGTCTGAGCTCTGACGTAAGCACTTTTCTACTGTATTTCATCCAGCCCAGGGAACGGGGACCCCTCCCCTCACCCCCACTGAGCCATCTGCACCGTCTTGTTCCATCCGGCACTGCTTCTCCCCTCACCCCAGTGCCCCTTGTCGCTCTTTCCCTTCCATCCATCTGCTTGAGCCCGCAAGCGTCCCCAGCGCAGTGCCGGGCTAGAGCCGGCTGGCAGGGCCGCTTCTTGGATGCTGCAGTGCCAGTGGCTTTGCTTCTCCAGAAGCAGACGGGAACAGAGCTGAGGCCTCTCCTGTCCGCTGTCTGAGGGACTGCCCTGACTCCCACCCCTGCACTTCCTGTCGGCCAAGAAGCCGGTCATCTTTTGAGATACACAGCAGTCCTGCCTCAGAAGCTGCTTGTCCCAGATCTTATTTCTCCCAGATCACTCCCAGATCTTACTGTAAATTAAAATAGCCCTGGACGATTCTAGGCAAAGGCTGTGTCCCTTCTTTCCCCCTAGCACGCAGCTGCTCAGGATCAGGCAAGTGCGCAAGAATTGACTTCTACTCGTTTGTTTCCCTCTCTCAGGGTTGAGGGGGTGGGCGGGTTTCCACAGGTTTTTGCAAGGCAAGACTTCTCTCTGGGAAGGGTGGGCTGGAGGGTCTGCCCCTCTGTGCAGCGCTTTTCTCACCCGTGTCTCTCTCCTCCAGTGCAAGCCCTGGCTGAGGCCAATGCCGTGAAGCTCCACAGAACCACGTTCTGAAGCCTGCCTCTGCCCATCCTGGCCCCCCGCCCCTGTGCTCCCATGGGAATGCCACAGAGAGCCAGGCTGGGGGCCAGGCTTCTGCCGAGAGGAGCACAGATGCCTCGGTGTCCACATACCCACGGCGCCCGGCCCTGAAGTCCTTGCTGCTCAGACGGTGGTCCTAGGCCAGGGCGTGAGATGGTGGGGCGAGGAGCGCCATCCTATCTGATGCCCACGGCACAGGGAGCCTAGGTCTGGCTCTAACTGGGGTTGTGATGGCCCTACTGGAACACTCCCTGATGGAGAAGATGCCCTGGTGGGGAATGCGCCCTGGGCTATCTTAGGTTAGGACTCCTCTCTTGACACCGAGAACAGCACCCACCATCACCCCCTTCCCCCATCAACCCCGCCGTCCTGCCCCAGCTGTGCCCAGGGTCTTGGCACACCTCTGCTTATGGGTACTCCTTTGGGGTCCAGTGGAGACTGACCACCCTGCCTGAGCCAAAGGCAAGATGATGAGAGATGGGGAGAGGCTCCTCGGCTCCCAGAAGACAGTGCTGGCTGTGGATAGAGAGAAGCAGGTCTGTGCAGTGTCTGAGGGCAGGTTGAGAAGGGTAGCAGAGAGAGAGGGAGAGGTCTCAGGACAGTGGGAGGAAAGGGAAGCAGCAGGACTCATGCGCAAGTAGGAGGAGGAGGACGGAGATGAGAAGGGGTAAGGAATTGGTTTCCCCAGGGTGGAACCTTAGGTTAGTGCCAAGTACAGTGCCAGCTGTTGGCTCTGCTTCTCCCACCTCGTCCCCAGGATCAGCGGGGCTGCCAGACCGAGGACCTGCCGTGGAGCACACTGCTGTGGGCATGGAGGTGTGAGCTGAGGGCCCGGGCAGCAGCAGTCTGGGAGATGGCTCTTTCTAGGTCTGGGCCTGGTTCTGGGGTCAGGAGCAGAGAGAAGGACCTGTCTTACGGAGGGTGTGGTCAGCCTTGGGGCCTTTCCTAAACATTTCTGTGACATTATCTTGTCTCCCTTCCCCCTGAAATGTGCTGTGGGCCAGCTGAGCGTGTGCCCTGGAAAGAGGGAATGTGGCCTTAATCTGGTAGGCCAGATTCTGGGGCCCTACGCTGCATTCCAGGCATCCCAGATGAGGACAAGCTGAGGTTGTATGGAAGGTCTCCCTTCTAGCTTGGCTCACTCACGACCCACCTACCCAGGGAGCCAGTAGTGGAGAGACAGAAGCAAAGCCCATTCTCCCTATGCTCCACCCACCTTCAGATGAATGTAGCCAGAGAGGATGGAGGAGAGAGAGTGAAGCTGAAAAACCTTGGCCCCTAGGCCTTCTCTTTGCCAGAGTTGCTGCCCAGAGACTTCATTCTGACCTCCAGCGGCCCCAGGAATGATTACTTCATCTTCCAACAATTCCTCTCCACTCCTTCATGGCTGGGACAGTTATGGTTCATATGCAAGTAAAGTTGACAATTCACTCAACAAATATTTATTGAGCACCTTTTATGTACCAGGCACTGTTCCAGGTGCTTAGGATATTCTCATGCTTCTGAGGGTTTACAGACGGGATTCCACTCACCTTCACTTCTAGCAGGTTTTCTGAACATGACCCTTGGCTGCAGTTCCCATCTTCAGCACAGCTCAAGCACCCCAAACCTGTCCTCCCCCGCCACAGACTGGCAGGTGGGATTGGCTCCCAGGTAACCGTCTCTCCCTTCTCCATCTTCTCCCACACCTTATCCATCCATAAGAAACAGATTTTTCGGGGCCTTCCATGCCTTCCCCTTTCTTTGTCTGTGTCTCCTTTTTTTTTTTAAGTGATATTTTTAGAAATACATGTAAAATACCAAGGGTTAATGTCTGCCCCTCTGCCACCTCTCTCTCACCTCTTATTTCATAAAGCTGGCTCTTTATGTTGCTTTACATGCCTTAATATATGTTTTATGAAGATTATACATATTATAGATGTATATGTAATATATATATATATATTTGTTTGGATGTCTGATCCTTTACTAGAACTCCTGCCCAGGCCCATTTTCTCTCCTTTACTTTCCACATCATTCCTAGCATACTGCGGCCATACCCCATGCCTTTTGATCCAAAGAAGGGGAGAGGAAAGACTTATTTTAAGACAGATCTATTTTACGCTTTTGTTATAAAAGCAAATCTATTTTCAAAATGTGCAATGTCTGAATGGAATTGGCAAATGATACGAGGAGACTGGGACAGCTGCCTCTAGGTCCAACCCTCCACCCTTCCCTCCTCCTCGGCAGCTTCCTTCCTCCCATTCCCCAGTCTGCAAAGGGCTGGTCCCCAGAGCTCACCCGGAGAGGATCTTGCCAGGGCAGGACATTCTCTTGCAAGTCCTGGTCTAAGGATTTGATTACACTGTCAACTTTTGATGACCCTCTAGGGTTATTGGGTGTGAACCCTCTTCGAGGAAATGTTTACAGTTGTGTGCACAAAAGTACAGCCTTGCAGGCACACACACCCCAGATGTGCTCCTGGACCACCTCCTTTATCACCCTGCTGGAAAGGGCAGCCTACACCAAACAGCACTGAGAATGTCAGTCTATTCTTTGATGGACCTAGAATATGGTGCAACAGCCAAAGGAAACGGGTTGGCATCACGGGTCCTTCGGGGCAGATACATTCAAGTTCCTTGGACTTCTCACACTCCTTTTCACTTGATCCCTCACTGGTCTGGGTGACACCTATGGCATCTGTCTCCCTCTGTGACCTTTCTTCTGGGGGCCATTGTTAAGGGGATGGTACCCCAGTCTGGCATCCAGACTGCGAAGTCAGCCCGGAGGGTCCCACGGACAAGGTACATCTCAGACTTGCCAAGGACTTTCTCGCTGCTGGGGCCCTGAGCTAAGCCAGCTCAGCCTTCCAGACTGCTTATCGACTATTGAAGTGGGCAAGGGGCTCTCGCCTTGCAAGAATTTGGGCAGAATGGATGTCTTTTGTCCAGATCTGGAATCAAGGGTTTTGGAATCTAGCACAGAGCTCCTGGCCAGCATGTGAAGCCTGGCTTCCCACTTTGACATTTGCTGGCACCCTATTCCCAGCCTAAAGCAGCTTGCTGTGAATGAAGGGGGCCTAGATGGAGGCCCAGGGGGAAGTAACCGACCTGGTGACAGCCCTGGTTACTAATCTAGGGCCTTCCCAATTAGCACATTACCTCCCTCATCAATAACCAAGAAGCTGTAATCAAATACTAATACTGTCACTTTAGAGTTTTTCTGAGGTTGCAAGCTGTGCGCACTTGCTCGCCTTCCTTGGTGAGAGGGATCCTCTTGGAGCAGGGCTGACTATAGCAAGACAGAGTTAATTCCTTTCCCTTTAGGTACCCCCTGACAACCTGGCAGCTCTTAAAACTAAGGAAAATATGAAATATACATATATATATATACACCTATATCTATTTATGCACATATTGGGGCCAATTTGATTTGCTAGTATTAGACAATAAACCATACAAGGAAATTTATGACTCAGTGTCTTTATTTAGTATAAAAGTGACCTTAGAAGAAGAGTTAAGATTAGATAAACAGAGGGCATCTCTGTCAGGGGACCAAACAGCCGTACCAGCCCCTTAGCATCTTTCTAGCCAATGAGCCCCTCCCCAGGGAGGGGCCATCCTGACTGACAGGCGAGAGCTTGCTTCCCTCTCAGCAGCATTCTTTTTAGATATAGGTACTGAAGCACCCAGTGAGTTCTGCATTTGTATCTTGCAAGTTTGTATAAACCCAATGCAGGGAATAAATGGTTTGTACAAGTGGTGTGTCTCTGGCACTCTGTGTCCGTGTCTGCCTGTGGCTGGCCTTGGGGTCCCTGAGTGTTTACGTGCTTGGCAGAAAAGGGGAGGGGTATCTGGGGCCATCCTTCCCTGACTAAGAGAACTGCGTTCAGAGCATATGCACCACCCATTCCCCCCATGCCTTGGGCTGTACATCTCAGCCTCCCCAGGCAGGGATCCTGGAGTTCTCAGAAGCGTGCCACCTCCCCATGAACTAGGGAATGATGGTTTGTTGTCGACACCACTGTCATCTTTTTGATCCGGGTGACCCCAGATCAAGGTTTGTCCCAAGGTCCTGTACAATGGAAATATCAGATTCTTCAGGCCCTGGAAGCTTCCACTGAAGGTGGGGGCAGGGAGGTGGTATCAGAAAGGTTGCCCAGATTCTTTTCATCTAGCCTCAGTGTTTTTGGATCATTTCTCTTGGCAGGTGCTCAGTGGTTATCCCTTATTGACACTCAGTGTGAAGGACTTTACCAGAGCTGCTCAATTTGAAATGTTTGTGAGGAGTGAGAGTCAAGAAGCCCTGTGAATTCTATGGGCCGGGCTGTGGAGAGAGGACGTGAGCCCAGGACAGCGGCAGGCTTCCCTGGGCTTCTGCAGGATGTCTGGGGAGAGGAGGAGGCATTAATGGTTCAAGAAAGAGGATATAGGAAGGCAAGCTTCTTGTAATTCTTGATTAGCCTCAGTCTGGTTCTAATGGCTGATTTTCAATTCTGGACACCTCTCCTCATCCCTAAAAGGCTAGTGGAGTATGTATTTTGTATCTATCATCTATCTATCTATACTTTTAAAAATAAGTTAAATGACTGGATTTTGGATTTTGTAACATCCCTGGGAGAGCTATAAACCTTGATGTCCTTTGTGAAGCAGGGAGAATTGGGACCAGATACAGGCTCAAGACAGACCTTTAGAGCTGGAGGAGGTATACTGGAGAAATTGTCAATTTCCAGGACCTGGCTCTCTGTCTGCAGTTCCCCCTCTAGGCCAAAGCCATTGACTTGGAGAGGAGGCGGAATGTGAGAGCACAGGGCACTGCTGGGCTCTTCTTTCCAAGCATGATGCTCACAGGTCCCTGGCCGCTCCACCCTCTGGCCCAGATCAGCCCTTCTATCAAGCCAGGCTGGGGTTGCAAAAGGGGGCAGTAGTCAGGAACTATAAATGAAAAAGCAACTAGCAGAATGCCCTTTAAGGAGTAGTGCTCTGTAACCGTGTGGTCGTATATTTATTCTTGAAGAGAAGCATGCTAGGGTCAGGCGGCAGCCAGGCTTCAGACCCTGCTGCTGACAGGGAACGGGGGCCATGCCACATGCCCCCTTATCTCTAAGCCTCCAGTGCAGAACTGGCTCGCCCCATTGCTGAGATTGATGGAGGAAAGGAGATGCCGTGCTCAACTCCTGGCCCCGCTCCTTGCTAGCTGCATGAAGATTTGGACAAGTCACTAAAATTCTTGAGTCTCAGTTTCCTCATCTGTGAAATGGGGATATTAACTGCCATCTTATGGAGCTCTCAAGAAAGTCAAATGAAAAAATGGATGAAAAACCCTTTGAAAACAAATTCATTTACAAATGAGAGGAGATGGTGGTGACACTGTGTTGGCCCCTTGGCTGCCTTTAGGGACATGATGAGGGAGGAGGGAAAATGTTTCCCAAGGTCTCCCCTTTGCTGGCTCCGTAGCCTTCGCTGGAGGACGTCAGCAGGGGCCCTGTTGTTCAGCCATCTGAGGTGTCCTCCCCCTGCCCACTTCTATTCCTCCAGCCCCAGGGAGTAGCTCCACCATCCCAGCCCTTCCCCACGTTGATCAGGACAGGCTTTCCAGGGCCTACGTCCTCCTCCCTGGGGTTGCCCCCCATGAAGGGGGCCCCTCTCCAGGACGATGGGCTATAGACAAACCCCTTGGGGCCCAACTCTGGTGCCCAGTGCTGTAATCTGAGAGTCAGATGAAGAGGGCCCAGATTCAGGAGGGTTCAGTTCTGAGCTTACAGGTGGGCTCCATTGTTAGGGGAGGTATTGTTAGTTGCTATTTTATACTCCTGTGGGAGCAGTTTAAAACCACAATTAAGAGGAGATCAGAAGTCTTTCACATAACAGCATTTAACAGTGTAAGAATAATAGTAATATTAATAACAGTAATTATTATAACTATACTAGAATAATAAGAACAATGGCTCGTTATTTACTATGAGCCAGGCACCTGGTTCTATGCAGTTCACATGCGTTTACTCACTAATTCTCATTATATCTTTACGTGATAGGTACTATTATCATCAAAGGAACTGAGGCACAGAAAGGGTGAATAAAATACCTGTCTCATGGAGCTAGGATGAAGCCCAGGGCGCTCTGATTTTATAGCCTGAGCTCTTAACCTACCAGTTTCAATGGGGATGATACCGCCCCCTAGGGGTGATTTTGGAAATTTTCAGGGGAGCTTAAGTTGTCTCAGGGCTAAGGGGGCAAAACTATTACTGGCATTTGGTGGCTGCAATGCACAGGGCAGGTTTCCAAAATATATAATTGCTTTCTGTCCTGCACAACTTTAAAATGTACAAACGGACTAAACCCACTACCAGTATGTCAGTCATACTGGAATTCATGATAGTCCTAACAAGTTTTTATAAGCTAAGTTTTTTTTAAAAAATAAGTTCTATGAATAACTCAGTAAGTTAGGAGATGGTTATTATGGAGAAGGCTCTTAAGTGGAATAAAGACATTGCCTCAAAATTGTTGAATAATCTACTCCACGCGTTGTCTACACAATGTATTCTAACATTGCAACTACTGTATATTTGGTTCCAATGCAGCAGGGTCTTACTGAATAAGCAAAGAGGCTGACTGAAAACAGTTGACAGAGGATCTCTGAGAGAACCTCATTAGAGCAAAGATACTTGAAATGCAAGGGGTCTCCTTGGATCTCCTCAAGAAATGTTTTTAGAAATTATTTCATATTATTGCCTCCTTTATATTTTTAAAGTTTTTTTACAGCCCAAAGACGAACACCTACGTTGTAACAATTATATGTGGAAATGTTTTGGGGAATTGCCTGTTGTTTTTCTATTTTTCTCTGACACTGTCCCAGGGGTCCACATTCAATTATGCTAAACGGCTTATATCACCACTTCTCTTTCCAATCCATCCACTCTTCCCCATTGCCTATTGGAAATATATGATCTCCAAGGCCTTTTAAGGTCGCACAGACTGAATTTTGCCTCAACACATGATGGCGTTTCAAAACACAGATCTATGTGTCTGTGACATGTCGCCACTACCCCACCCCATGTGGTAACATGGGGAGCTATTTAAACGACACGCACAACAAACGCAGTTTTTGGTTGGTTTGTTTGTTTTTTGGCTGCGCAGCACGGCTGGCGGGATCTCAGTTCCCTGACCAGGGATTGAATCCGGGCCATGGCAGTGAAAGCCCTGAACTCCCTCAAACTCAGTTTGTTTGCATTCACATGGCGTTTCCTCAATGTCTCCACCTTGCCATCTATAACTTGCTTTGCTATGTTATCTCTACTTCAGTGAAGTTTATTTCCCTCTTTTTTTATATGCAAGGACCTCTGGTCTGTTTTTACTTAGCTAACATTAGTTTTTATTCTAGTATTCACTCCCTACTGTTCTTTCATTTTCTTTTATGGAGAGAGGGGTTATTTGGGTTTTTTGGAGAGGTGGTGGTATATAATGGTGGTCTATTTCTCTTAAGTTCAAACTTATTACAAGTAGGTGCAAGCAATCTGCCTACTTACGTCTTCTGTTAAGTCTTGCCTGAACACATATACTGAGAGACATTGTGTTTTATTATAATTTTTTCTTCTTTATTATAATTAGCTTTGAGGGTTTTTTTAATGATGTATGTAGACTGGTCATATCATCTATGAATTGCACTGCAGGATAGAGGGGACATTACAGAGGGAATGCTGGCTCTAATGGGATTGAGAACCACTGCTCTACAATGAGAGAAAGGATGTTAGGAACTGTCCAGCCTCTCTTTTTTTCAGGCCCACAGAGGGTGGAAAGGATACAGCCACATCTACACAACTGGTGGGTGGATTAGAACCAGGCTTCCTGAATCGTTGTCCAGCCCTACCCTAAGCCTAAATTCATCTTTCATTTTCCATAGCTCAACTTCACAGTCCAAAGTTGGGCACTGCTGGAGGAAAGGAGGTCGAAGCCCTCCGTGTCTAACTCCCTTGGGACATTTTTGCCCTAGATTCAACCGAATCTGGCGCTCTCCTAAGGCTGCCAGCAACAGGTTTTACTCGGTTGTTTGTCGCCCCTAGTGTCTAGTGTGGGTACTGGCACAAAGCGAGCAAACTACTTACAAGATGAATTTAGTACTTTTCCAGAGAGAAACAGATCCCAACTCTTCCCACACCTTCCACCAAGCCAGTAAGGAATCCAGGTACTTCCTAAATCCCAATTCTTCCATAAAGAGTCCAAATTTTGCAAAAGAGATGGAAACAGCTGAACTCAGCCTCAGGGCATGGGGTGGTGGGGAATACAGGGGTCAGATGGGAGTGGCCTTCTCCGAGTGGGCGGAGCGCGTGGGTGGGAGCAGTGCCCTCTGGGAAGAACCCGGAGGGAGACTCCTGACTTTAAGCAGCCGCGCGCGTGCGTGTGGGGGGGGGGGGGGGGCGCGCGCGTGCGTCTGTCTAGGGGGAGTTAATGATTTACCAGAGGCTCATTTCACAACTTACCAAGGGTCAGCTTCCCTTGGGCATGTACAAGTTCGGTCCTCTGGGCTCCTCACCCCTTGCCAGCTTCCACCCGGAAGGTCCCCCAGGCAGCCCGCAGCATGATCTCCATCACCGAATGGCAGAGTGAGTGCGAGGGGCCGGTGCTGTCGAGGGGGCTGGCTGGGCCGGCTAGGGTGGGTCAAGATGCAGCCCTTCCCAGCCGGGATCTTTCTCTGGGGAACCTGCAAGGCGACCTCTGGAGCTAGTGGCTGGGAGCTGCCCTGCTGGCATCCTTCAGGCAGCACGGCCAGGGCCGGGTGTGGCTCCCTGCCTTCCAGGGGTTGGGGGGTTGCCCAGGGCCCCCAGGTAGCCAGAGGCTGGTGCCTGGAGGAACTGGCAAGTTCACCACTCAGGCTGGTCCCTTCCCCATTCAGGATTCTTAAACATGGGATACTACAAGGGTGGACCTAGAAGGCCTCTGCCTATTGAGACATCTTTCCCCCACAAACTCTTAGGGTATCCTGTGGCCCTGGCTCCTTCTTATCAGAAACTAAACTCAGATCCCCTCCCCAAATCACTCTGTCCTCACTCCTAAATATCTTTCCCCTTTATTCAGGGAGGTAGTCCCAAGGTCCAGGAGAAGTGGTGAAAACTGTGGCTCTATAAGTTTCATTTGGGTGAGTTACTTAAAGCCAGTGTCTTATCTGTGAACTGGAGATAATATTCATTCATTCACTGAACAAATTTGTCTCCTTTATGTACCAAGCACTGTTTTGGGCACAGGGTATGCAACAGTGAATGGAACAGACATATTCCCTGCTTATGTTCCAGAATGAGGAAACAGGTAATTAGCAGATGAAGTCAGTATGTAGTATGTCAAATGGTGATACCTCCCTCTGGACAAAAATAAAACAGGGTAAAGAAGCTTCGGAGTGCGGGGTAGGAGGGGTGACTGTTTTGTATAGAGTGGTCACTAAGCTTACCTGGGAAGGTACTTTTATACAGAGACCCATAGGAAGTGAGGGAGCAAAGCCACGCAGCTGTCGGGGGGGGGGGAAATGTTCTAGGAAGAGGGGACCGCCAGTGCAAAGGCCCTGAGGCATTAGCATATTTTGGTGTGTTTGAAAAACAAGGAGGCTGGTGTGGGTGGAACAAAGTGAGGAGAGGGGAGAGCAATAGGAGGATAGTCAGGGAGGTCACTCAGAGGCCAGGCTGTGTAAGAATTTTGGTTTTATCTCCATAAGATGGGAAACAATTAGAAGGTTTTGTGCAGAGGAGTGACATAATCTGCTTATATTTTTAAAAGATCACTCTGGGTGCTGGATTGAGAATAGACAGACTGTGGAGGGGTGGGGTCAGCAACAGAGAGACCAGTTTTGAGGCAAGAGATGGTGAAGGGGACCAGTTCCGAGGTGAGAGGTGATGGAGGAGACCAGTTCTGAGGTGAGAGATGGCGGAGACCGGTTCTGAGGTGAGAGACAGTGGAGGAGACCAGGGTGGTAGCAGCAAACTGGTGGGGAGTAGTCAGTGCTGGATCTGCGCTGAGGAAATTTCTGAAAGGATTTGCTGATGGCCTGGATGTGGGTTGTGAGAGAAAGAATTCAAGAATGCCTCCGATATTTTCAGCCTGAGCAATTAGAAGGGTTGAGTAGCGGGGGAAGGCAGGATTTGGGTTTTAGACATGTCGAGTTCCATGTCAAGTAGGTAGTCAGGTATATTAGTCTGCAACGGAGAGAAATTTGGGAGTTGCCAGCGTAGGGATGGTATGTAAAACCATGAGGTCGCCTGGGCACAGTTTCTCAGCCTCCCCACTACTGACATTTGGGGGCAGAGTAGTTCTTTGTTGTGGGGGGAGGGGGATCTGTCCTGTCCATTGTAGGATTTTAGCAGCATCCCTGGCCTCTACCCACTAGATGGCAGTAGCACACTCTCACTCCCACTTGTGACCATCAAAATGTCTTCTTATGTTACCAAATGTCCCCAGGGGAACAAAATTGCCAACCTACCCATCAGCCCCACCTTCCACCCCAAGTTGAGAAACACTGACTTAGGGGAAAAAATAGAAGAGGGCTGAGGCCTGAGCCCAGGGGCAAGCCAACATTAAATCAAAATGGGCTAAGTTCTATGAAGAATGTGCTAAGTGAGTCCTACGAAGAGAAAAAATATGAGGGAACCAGACTAAGTCAGGAACAAATAGTGGACCAGGTTTCCCTGAGAAACCGACATGTGCGTTGAGACCTGAAGGAGTACGTGTTGGGCAGATAGCGAGTGGGGAGAAACCGCATGTACCAAGGCCCCGACGCAGGAAGGCTCGTCATGGAAACAATGATGTGTTTGGAGTGTGGCAGGCAAGGGCAGAAGATGAAGTTGGACAAGCAAGCCTAGGCCCCATCATGCAGGGCCTGTAAGCCAAGGCATGGGTGGGAGGACTCTGTTGCATTCTAAGCCAGTGGGAAGCCATGACGGATTGTACGCTGTGCTAATATGTTTTCCAAGGCCCCTGACTGCTGTGTGGAGAAGGGATAAGAGGGTGGCAGGAATGAAGCAGGAGACTAACTGGGGGATGTCGCAGGAGTCCAGGAAAGAGATAATGGTGGCTTAGAATTAAGTGGTAAGAGTGGAGAGAAATGGACAGCTTTCAAGATACATTTAGGAGGAAGAAGCAATAAAACTTAGCTGTGGATTGAATGGAGGAGGGGTGGTAGGAACAGTGAGGGAGACTCAGTGATGGATCTTGGGCTTCTGCCTCGAGCTGCTGAGTGGGTGGTGATGACATTTCATTCATTTGGGGAAAACTGCCAGGTGCAGCTTGAAGGAAGGAAAATCAATAGCTCAGTTTGGACCTGTTGAGTTCAAGATGCCTTGGAGAGAGAAAAACATGCAGATATGCCAAGTAAGCAGCTGGATAGGAGTTTGGAAGCTCAAAGGAGGCATGGACTAGAAAGATAAATATCAACATTGTCAGCACACAAGAGATACTTAAAGATGTGTAAATTCGTGTGAAACTAGAATGAGAAGAGAAATGAGCTGGAGCTGAAGCCCTGAGCAATTCAAACCCCAAGAGAAGAGAAAGAAGTGGGAGCTGGTGAAGAAGCCTGGGAAAGAGTGGCCAGATAGCAGGAAAGAAATCAAGAATATGGTGTCACGGAACCCACCACAGGACATTTCAAGAAGGGAGTGGCCAACTGCTGACAGATGAGGACCGACCCCTCTCCTTTGGATTTGGGAACATGGACGTCATGGAAGGCCCAAGCAAGAGCCTCTCTGTAGAGGGGGTGGGGGCAGAAGTGGACCGGACAGGGTTGGTGAAAGGCACTTTTTCTAGAGCCAGTCTGCTGGGTTCACACCCTGGTTCTGCCAGCTGCTGGCTGTGCACCCCCTGGGCACAGGTTAAGACCGCTCAGTGTTTCCGTTCTGTTTGTGAAATGGGGCTAAAGCACACCTACCTCATAGGCAGTTATGAAAATTCAACGACTTAATACACATAAAGTGCTTAGACTGCCTGGTACCATATGTTCATTAGTGTTAACAATTATTACTATTAATCACTGTTGTTAATTTTGAAAAGAGAAACAAGCTTCTTTCTCTTCCCCTTTGCCTCCTTCCTCTTCCTGAACAATTCAGTCTTAAAGCCATGAGGTAGCAGGGGGGCGGTGCCCAGGGCGGGTGTCAGGGTCCTCGCCGGGCTGGCGGGTTCACACTGGTGCCAGGCCAGGGGGAGGGGGGCATCCCGGGACGGTTGGGGTGGAAACTGGAGAGTAACTTTATGGTGGAGGGGCCTGCAGACTCCACCTTGATGAAGTGCTTAAAGAAACATCATTCAGTAACAGGTCAAATTGGAACTGTGCATCACCTAATAGATGTAGTGAGAAGAACACAGCATCACCTCTTGTTGATATCTCTGCATAACCTGAATCTAGTCATGAGGAAACATCAGACAAACCCAAACAGAGGGACAGCTACAGGATAACTGGCCCAAATCTTCATAAGTGTCAAGGTCATGTCAAGGAGAGACTGAGGAACTGTTTCAGACAAAACAGCCTGAAGAGACATGGCAACCACATGCCACATGTGATTCTGAACTGGATCTTCTTGCCGTGAGTGATATGACTGGGACAACTGATGAAACCTGAATGGGGTCTGAGGGTTGGATGGTAGTAATGTATCAGTGTTAATCTCCTGACTTTGACGTTGTGTCCTGGCTGTATAGGAGAATAAAGGAAACCACAGCCAAGTATTCAGGGGCGATGAGATAGCCGGTGGCAACTGCTTTCAAATGGTTCAGGAAAAAAATTCTTTGTACTGTACTCGCAACTTTTATGTCCATTTGATATTGATTTTAAAAAAAGAGGGAGAGGGACTTCCCTAGCGGTGGTTAAGACTCCGCCTGCTGGGCTTCCCTGGTGGCGCAGTGGTTAAGAATCCACCTGCCAATGCAGGAGATGCGGGTTTGAGCCATGTTCGGAGAAGATCCTACATGCTGCGGAGCAACTAAGCCCGTGTGCCACAACTACTGAGCCTGCACTCTAGAGTCTGAAAGCCACAACTACTGAACCTGTGTGCCACAACTACTGAAGCCCGTACGCCTAGAGCCCTGCTCTGCAACAAGAGAAGCCACCACAATGAGAAGCCCGCACACCGCAACGAAGAGTAGCCCCTGCTTGCCACAACTAGAGAAAGCCCGTGAGCAGCAACGAAGACCCAACACAGCCAAATAAATAAATACATAAATTAAAAAAAAAAAAAAAGGAAAAGAGGGAGAGAGGGAGAGAGAAAGTGAATGGTGTCTGAGGCTCCCTTGCACAGCCTCAGATCAGGGGGACCCATCCGCCTGCTCCAGGGGATATTGATTTCCTTGGAGCTGTAGCTGCTTTCTGGAAGCAAGAAAGACATTGAACCTGGCTTCAGTTAGTGCTGCAGGGCGGGGTCTAAACAGGACTTTGGAGCAGCCATCAGCCCGGTGGTTCTCTGCGGGTCTGGGGAGGGCCCCACTTCTCACCAGGTGGCGCCCTGGAGAGCCAGGCCTCTCTGGAGAGTTCCGTCAGTCTCCCAGCTGTTCTCTGCCCCCAGAGCCTGGAGACTGGGTGACCTCCAGCAAGGGGTGCGCTGCCCCAACTGTCTGCACCCTGAGGACGGAGGGCTGCAGGCACTGCTGTCACTCCTGGTGATGTGTCCCATCCCGCACCCTCTCTGCCATGCTTTCTGCCCCGAGAAGAACTTCAGGAGCAGCCCCTGGCTGGTAATTTGACTGAAATCCCTCAGCTACTCCACAGGTGAGAGGCAGAGCAAGGTCTGAGGCTTGTGTGTGAGAAAAACAGTTTCTGACCCTTTTCTGTGGGGTTTTGTGTTCACGGTGCAGTTTCTCCGCTGAACGCTGGAAGCACTAATTGTGGCCCATAAAGAAGGCTGCCTCCATTGCAGAAAAATTGTGGAAATGCACCAGCCCTTGAAGGCCAGTGTGGAACAAGTCGGAAAAGTAATAACCATACAAGCCAGCAAATCATTGTTGCAGAAAGAAGTATAATATAGAAGACATGAAATATGAATTTGAGAAATGTATGATTTCTACAAAATGAGTAAGAGGCTGTACTTAAGTGTTTACAGCATGGGCATGTGGATATTCTAACAAAACAAAATGAAAACGCAATAAAATGCCCATGTTATGTTTCCACACAAAAATATCTACTAAGGGAGATAGACCGGAAGGGTGTATTGTCAGAACTGACCTACTTCTATGGTGAGTGTAAGCTAATAAGAGATTTTTATAACGGGCATAAAAACTTAAAATACCTTTGTCATTCAGATTAAAGAAATATGGTTGTGGTCTTCCTCCACAGTACCCTGGCCCGTGTAAAATTATCATGACAAGATAGATGTACTTCTAGATCCTCAACTCACTGTCTCTGAGGGTAGAAAAATCATGCAACATGGAAAGACAGAACACAAACTTCATAATGACCAAGGGGGTTGTACTCTACCCAGTGTCTTGGGCTCTAAGAGATTTAATTCAGGCAGGCATTCTAGGACATGGAAACAGGAAACAAACTTAAATAGATTACGGAGATTTGTCAGAAACAGGAGGAATTGCCATTAGTAGCAGTTGGATTCTGGGCGGGGGGGGGGGGGGGATATGCTGAGAGAAGTGATGTTGTACTCATTCCTAGCAAACCCAGCTCTGCCAGAATGGAGACCCAATTAGACTGGCATTTTTCTAGAATATGAGTTGAACGAGGTTTCAATCCATAATTTGAACAATAAATCTCATCTCTGTATTTTTAAAGATCTTTTAAAGTCCTTTGGCCTTATTTCTATACTGGAACTGATCCTAATCCTCTTAAGGTCTGTATGGTAACAGATTAGGAAAGATTAACTACCTACCTGAAAGACGATTGTGTTTCATTTTCTTTCAGTTGTAAATATAACTTAGCCAGTAAACCTAATCTTAAGAATAAACCTAACTAAGGAGGCAAAAGGCTTGTACCCTGGAAACTACAAAATGTTGCTGAAAGAAATTTTAAAAGACACAAATAGGTAGAAAGGCCCATATTCATGGATTGGAAGACTTAATATTGTTCAGATGTCAATACTACAGAAGGCAGTCTACAGATTCAATGCAATAATCTATCAAAATCCCAATGGCATTTTTTGCAGAAATAGAAAAATCCATCCTAAAATTCACATGGAATCTCAAGGGATCTTGAATAGCCAAAGCAATCTTGAAAAAGAAGAACAAAGTTGGAGGTTTCAAACTTCCTGATTTCAAAACTTATTACAAACCTACAGTAATCAAAACAGTGTGGGACTGGCATAAAGACAGACATAGAGACCAATGGAATATAAAAGAGAGCCCAGAAATAAACCCTGGCACATATGGCCCCATGGTTTTCAACGTGGGTGCCAAGACCGTTCAATGGAGAAAGGACAGTCTTTTCAACAAATGATGTTGGGAAAACTGGATATTCACAGGCAAAAGAATGAAATCGGACCCATACCTTACACCATATGTAAAAATTAACTCAAAGTTCATTTTAGCTCTAAGTAAGATCTAAAACAAACTCTTAGAAGAAAACATAGGAGAAAAGCTTCATGATGCTGAATTTGACCATTATTTCTTGGGTGTGATACCAAAAGCACAGGCAACTAAAGAAAAAAATAGATACACTGGACTATATGAAAATTTAAAACTTCTGTGCATCAAAGGACACAATCAACAGAGTGAAAAGGCAACCTACAGAATAGGAGAAAATATTGGCAAATCTTGTATCTGATAAGGGGTTACTATACAGAATATACAAAGAACTCCTATAACTGAACAACAGAAAACTCCAAACAACCTGTTTTAAAAATGGGCAAAGGACTTGAATAGACACTTCTCCAAAGAAGATATACAAATGACCAACAAGCACATGAAAGATACTCAACACCACTAATCATCAAGGAAATGCAAATCAAAACCTCAGTGAGATACCACCTCACACCCCTTAGGATAGATGCTATCAAAAACAAAACAAAGCGAAAAAACAGAAAGTAACAAGTGTTGGTGAGGATATAGAGAAGTTAGAACCCCTTGTACACCACTACCGGGAATGTAAAATGGTGTAACTTCTGTGGGAAGCAGTATGGTGGTTTCTCAAAAACTTCAAAATAGAACTACCATATGGCCCAGCAATTCCACTTCCGGGTATATACCCAAAAGAAGTGAAAGTAGAGTCTCGGAGAGATATTTGCTCACCCGTGCTCACAGTAGCATTATTTACAATAGCCAAAAGGTGGAAGCAACCCACGTCCATCCACAGATGACTAGATAAACAAAATGTAGTATATGCATACAATGGAATATCATTCAGCCTTAAAAAGGAAGGAAATGCTGACACATGCTACAACACAGATAAACCTTGAAGACATGCTGGGTGAAATAAGGCAGTCACACAGAGACACGTACTGTACGATTCCAATCATATGAGGTACCTAGACTAGTTAGAACCATAGGAAGTAGAATGGTGGTTGCCAGAGAAAGCGGGGAACGGGGAGTTGTTTAGAGGGTACAGAGTTTCAGTTTTGCAAGATGAAAAGAGTTCTGGATGTGGGTGGCGGTGATAGCACAACAAGGTGAATGTACTTAGTACCACTGAACTGTATACCTAAAAATGGTTAAGATGATCAATTTTACTTGTATTTTATTGTAATTTAAGATAAAATTTTCAACTTGATTCAATTTAAAAACGAAGCAACACAATGAACTGTCATTTGTTGACTACCACAGCGGCACAGATAAAGTAAAATTAACAATTCTGTGTGATGGAGGGGGTTTAAGAGAAAGGGGACTTCATATCGTAACTAGCCTATCTGTGCTGGGCTCCCTGGCTCTGAGGCAACTCCTGTAGTTCCAAGAACGAGGAGACACAAAGCAAAAGACACACTGCTGCTGGGGCCCACCTGTGGCTGAAGTTAGGGTTCCGAGGAGTGTGTAGCAGGGCAGCCACGGTGCTGGCTGTGGCGTAGACTCCGAGGTGATGAGCACATTTCTGGTCAATGACTTCTCTTTCCCAGTCAAGTGTGAGAGGTCGTCATCAGAAGGCTGGGAAGCGGGGCGGTTTAGAGAAGGAAGGAGACACTGTAAAGAACTGTTCAGGAGGGCAAGCCTCCTGAAATAGGGCAGGCCAGCTGGGCAGTTGTGAGACACTCTGGGGATATGACTGTGAGTTTTAAGTGGTACCCTTCGGCCCTGGTGTGAGTTGGGCATAAAGTGGCTCCCAAAAGCAAGAGGCCAGGAACAGAGTAGGCAGAGGGCTGTGTTCAGCCAGAGACCCAACCCTGATAATGATCTAGGTGACGTGGCATTTGAAGACATGAGGAAACTGAAAATAGAAAGTGGTGAGAGTATCCCTAGCTACCTCATAGAGATGTTGTGAGGACAGGACGCCAGAGTATATAGAACTGACCAGCAGTTTCCAGGTGCTAAACATAGATTCGTGCCCATCCTTCCCTTCCCCTCCTGTCATTCCCTGAGAGCACAGAGGCCAAGATTCCTGGATGGCAATGGAGCCACGCCATCCCCTGCCCCCCAGAGGGCACCTGGCCAGCGGCAATGGGGGGAAGTTCCAGCATCCCAAGCTGCTCCCCAAAGCCCACCCCACCACAACCTCCTTGCCCATTGCAGAGATTGGTGTGGGCACCACCGGCTTCGGCATCTTCTTTATCCTCTTTGGAATGCTCCTGTACTTTGATTCGGTGCTCCTGGCCTTCGGAAACGTGAGTCCCCAAGCCCTGTGAACCTACCTGAGGTCTCCGTTGCCGGGAGGGTCAGCCCTGAGTTTATTCAGATCGAGCCCATCCAGGCGCTGGGCACCACCAAGCGCAGGCAGGCAAGGGGTGGCTGGGGATGGATGCTGAGGCCTATGGGGCACAGAGAATCTAAGGACCTGGATTCTCATGCCAAGCTCTGGGCAAGGTCCTGAGGGTACCAAGATGAATCAGACGCCCCGTCAGAATCCCACCACCTAGGGACAGGAATGTCACATCAACATACACGACTGGGGAGGAAGACAGGGGCAGTGGTAAAGTCACTGTAAGATAAACACATCTAATATGAAACAAGGTGCTTGGAGAAAAGAGAGCGCGCCCTGTGGGAGAAGGATGAAAAACAATTTAGAAAAATAAGTGAGTGTGGGGAGGATAAAGCACTTCCAGGTGGATGGAACAACAAGAGAAGAGGTATGGAGAAGGGGAGGGAAAGCATGGAACGTGCTGGAAGAAAGCCAGAGAGTTAGGTTTGACAGGAGGCCAGGCACTCTTAAGGGATCGTTGGGAGGCAAGCTGAAGGTGGTGACAGGGCCACAGAGTGGAGGGCCTGGAGGGCCACAGGCTGGAGCCCTGACACTGCCCTGTGACTCTGGGTGTGGCTGCCTAACCTATTTAGGCTTCAGCCTTCACCTTTGTAAAATGGAGAGAATCTCACTATCTTTCCCATCTTACTTAGGAGGTGTGATGAGAAATGATATCATAGAAGAAGAAGTGCTTGGGATCCAAGAAATTGGGTCGAACTGGGTGACAAGCTAGAGACCTTCAAAGGTCTCCTGGTGCACCCTGCCTCTGGGCACCTCTGTTCCTAAGCAGTTCACATTACTCACCCTCTCCAACACTATCCCTCCTTGAAGAGTGAGCAAGTCCTGCCGCAGGCCTGATGCGCAGCTCCAGGCCTGGCCCCTGACTCCCGGGGGAGCAGAGGGAGCCAGGGTGTTTGTTCTCACACCCACCCCCTCCCTCTCCCACAGCTGCTGTTCCTGACTGGCCTCTCCCTCATCATTGGCCTGAGGAAGACGTTTTCCTTCTTCTTCCAGAGGCACAAGCTCAAGGGGACCAGCTTCTTCCTGGGGGGCGTGGTCATCGTGCTCCTGCGCTGGCCCCTCCTGGGCATGTTCCTGGAAACCTATGGCTTCTTTAACCTCTTCAAGTGAGTGCAGGTCCCCTTCCCCTGGATGGGCCCACCAGGGCCTCTGAACGGCTGAGGTCAGGTTTGGGCAGCATGACCAGCAGTGCATACAGAAGCTGGACTTTATCCTGCAAGAGACGGGAGCCTCGGAAGGGTTGAAAATGGGGAGGAGCATCAGGTGGGCACCAACCATAGGCTGAAGGACAAGTTGGAGGAATCAGCCCATCCATCAGTAAACATGGAGTACCTGCTGTGTCCCCATCACTGTGCCTGTCACCAGGGAGGAGACACAGGACCTGCCCTCAAGTCTGGCAATCCAGATAGGGAGGAAGAGCAGTGAACTAAAATCTACTAAGCCCCTCACATGCACCAAGCATGCTCACAAGCAACCTCTCATTTTGTCATCTCCACAGCCCATTGTAGGATTGTCCTCTACTTGCAAATAAGGAAACCAATGCTCAGAGCCCTGCCCGAGCTCTCACAAGTAGTATGCAAAGGATCTGAACTTGACCCAGTTGTCTGTGGCTTCGGCCCGTCCAGTGTCAGCCCGGGCCTGGTGAAAGACACGGTGGAACTCAGCGAAGGTGTGTGGCCTCCATCAGGGCCAGGGAGGTGTCCCAGAGGAAGCAGAACCTGAGACAGGCCTTGAGGGGTGGGTTGGGTCTCAGAGAAGACTGAAGTGTCCTTAAGGAGAAGAAAGAAAAGGATACTGAGGAAGACCATCTCTGGGGCACTGTGGAGAGAACAGGGGTGGGATGGGGATGATGTGGGCTAGAAGAATCATGGCTTATGGACTCATGGGAAGGAGCTGTGGACCAGGAACCGGAACCATCAGCTTACTCAGTGTAGCCTTGAGAACACCTGGTCGGCCCGATGCCCTGGCTTCAGAGACGTCATGTAGTGTGGTTGCAGGAAATGAAATTCTCCCACATGTGTTCTGCCATCCATTATTTTTCAACGATGTCATTATTCAAACAGTCATTCATTCAAATAGTCAGATATATAAAAAGTACCTACTACGTGCCAAATACAGGGCTAGGTGTGGGGATATGGCACTAAACGAGGAGAAACTTCCTGCGGAACTTGCAATTTAGTGAAGAAGACTAACTCTGACAATAGTTACCATTTATTGAGGACGTGGAAGTGTGAGTGGGGCCACTGCAGACTCAGCAGTTCTAACCAAAAGTAAACCTTGAGAAAGACACCTTGCAGCAGCATGGAAGGGGCCAAAAAAACAAAAAAAACAAAACAAAAAAACAACTCAGAGCTATAGGAGACCCAAGCGAACCTCAGGGACCTGAGGCCCAGGGAAAGGAAGTAGCTCAGCCAGAACTCAGATTTCTGCTCCCCTTCCCACACCAACCCCCGTGCCTCCAAGCCCTTTGAGGGATCACCCATCCATGCCAGGGGGTGTGTGGTAAGAATGGGGCGCCGAGGCGTGGGGGAGAATAGTGAGCACAGCCTCCAATAGCGATCCATGCCTGGAGCCCAGGAAACATGCGGCAGGCGGTACACACCCAGTCTAGGGAGGAGAAGACAGTAACAATAATAAAAATAAACATTTCCCAAGCATTTCTCTGTGTAAGGCCCTATGATGTAGATATGATTATTATTAACCCCATTTTACAGCTGGAAATAGATTCAGAGAAGTGAAGAAATTTGCCTAAGTTTATACAGCGCCAGTGAGTGGTAGAGCCAAGATTTGAACCCAGGGAGTCTGACCTCAGGGCCTTCATTCTTAACTACTCCACTTGGCTGCCTCTCAAAAAAACAGGGGTGCAGAAGCATGCCCGTCCCCAGTGCCCAGGGGCCCATTCTCTTGGGAGCCAAAGCTGGAGCCTTAGGGGGGACCTTAGCCTCGCTGCCCTCATCCTCCCCTCTGGGGCCATCACTGACCACTCCCTCCGCCTCTCTGCTCCTAGGGGCTTTTTCTCTGTCGCCTTTGACTTCTTGGGCAGTACCTCCAACGTCCCCTTCCCGAGCACGGTAAGTGCATTATGCGTGTGGCTTGGCGGCGGTGCCTTGGGGTGGGCGAAACACGCGGACTTAGTAGAGCAACAGCCCCAGGCGCAGTGGACACTTCCCCATCTCCCCCCGAAGCCCCTTCCCCAGGCGGGCCAGCCTCAGCTCCTCTTCCCCTCCCTGTACCTTCTCCATTTGACAACAGCAGAAGAGATGACGGGTGTGAGCAGTTGTGCCAAAGGTGTGGGTGTAGAGAACGGTGTTTGTCAGTAGCTCCCTATTACCGCCAAAGAAACGGAGCCTTAGGGAGTCTAGGTGACCCAGCCAGAAAGGGCCAGACTTCCGGAGAGAGGGCTGAGTCTGGGCCCCAGGCAGAGAGAGGATGTGTGACAGCCAGTGACAACAGGAAAATCAGGTGGCAGATTCTGTCCTCTCCCTGGGGCAGGCATGGGGCAGTGGTCCCTAGCCCCTGCCCCTCCCTTTCTCTGAAGCACCGGACAGAATACAAGCTCTCTGAGAAGCTCAGAGAGGCTCTAAGCCAGCACCTTGACATGACCGCCCCCTGGACACACCCCCGCTGTCCCCTCTCCATATCTGCGCCTGGCACTGCTCCCAGCTCTCAAGGCCAGCTTCGTAATAACCTAGATATTGAGTCTGCTCCGCGCTCTTTGTCTGGAGTAATGATTCTTGGCTCCCACAGCTGTTCCGGAGGCTTCAGGGCGCCAGCTCAATGGTCTGAACAGCAGAGATAAGCTGCTTGAACTTGGATCATTGGTTGAGGGGGCTGGAAAGGAAATGGGGGCCACCCCCTCAGGCCCCCATCCCACACTGACTCATCTCCCCATCATACCCGGACCTCTCCAAGTCCAGAAGGAAGGATGGAGCCGAGTGACTGACCTCAAATCCCCAAGTCAATGCAAGAAGCTGTCAGGACCGTTGGGAGCAGAGATCCAGGTCCCGTGGAGATTGAACGGGGATCACACCCCACCCTGTATTTATCAGAGGAAAAGCAAAGATTAAATCCCCAAGCTGTAAATGTGCCTGAGACTCAAAGTCAGTGTCTGTAGCCCATTAAGTCCATTCTCTGACTCAGGGCAGGCCCACACACACGGCGAGAAGCAGGCCTGCTCTCATGACCTATCATTCTTACCCTCGTGTCTACTAGTCCTAATGAGTGAGATAATATGTTTGCAAGCCCCTGTTAGCAGGAGGTATTAAACAAGTGTTGGGTATTAATCCCCATCATGGTGGGAAGTGCTTCTCAACCATTAATTAGGTGGATGTCTGCACAGCTCACCCACCAGGTAGCCTCTGTGCTGAGGTAGAGACATAGCCCCTACCTTCCAAGGGCCCCAGTCTCTGTCCTGGGAAGCACTTTATTCAAGGGTAAAGCGCATCCTTGCAGGCCCAAGAAAGAGACAGGAGTCCCCCGCAATGCGTACACTTAATAAGTCTCTGTGAGGGCCCCTGTGTCTGTACGGAGCAAAGGAGCGGGTGCTGAGGGTGCAAAGGGAAGGAGACCTGCCCCACTTCAAAGCGAGGCTCACAGCAATTCCAAAACGGTGTGATCGAGGTGCCACAGGACGTGACTGTGGGGCTCCAGGAGCAGCACCTCCGGACACACTGCAGCTGGAAGGCACTCCTCCGAGTTCCCTTAGTGCTTCTCAGGTACGCCCACCTTCTAGAGCTGCAAAGGTGCTGCTTTCTTAGCCAGCTGCTCACATACCTGTCTCGCCCATCGGACCTCGGCATGTTCATCTCCAAACCCTGTGCTGAGCCCGTGCTCAGGAATTGCTTGGGGAAAGAAGGGAGGAAGGAAGGAAGAGACAATCCCCCCACCCAGTCTCAGATCCCAGATCCCAGCCCAGGAGCCGCCTTCTGGTCTGAGACCCCAACTGAGCTGCCAGAGCCGGGAGCACACGGGGAGCAAGGAGCCCCCGGGGCAGACTGTGCCACCTCCTCCCCCTTCCCCCCCTGCATCCTACTCACTTGTCTGGAGGGGGAACATTGCCCGCTGACGCTCCGCCCCCCCGCCAAACAGTCCATTTCCATGTTGTTTGGGGCAGAATGGGTCTTGGAGTGGGTCGGGGAGAAGCGGTGAGAAGGCTGGAAAGAACTAGCGGCAATCAGAAAGCCAGTCTTGGAAGGCTTCTGGAGGGGCAGAACAAGGCTGATTTCAGTCATGAGAACCAGGAGGCGAGAGTCAGCCGTCATCGGCTCGGAGCGCCGTGCTCTCTGAGGGGGTCTGAGGAGGAGGGAGGGGGAGGCAGAGGTGGGCCTATGCCTGGAGACGTCACCATGGGCTTTATAAAAGGGACGTGACCAGGGAGCTGGTGACAGCGAGCCCAGGAGCCCATCTCCCCTCCCTCCAGGTGTTCACTCAGCCAAGCAGTGTCATCACCTCGGAGACCCCTCAGGACGGAGCCAAGGCAAGGTAGGTGCGCTGCAGCACCCACACAGGGGAAGGCTCTGGCCGGACTCAGGGAGGCTCCCAAGCTGGGAGCAGGAATTCAGTTCCAAGACTGACAGAGGTGTCCCAGGCAGGCCAAGGGGGTGCCGATCTTCCCTGATTACTCGGCTGGCCAGATTTATTCTGGGATGTCTGGGTAAATGATATTAACTTGCACTTTATGAAACCAGGACCTTGGGGATTCTTTTCTGTAGAAAGAATGAATACAGTGAATGAACTCTCTGGCTGGGATGAGAGGCCACAGAAGCTTTTGGAGGGAGCTGGGGAACTCCTGGGGCTCACAGGCTCAATAGGACTCCTCTGGGCAGTTCCCTGATGTGTGGATGGCAAACACAGACCTAAACAAAGAGCCCCCGTGTACCCTGCCAGCCCTGGCACTAAGAGGTGGGATCACCGCAGAAGGGAGCTGCCCCACCCCAAAAGCTTTCCAACCAAGCCTGGAATTCCTGTTACTCTCGAGGCACAAAACCCCTGGGACAGGGAGACCACAAAAATGCCCACAGCAGGACAGCCACTCGTGGCCCCTTGGAAGCTGATGGTTCTTTTCCAAACAACTCAATTCTACCACATGTGTTAAAAGCCCCTGTGCTGGGCAGTGAACCAAGAGTTGGGGGAGGGGTGTAGGTGTGCATTGGGGACAGGTAGTGGGGGAAACCCAAAGTTCTCATGGTAAGTGCTACCTATGATGGGATGGGGAGGGTGCAATACAGGTGAGAGGAGCATGAAGAAGGAACACTACCTTCTAACCACACAGCCTGCCCTCTGCCTCCTTCCCCACTCACCGTCCTGCTTCTGAAGAGCAGCCTGAATGCTCCATGTGAAACGCGCTAATCTACACACATTCCCCTCTGGCTCACACCGCCTGGGGAATAAAGCCCCTGGTGGCCCCTTCCCCAGCCTCATCACTCACTCTCTCTCCAGCAAAGTTTCACCGTCCTAGCAGGCCGGAGGGCCTGCGCTTCCCTCCACACCCAGCTCCAGCTCCCTTGCTGGGACTGCCTTCAGTGCTCAGAAACTCAGCTCAGGTGCCACCCCCTGCAGAAAGCCTGCCTGGACCCTCCACATCAGGCTCCCATGGGCTCTGACACACCCCCAGGCCTCCCCACCCACCCTGTACTCATGTGCCTCCAGCCTATCATTTACCATGTTATTTTGAGATGATTCTGATTACGACTCAATTTCTTGTGCTAGATCTCAGGGGAGGGCCTTGGGGAAGCAACCCTGTGTCTTAGCACACCTGTGCACCCATAGCACCAACCAGGTGCTGCGATCAGGAATGATTTCTGAACTAACCGGGACCCTGTGCATCCATGGTCTGAAGCCATAAAAGAAATGGTTTTACACTGTTCTCTCTAGTGGACTGATCCTCTCTCTACTCCATGCCCTGCCCCAGGCCTTAAGGCAGGTGCAGAAAGCCATGGTCTGGGTTTCAGGGTGTCACAGAGTCAAAGTCTGCAAGGATAAGTGACCATCTGAGGGGACAGTCGGTGGCCAGTCTGACTCAATGCTCTTATTTTATACACGGAGCAATAACGTCTAGAGATGGGAGGTGACTTGCTCTTGTCTCACAGGGAGGGAGGGTGGAGCTGTGGCTATAGATCTGAGCCCTCCTAATCCCACTCTTACTCTACCCCATGCCTGCGTCCCGGTTGGAGCAGGGAGAGGAAAGGGGAGTGGGGGCAACAACAGAGGGATGGATGGGGCTGAGCCACCGTTAGGAGCTGACGGGCACAAATGATAGTCCCCCCCACGCTGCCCACTTTACCGCTCGACCACAGAGGGAGGCTCGAGCCTTTAGATCTGGCACCCACTCCCTTCTGCTCAGCCTGCAGTGCTGCCTGGCTCTCCACCAATTTGTCTTTAATCATGTTTGGACAGTCTCAAAATGCCTGGTGACTTTTTCAAAGAGAAATCAGACTTGGGAGCTGGAAGAGCTGGGGGGTGGGGGTGGGGATGAGAGGGGAAAGGGGATGAAGAGGGGGTCAGAGCACACAGCTCCCACCTCAACAGCCAAAATCATGAAGTCAATTATATTCATATCCTCTCAGAGACCACGGGGAATAGAATATGGAGACAGTTGACCTGATAAATCAGGGAAAGTTTTTTTCTCTTTCCTGAATTACAGGCAATAAGACAATTTAATGACGGTTTTCAAGGCTATGAAGGGTTATGAGAGCAAGCAAGATGATTGCCTCTTTCTTCATTTTTCTTGAAAAAGGAAAGGAATTAAGTTCCCATTACAGCAGGAGGGAACTGGGCCAGGTTCGGGAAGGCACATTCTAGCGGGGAGAGTGGAGCACAGAAAGTTGTCATTTATGCAGAGCCCAGCATGGAGGGAAGAAGTGCCGGCTCCCAGGCTCCAGAGAGCAGGTTGGGACCTCAGCGTCCTCCATTCAGTGGAACTCCTTGCCCCACTTCACTTCACCTTTCCCTGCTCACTGCCACACTGCATCTCATTCCTTGTTTCTCCAACATTCCTCTCAAGCAAACCTGAGATTCAGAATCCTGGCCATTTTCCAACCCAAGCAGTCCTGCCCCTTCCACTGATATGGATCCTTCCTCCCTCCCTCCCTCCCTCCCTTCTTTCCTTCTCTCCTTCCTTCCTAACCTTACTGGCCTCACCTGCAGGAAGCCCTCCCTATGATTCTCACCTAGCATGATTTCAGCTTGGACGATACGGTGCAAGTGGTCTCAGTCCCATTTCCGTGCTGTGTCTGTTCAGCCTCATCCCTCCACTGAGGGCCTCCAAGGGCAGGGGCTGTCTCCTCCCTTCCAAGGGTCCCACTCCATGCTGGGATCTGCCCCATCACCCAGCCCAGAGGGCGTACCTAACCTAGTGCCTACTCCCTCTCTCTGTCTTGGTCTCCGGACACTTCCAGGACCACGATGAGCTCCCTGCTTTCTCGGCAGCTGATGGTTTTCCTTTGTGCCATCTCCTTCAGGGAGACATTAGAAAAGGCGACGCCCATGGAGAATCCTAGAGCCACAGGTATGTGTTTTCTGGGAAGAAGGGTGGGAGGGAGCAAGTGAGTTGTTGCAAAATGAGAGTTACCACATTCTTCAGATATGGCGAGTCCCGTGACGTGAATTTAAAGCTGCATTTAATGGAAACCTAAGACTGATACATGCAACACATTTAGGGGCCTCGCTAACCTTGCAAGCAGGAGTGTCTTGCCACTGTCACGGACATCAGGAGGCTCACCCAGGTTCAGGTGCTTTGTTAACCACAGAGCTCCTGCATGGTCTTCTCTGCTCTCCGCCAACCACCTCTCTGTGCAGATCTGCTAGGAAGGAATTTAGTATGCAAGTTTGTCTTACCAGTGACCTCAGTTCCTTTATGGGAAATTTGAAAAAAAAAAAATAGCCTACACAAAAGGACAGATCCTTAATATCTGTCAACATTATGAGTTCATTGTGAAACTGATGAGCTGGAGAAACTGAGGCCCAGAGAGGTAAAGAAACGTTCCCGAAGTCACTCAATCCAATGCTGCAGAAACCCAGCAGGCATTGAGCTCCCCAAGAGTGCCCTCTACAGGGCATGAGCCAGGACGGTGCTCATCCCCAAGTCAGGAGCGGGGTTTAACACTGCTGGGTGGTCAGCTTGGCCTCTGGGGACCTCAGTTCCTCTAGCTGTGGAACTTGCAGCATTCTCTCTACACACAAGATATCACTGTGCCCATAAGCTATCCCAAAGCAAAGAGAACATGGCCCTGGGTGTCCCTTGCCAAGTGTGTCTTCTCTCCTGGGATCGGGTGTTCTTTCTGGGTGAGGGAGGATCCCCCAGAGTATAACATCATCACTGCCCTGGAGACATTGAGCTCTTAGCTCTTTCTGGCAAAAGCTTAGGTGATGCTAAAAACAATAGCCTAAGCGGTGATCCTCCTGCTGGGATGGTGGCTATAGCTAGAAAGGAAGTCATTGTCTCTCCCATCTCAGCCAGGCCCAGGACCCTCCTAGGAAGATTATAACTAACTCTGGACCATGCCCGCTCTTCTCCAGAGTATGCCAGGGCACTGAAGAGCAGGGCTCAAAGCCAACTACCCTCCACCCAACACACACCCACTCACACCCCAGACCTCATTTCCACTGATCTCCTGCCACAATTTGCTGGGGTCATTGTCTCCTGAGAGCTAGTTGCGCTACTTTACTGCTAAAAGGTATAGTGCACTTAATGAGCCTTGCATGTGAAGTGCCTTCCAAATTAGCCTCCTTAACCCTCAGTATGAAGGGGAAAGATTATACCTGGAGTGGGGGAGGTGAGCTGGTTGAGGTGACCCAGATAATTTCCCTTCTTTGTTGAAGTCCTTATATAGCCTTTTAGGGGTCACACTTGTTGGGGGTGTGGAGGCACAATGGTCTTAGCTTCACTTGCTTCATTTCTGTAACTACGAGCCTTTCATTAGCTTTTATATATTTAACAAGCATTTTTGAGGCCCTAGTATGTGCAAGGCACTGTTTTCAAGACTCTGAGAGACTCAGAGATGAATGAACATGGCCCCAACCGCCCTAGGAGCTCGGTCTAGTGGGAGCCTGATGCACGGGCGGGCCAGCCAGAGGGCCACGAAGAGGAGCAAAGCTGGGTGTCCAGCAAATACTTGAGTTTTCTTTATTTCCAAGCTCTACCCTGCTTGCTTCCTAAAAAAAAAAAAAAAGTAATCAATATAAAAGACATTCAAGACAATTCTGTAAAACATGTGAAATCAAAGCTATATTGAAGGAAGGAGGGGCAAATGGCCTAACCACCCAAGCTAAGATGCTGCTGAGCTTGGAGCTCTGAGCTTCCTAGGGGTCAAGGAACAAAAGGGAAGCAGAGGTTGGGGATGTGAGTAGGTGTTCCAAAGCCGTCTTTCCCGGGCCCCGGCCTCACGTCAGCCTCTCCCTGTGGCTCTGTCCTAGGCCCGCGGCTCAGACCCCCGGCGCTCCTGGCCTCCGGGGCGCAGAGCCCGCGGTGCGCGGAGAGGAAGCCCGCCGCTGCCGGGCCGAGCCCTCGGGGGGCCTCGCCGTGCCCTCCACCCGAGAGCTCCGCTGGGCCCCAGCTGCCGGGCCTGTGCGCCCCCCGCAGTCGCCTGATCCCCGCCCCGCGCGGCGCGGTGCTGGTGCAGCGGGAGAAGGACCTGTCCGCCTACAACTGGAACTCCTTCGGCCTACGTTACGGAAAGCGGCAGGCTGCGCCGCCCGGCAGCCGCGGCCAAGGCGCCGGGCGGGGCTGAGCGCGGAGGTGCGGCCTTAGACCTTCCAAATCGGGGCCGGGGCTGGGGGCGGGGCAGTGGGAGGGGCCTGCAGCTTTTTTCCTGAAGCAATAAAGGAAATGCTGCCGTCTCACCTGCTTGTGACCCGTGGCTAATTTTTGCAAGCGGCGCGGATGAGATTGTTGCCCTTCTCTCTCAGTTGGATCTTCAGCTGGTTTTAAGAAGGCTTTAGTGTTATCAAGGTCAATGATTTTAAAACTAGAGGTAAAGGACCAAGTTGTTTTTTCCCCCAATTCGGGGCCGATCGGTACTTTTAAACACACACACACACACACACACACACACAACACACACACACACACACGCTGAATCTCTATAAGACTTTTAAAAATAACTAAAAAGAAGCTCAAATTGGATGCTGCTTGGGTGGTGTTACTGCAATATCAAATAGCTATAAAAATTTCTGAAGATGTTCGCTTAATTCCTAGACCTATGTCACTGCAGATGGGTAACCAACATTTTTCAGAGGGCCATGAGCCGACACCCACACTTTGAGTAGCACTGATCTAGGCCAGGGGAAGGCAGATGGCTTAAGTACCTTCCCCTTTCCCAGGGAAGTTTTTAGCCAGTCGGACAGCCTGATCTGGAAGATGATACCAACCACTGCCCCATCCACTGAGGTTTAAATAACACCTTAGCTCCACAGTCAGACCTCCACTGGGGTGCTTGGCCACAACCACACTGAAGCCCCACTCCATGCGCAAGGAGTGTCAGCAGTGCACTGGGCCATCCATCTGCCAATCACCCCCTCCCCGCCCACCCCCCCCCACCCCGGAAACCCTGGATGGGTCCAGTGCTTTATGTTCATCACTTCTCTACGTCATTTGAACCACCCAGGGGGCTGAGCATGTGTTAACCCCATTTTCACAAGTGAGAATCCTGAGGTTCAGAAAGATAAATATCTCACTCAAGGCACACAGCCAATGAGTGGCAAGCCATTTCAGGCTCCTGGCTTCCCCATTGCACTGTCACACCTCTCTGACGTGGCAGGGTTTCCATCTGAGTCAGCTGTGGTGAACATCAGGAATGGTCAACCTGCCTTGTGGGGACATTCCTGGGGGCCCCCAATAGCTGGGGAGTTTAAACTGCTGTAGGAAGGAGTAGAGCTTGTCAGTTGGGAAACTCCAGGAATTCTAGGCTTCTAAGCCCACAAGAAAACCCAGCCCTATTTGACAGCCTCACGCTACGCGTACCCTGCTTGGTTTTGGCTGAGCTGGGTCTTCATTGCAGTGCGCAGGCTCTTTGTTGCAGCACGGGCTTCTCTCTAGTTGCAGCGCACATGCTTAGTTGCCCTGGGGCGTTGGGAACTTAGTTCCCCAGCCAGGGATCGGACCCATGTCCCCTGCATTGGAAGGCAGATTCTTAGCCCCTGGACCACCAGGGAAGTCCCTACCTTGCTTGGTTGAGAATGGAAATGTTCTTTCCTAGAAGGATTGTGTGGTCCACCACCACTCCATGAAACACCAGTGTTCCACCCATTACAGAAACCAGGACTCCATAGAATGGAGGCAGAATCTTGTTGCTATGGCAATGAGATAGGCTGCTATGGGAACACGACAACCTGCCCTACCCCCATCTCTACTCTGAAACCGTCCTCCAGGATCTCTCAAATTATTGGTACTGCTGTGAGCTCATGTCCTAGCATGCACGACAGGGTGATGTTGTTGATATTTCATCCCCCAAACGGCCTGGGGGGTGTGTCCCTGTACCTCTGGGAGAGGAATCATAAACTCAACAGCTATTTTGTTAAGTGAGTTATTCTCCTATTCCCTGGACCAATCCTTTCTCTGATGAAGTCTATGCGTAGGAAGAAGCTAATGGATCTCTAAAATCTGCTCTTAGCCAACCTAATTTTACAAAATTTCCTGTGATCTCCCCTAACTTCTCCTCGTGACCTCAAGTTTAGGCAGATAGGAGGCAGGGGTGTGTGTGTGTGTGTATGTTGCTTCAGGGACAGGAGAGTGAAATGTGTTCTCTGGTATAAGAAGCAGGCCTGTGTGTGAGAAGGTATGTGTAAGAGGGGTAAATGTGAGAAACATACATGTGTCTGTGTGACGCTGCGTGTGGTGTGGCCCCTCTAACTACATTTCAGGCCTTACTAGCTCCCACTGCAACCCAAGTGCTCTCCAGGACCTCTGTTCTAGCTGCTTCAGTGGGTAGCAGAAGAGCTGGATCCACCTGTCCTGGTCTTCCTGCCCAGGACTGTGCCTGTGAGACTCCAGGCTTTGCAGTTCTTGATCCCATGTGCTGTGAAGGGATGGGGATCTCCATGGGGTGAAGGGGTTTTTGGTTTCATGAGGCTCCCAGCCTGACTCTGAATTGATTGGAGGGAAGGTACAGGCTGTGAGGGGCCCCAGGGACTCCCATCTACCTCCCAAGACTTCTGGGTGGACTCAGAGAGCTAGGGCACCAGAGCCCAAAGACTTGGAGGTAGGGCTGCCTAGGGTCTCTCAAACCCAGTCCTTCCTGGGAACTCTAGACAGTCCCCAAGGGGCAAGAAACCAGGAGGACCTGGGCATCCTTCCCTGGGGAATGGGAGGTAGGAGCATCTCTTTCCATATTCCTTCCATTTTGGTAAGTCTGTTGCACTAGTAGGGAAGTGGTCTCATGCCCCTAAGCAAAGGAATATGGAGGGCGGGGGTGGGAGGGATGCAGGGGGATTTCTGCCTCTAGTATCACTAGTAACATATTAACAAGCAATTTTTTAGTCCTGTAGTGTGCCAAGCACAGGGCTACTCCATTCCAACCTCACAACAACTGCAAGAGGTGGGCAGTATTCTTGGAGAAGTCAAGTGGTGCGCCCAAGGTCGGCTGGCAAGTTAGAGAGCCCAGAGTGAGACTCTCACATTCTAATTCCACGTATCATAATCTTCCTACACGCTACAGTCTTTCCTTTTTCTCTGTCCCTGCTGTGTGGCAGAGCCAGCCCTCTTCCTGAATGATTTGTCTTGGGTAGCAGGTCTCTGGCAGCCAATGTAACTCTATCCCGATGCCTCTCCAACTTCTTTAATGACAACACAGGTGAGGTTACCAATCCCCAGAGCAGGTCTCCTCCCCTCAAACCTCCTGTTTGGGGTCAGGCATCTGACTTTTGCCCCTGTCTGTCTCCTTTCTCTGGAAGCAGCTTCCCCAGGTCCAGACTTGGTCATAGGGAGGCAAAAGATGTCAAGTCCCAGGGGAGTTAGTATGCCCTTCCTCGCCCTTCTTCCGTTTTAAAACATCAGAGCCCAACAGGCTTCCGTACTCAGCTCAGAGCAGGGAGACTGGAGGCCAGCAGGACTGGTTTTGTTTGCTGGGAAAGCCAGAGCAAAACAAAGAGCCCCCGTTTCATCCTCTTCTCGGGTTTTGCTTACCTATATTTTCTCTATTATCTGTCCTATAGAGTCTTAACAACAGTCTCATCCGCATGTTACCTTCACAAAATGTTTAAAGGTACCACTTCTGACACAGTCATGTCTGCTCACACCCTAAGCTCCTTAAAAGATAGCAAAGGAACAAGAAAGGAATAAACTCCCAAGGACAAAGAGAAGGGAAAGGAAACCACAGCAGATGAGAAATGACAACCAGATACTGAAGATGGAAATTAGATGGAGGGCTTGGCAGAATGAAGGAAGCTACAACCTCAAAGCCAGCAAAAAGGTCTACTGAAGGGCCATAACTGATTCACCCCAAGGACCAAGTCTCGGTACTTGGAGCTACCTGGGACGAATTCTAGACTGAAACAGGGGACTGGCTGGAAATCTCTACGTGGAGAAGTTAGACTTCCTGAGTCCCCTATCTCCAGTTAACACAGCCTGGCTACCCTGCTCCCCCATGAGGAAGAAGCTAGAGGCTTTCTCGAGGATTCAGTAGAGACCTCTAGTCAGAGGGGGTCACAAGCACAATAAGGATGGGGATAAAGAGAGTGTCTGAAAAGAGGGGAAAAAGAGAGTAAACTGTGTGAAAGTCTGCCTGGGTGAGCCCTTTCCCAGTTTCTTCCCAGAATGCAGGGCACAAGGACCACCTCCCCAAATGGGAGAGAGAACGCCCCAAAGAAAAGACCGACAGATACTGACATCGAAGCGTACCTACCTTTGTCCGTTTGGGCTGCTTTAACTAAGTACCACATACTGGGTGGCTTATAAACAACAGAAATTTATTTCTCACAGTTCTGGAGGCTGGGAATTCCAAAATCAAGGGACCCCGGATTCAGTGCCTGGTGAGGGCCCGCTTTCTGGTTCATAGATGACTATGCTTTTGTTGTATCCTCACGTGGCAGAAAGGAGCAGGGAGCTCTCAGGGGTCTCTTTTATAAGGGCTACTAATCCTATTCATGAGGGCTCCACCCTCATGACCTAATCACCCATGAAGGCCCCCCACTTCCTAATATCATCACATGGAAGGTTAGGATTTCAACGTATGATTTTGGGGGGCACAAACATTCATTTTATGGCAGTGCTCCAGGGAAAATCTGCTCAAAGCCCCCATCTAGAGTGGGGTACACCAGCTGTGAGCCTTGCCGCTGCATACCGAGTTTCTAGGCCCCTCCACCTGTCTGTCTTAGCCCTGAATGGAGAGCCAATAAAACCTCTTGAATAAAACCTCTAGTTTGGAAGAGAAGACCAAAGCAAACAACACAGAGAAACCAGAGACACCAAGAAAAAAATTAGTCTGTAATTAATATCCTCAGAGGGAAAAAAAAAAAAAAAAAAAAAAAAATCCTCAGAGGGCATAAGAGAAAATTTTGCACTCATAGAACAAGTAGTGGGGGCTTCCCTGGTGGCGCAGTGGTTGAGAATCTGCCTGCCAATGCAGGGGACACGGGTTTGTGCCCTGGTCTGGGAAGATCCCACATGCCGCGGAGCAGCTAGGCCCGTGAGCCACAACTACTGAGCCTGCGCGTCAGGAGCCTGTGCTCCGCAACAAGAGAGGCCGCGATAGTGAGAGGCCCGCGCACCGCGATGGAGAGTGGCTCCCGCTCGCCGCAACTAGAGAAAGCCCTCGCACAGAAACGAAGACCCACACGCCAAAAATAAAAATAAATAAATTAAAAAACAAACAAACAAAAAAACCAAGTAGTGGTTGCAATAAACATAGGAATAATCAAAGAATAAGAAAGGGCCTTCAGAGGTTAAAATTACAGGAGAATTTTTTTTTAAGAAATAAAAGAGTTGGAACGTCAAGTTAAAGAAATCTCATAGAAGGTAGAACAACAAAAACAACAAATCAGGAGATAAAATATAAGAAACTTAGAAAACAAACAGAAGTTGTAATATCCTACTAGTATGAGCTCCTGAAGGGAGAAAAAGAGAAAATGGAAGGGAAGAAATGACCAAAGAATTAATGCGGGACGATTTCCCAGAACGGAAGGACACGAATTTCCAGGTTGAGGGCATCCATTAAGTGGATGAAGCACATGAATGGAAGAAGACCCATGCCAGAGGTAAGGAAAGGTGCTGAAACCCACTAGAGATCAAACCATAGAAGAGTCTGGAATCAGAGTTGCACCAGACTTGTTAAAATCAGAAGATATTGGAAAAACAACTTCTAATTTCAGAGGGGAAATAAGTGTCAACCTAGCATTCTATTCACACCCAAACTCTAAAGGGTAAAGGTTGAATGGAAACATTTCTAGACCTGCCAGGACTCCAAGTGTTTACTTCTCCTGCACCCTTTCTCAGCAAGCTTCGGAACACATCTTCCACCTAAATACAAGTGTCACCTGAGAAAGAGGAAAACCCCAGAACCTGGACATAGGAAGCCACAGAGGAGAGCAGCAAAGAGATCCCCCAGGAGCACCGAGCCCCCAGGAGAAAATCCCACTGGTGCATTACCTGGGCATCACACCAGGCGGAAGGGGGTGTGGAACAGCTGGGCACAGAAAAACAAGGAGTGGGAAAGGGGCAGGACCAATGATGAACTTAATGAAAAGCAAAAAATTACACAAAGAAATGTCAGTGTAATACACCGTGAATGTAAATTTAATTATAATAATCTAAGTACTGGCTTTTGATTTTGCCAAAGTTGGAGGGACGGAGCATAAGAGAGAGAAATCCTTAATTACCATAAAAGAAGAAGAAATAATGAATAAAACTGAAAAATTAAGAAATGACAGTTTAACCATAACCTTTAGGAATATGGACAGCCATCAATAGCAATATAGCTGAGAGAGCTGAAAGGCGTCACCTCTGTAGAGCAGGATTGGAGATGCTGGTTATCCTTAAAAGTCTCTGAGTTCTATTGGATTTTAAAACTAGAGTATTTATATATGTCAATCCCAATCTCCCAATTCATCACACCACCACCACATACATACACTAATATGTATAAAATGGATAACTAATAAGAACCTGCTGTATAAAAAAAAATTTTTTTTTAATTTTAAAAAAACCCGAGAGTATTTATTTTTTTCTGATAAAAAAGGAAAGCGAGAAGAAAGGGGTCCATTTTCTAGGAAATGTTCTCGGGATACAACCACTTCCCTATACTTCTGCTGGTGACACTCTAGCGCACAAACCCCTAGCACCCTCCCATCAGAACCACTGCCCCTGCATCACCACCTCCCACACAGAACAAACACACACATCCTCCACTGAGCTGCCCCACCGTGACCCCTCCTCTGGAAAAGGGACCTTCCAGTTTAAGCTTTGTTTGATAATGAAACAGACCACCAGTGCCATTTGGGGAAAAGCAGTTTATTATGTTTCTAGCTTTCATGCCTCAGGCTATGCTGTCTGGTCCCACTACATCGGGTGCATCTCATTTCAGGAGTACTCCTTTGACCAAGCTCTCCCACCAGCCCCCCACCCCCTTGCCAATCCTGTCCTCCCCCCAGGTGCTTGTAGCTCCCAAGACCCGGGCGACCTGCCTTCAATTTTCCTGGGCCACCACTTGAGCAGGACTCAGGTTGGGATCACCCCAACCCTGTGGCTGAATTCCTGTTCCTCCAAGGCCCCCGGAACAACCAGCTAAGGACACTTGGTTCCCTGCAGCTCCACCCCGCAGCTCCAAGACGCTCCCGGTCCCAGCCCCAATGCCTTCCAAGTAATTATTCCCTCTGGAGGGTCCACCCACACAAGGCAGCCCCGGCTGGTTATTAAACTCCGTTCCGGGTCTGTTTTTTCCTCTCAAGGCCCCAGCTGCTCATCTCTGCAAGCTCAGTGCTCCCATCTGATTGAAAAATTCCTCCCAGGAAGCAGCTGGGCCCTCCGGGGTTGGGGAGTTAAGCGTGACACAGGGAGGAATACAGGTGAAGAAAAGACGTGTCCATTTTTATCTTTTTTCCTGCTTTCCCGTTTGCTTTTTATGAACAGAAGCAGTATCAGCCCAGAGATATTTAGCTCCCCAATTCCAAGCCTCAGTGAGTCTGATCTCTTTGCCACCTTCCCCAGGGCAGTGGCCATGGCAAGAACTTTCCACTAAACTAATGCTGGTGGAAAAAAATCCATGCTCCTTTCAAAGTAGCAAAAATCAGCCTCTTGGTACCACACAGCCTTCTCTCCCTCCACACTTCACCTCCGTTGGTCCCTCCCAGTCCTGGTCACAATCCCAAATCTCCTTGGGATCATTATCCTGGAGCAAAGTGGGATTTGGGGGCATTTTTAGAGAAACCCTGAGCACCACTTGTCTCCTGAGAGATTCCCAGAGCCCCACCACCCCTCTGAATGACCCTGCCCCCCACTCTGCACACCCAGCGTGGGATCTGAAGAGAGAGGAGAGGACGGGACCCAGGCGGGATTTATGCTTCTCGGGACTGGTTCTCACGTCATGGGTCTGCCCCAGGGGAAAGGGCAGGTGTGGCCCAGCCCTTCCCTTTGCCTCCAGCTCTGCTTCCCCGACCTCAGGTGACGTAGCCTGGGGCCTCGACGTGGGATCCTGGGGGGCTTCTGTGAGGACCACTGGACCCCTGGGCTGATGGGGCCTGCGAGATAACCCGGGAAAGGTCCCTACCCACGCGCCTTCCCTCCCACAGCCCAGGGCACCGGCAGGTCCAGGTTCCGAGGGAGATTCTCATGGAGTTCCACCCGCCTTCCAATCGTCCTCACCCGACAGGGAAAATGGGTAGTAACAGGCTGGGCCACCTGGCAGGGAGTCAGGACACACAGAATCCTAAAAAATACTGGAGCGGACTGTCCCAGGGTCGGAGGTGACCGCACACAGGGCATTCGCCCTCACTGGGTGCTGACTGCTCGACAGTTCTTCCTTAGAACGGAACTAAAACCGGATTCTTTCTCCCTGCCACCCTTTAAGGGCCTCAGCTCTGTACAATGAGGCTGTACAAACGGGTCTGACTCCAATTTCTGTGGAAGAACCTTCAAGGGCTTTATGATCCCTGGGGCTTCTCTCTCCCAGCTAAGCTTCTGCAGAGCTGCCCTCCACGAACCTTCACGGCTTGATTTCAGGATCCCTGCTCACTGTGAGCCCAGGCCACAGTCTTGATGGGATGTGATACCCAGTGTCTGGTCTCAGGATCTGAGCCCCACAGGAGTTGAGGGGGTGGGCTGAGAGCAGCGCGTGAGAAGACCATCCTCTGGTCCCTGCAACTCTGGTCTATAGTTTGACAGTTGTGTCTTTCCTGGGGAAGTTATTCACTCTTCTTATTCACACTTGTACCCACTGCTGGTCCCAGGGTCAGTGCTCACATGTGCTGCACCCGCTGGCAGGAGACAGGGATGTGGGCAGGAAGGGCATTTTTGGTTGGAGAGTGCCTGGGGCCACAGAGGGCTTGGCCGGCTGTTGGGACCCCCAGCCCTGCCTTTGCCATAGAAGAGTCCTGAGTACTGACCTGAAATACAGGTGAGGGTCCTGCTGCCCTGTGCCGGGCATCTAAACTGCAGTGAGGACGGGGCTTTAAAGGGCTCCCTCTCCCCCATAGAAAGCTCTGTGGGCTTGGCAGACTCAGCCACAGCCCAGCACCCCTCTCCTTCGCATCCCATTGGCTCTGCCGGTCATCTGTGACACACACGGCCCCAGAGAGGAGCCCGGAGTCACAAGGCAAAGCGCTCAGCTTGTCCTTCCCTAAGTTCTCTGAAGCCTCAGCTTCCTGTCTGAGCAGAGGGTCCCCACTTCACAGAGCTGTGCAGAAGCAATGGTGTTCGTTTCTGTCACCTTTGTAACTCCAGCATCTAGAAAAGTGTCTACTACATAAGAAATGCTCAGTGGGTACTTGCTAGTAAATGAAAGAGCACCGAGACCTACAGGGATGCTTAATAAATATTTATTCAATCTGACAAGAGAGATGTTCCCACTTTGAGGTGTTCTTAAAGGTTCTCCCCTGCCCTCAAATGCTTCCCCCAATGCCAACCACAGGGCCTGAGAATTCTCCAGTGAGAGTTTATACCAAGAAACACCAAATTCTCCCATCACTTGGTAAGGGTGTTGTAATTTCAGAGATCCAAATGCATTAATTAGACAACACGTTGGTAACAGAGATTAGCGCCTCTGGTGAAGTTCTTACTGCCCACAGTCGGTGCAGAGAGCAGTGCCCTGAACACACAGGACTGGGATACTAGAGTGTCTACCCAGGAGGGTGCCCTGGGGCCACCCAGCAGCCGCTTCATCTTCCCGATCGGAGAACTGAAGCCCAGAGAGGGGAAGGGGTTCCCACGTCGCACAGCAAGTTGGTGGTAGAGTCAGAACTAGAAGCCGGGTCCCTGACAGCGACGCCAGGGCTTCCCGCACTGCTCGTCGCGGTTCGCTGGGCACTCATTTGGGGAGTATTAAGCACCACTCTGGGCGAGAGGCAGATGTACACAGAAGTGATTCCGAGACAGGGCGGTTGAGGTCTGTGCTCTCACAGAAGGCTCGTGTCTGCACTGCGGGAGCCCCCAGCAGAGGCAGTCGATTCCAGGCTGAATCCGCGCCTGCTTGGCGGAGGAGATAGTGATACTGGAAGTGGGCCCTAAGAGTGAGCAGGGAGACGCCAGGAGAGGACATCCTAAGCGGAATAAATAGCACCCACCCTGGGATTCAGGGGCCAGGCGAGTGTGTGGTGAGCTGCCCCTGACTGCTTGTAAGCTACAAGAAAAAGGGAAGGGGGCAGAGACAGAGCCCAGAAAGGAGGTAAGGCCAAGCAGAAAGAGGAGGAGGGGTTGGAAGAACAGCTGCCCCACCTCGCTCTTTGGCAGAAGCCTCCCCACATCCCCAGGGCTGCCTTCCCTTCCACCAATACTAGGTCAACTGAGGATGGACACGCACCCCCTGCCCCCAGGTGCCCGCTTCCAGAGGAAGGGCTGTGCTGCACTTTCCCATAAACAGCCACTGCCGACAGAGACTTGGAGGGAAGCAGCATCGAGGCCCCTGGCTCTCGCTGTCAGGGAACGAGCCAGGAGGGGTCACCCATGTTCCAGATGGGAACACTGAGATGCAGCCTAGGAGAAGCTAGGCAGGGGCACAGCCAAGCTTAACCCAGAAGACAGAGCTACAAAGGCAAGGGGTGAGGGAGACTGGCTGAGGGACGGGAAACCTGGGTTCCATGCTTGTCCCAGCCCTGCCCTTGGCCCCTAGCAGTGTTGTTTCTCATCAGCCTCTGTCTTCCCTGAGGGGTCACAGAGCCAGGCCGAGACAGGGCTACTGGCGTCACTGGGCACAGCCTTGCTTTCCCACAACCTTCCTTCCTCTGGGCCCCCTGCTCCGCGTCAGAAGCCTGATCACCCTTCACCCACTTAGCTCAGTCCCACGGAGGGATTTATTACTGGCTGCCCTGTCATCTGCCCCCACGGTAATAAATTAGGGCAGAGCAGAATCGCAGGCATCCCAAGTGTGGAGCGTACAAAAGGAGAAGGGTCCTTCAGTGGATCCCAGAGAGAGCTGGGACACAGGCAAAGCGTGGATCCACGGGAAGCGTGGACCAGTGGAGCAGAATGCCTCGCTGGGGACTCCTGCTGGTGCTCTGGGGCTCCTGCACCTTCGGTCTCCCGGCAGACACTGGCGCCTTCAGACGGTAACTGGGAGAGAGGGTGGCAGGGGAGAAGGGATCCTCATTTTCCTAACACCTAGGCTTTCAGATATGTGATGTCACCCAGTCCTCACGACCAGCAGGGCAGCAAGGTTTATGGTTCCATTCAGAGAGGTCAGGTGACTCGCCCAATATCACACAGCCAGCAGTGGCACTAGTTAAGCCTGGAAGCAGTGTCTTTTGATCCCTGACCAGAGCTTTCGCTTCCTGCATAGATCACCACGCTAGGCAGTGGGGGCACCCAGGGATGACTGAGACATACTCCCTGCCCCTCAGGAGCTCACAGCCTAATTACTAAGAGGGGTGCAGTACAGTTAAGTCTACCAGGGAAGCAGCACAACACTGATTAAATGCAAGGCTTCCAGAATTGGGTAGTCTTGGTTTAAATTCTGCTCCACTAGCAGAGCCAACTAGCTCTGGAACCATGGGCAAGACAGTGAACCTCTCCAGGTCTCAGTTTACCATTTTTAAACACCTATTTTACAGAGCTGCTTTGAAGATTGAATGAGATATTGCATGTAGATCCCTCGGCCTGGTGCAGGCACGCTGTAAAAACCCAGCTGTTACCATACTCCAGGGTGGATTATCACAACTGGTAAAAGAAAGGCTTAAGGCAGCCCAAAGGTGGGAGGAGAGAGACCTAACATCCATGTTTGGTGCCAGGCCCTGTGGGAACAAGCAATTCTTCAAGGCTGCAGAAGGGGAGAGGCAGGGGGGGTGGGGGGGCCTGTGGAGAAAGGGTTTCAGGTTGGGGAGTGCAGATGGGACCAGAAGACCTGAAGGTAAGAGGGCAGGTTTTAATAACAGTAATAGTTGCTAAGTCTGTAAAATGCTGAGGAATTCACAGGATCGTTTCCCGTATCTCATCTCAAATCATCCTCCAAACAACTCAGCAGTCCCATTTTGCAGCTGGGGACACTGAGGCTCCCGGAGGTCACAAGTAAGAGGCTGAGCCTGGGCACGCACTGGGCCTTTTGTTTCCAAAGCTGGTTTCCCCTGCTCCAAGGCTCATGGAGAGTAGCCGCTGGGTTGGGGGCACGGTGTGAGAGAGCGGGGGGCTTCCCAGCGGCAGCGTGTGCCTGAGCGCGGCCCCACCCCCAGGATAAAGGCAGGGAAAGGTGGAAACATTCTCCCTTGTTCTCTTCAGAAAGAGAAGAAGAATGGAATTGGGCCAAGGTGAAGAGGGAGTCAGGCTTTTAAAACATACTTACAGGAATTTTGCTACCTGCCATGTGCAGGGCATGATGCAAGGCTCTTTGAGAGATCCAAACAGCAGACCCCATTCTCAAGGTGCGTCCTTGCCTTTTACATACACAAATGCCTTTTACTTACCGAGCAGTGGGCAGCTTGCTTAATCTGCAAAGTGCTTCTCCGTGGTAGGTACTACCATTCAGTCCATTGTTACAGAGGAGTTAATGGGAGCTCAGAAAAGGCCCAGAGAGGTTAGGTAAACTGCTCCGAATCACGCTGGTAGGAAGAGATTCAAGCATGTCCCCACAACCACTATGCCCTCAGCACCAGGCTGTGCAGTGCTGGCTGTGAGCACCCCGCGAAAACAGAACAGGAGCCCAAGCAAAGGTGAGGCCATTGTGGAGGGAGTTCATGGAGCAAGCTTCCCAGGACGGGGACGGGGGTGCATGCTAGGCTTCCAAGGATGAACGTGCTGGGGTGTGGGGAGGGAAGGGGAAGGGGAGAAGGAAGGGACTTTCTAAAAGGAGAAAGGTAAAAGTAAAGGTCCAGAGCTGAGGTTGTTCATAGTAAATAGTGGAAAATGAGCCCTCCTTGGGGTCAAGCCTTCTCTGCCCCTCCATTTTCCCATCTGTAAAATGAGAATAGTAAAATTACCCAGCTCATGAGATGGCTGAGAATCAAAGAAGATCATAATTGTTAAAATACTTTGTTGACGAGCAGACTGTGTTATGAATTTGACAAGTCATTTCCGTTAAAATATTATATCGACAGGCGTGAAAGTTGCCCTCATGTTTGTGGGCATAATGGGGTACACAGAATACACGGGGTGTGAGCAGGAAAGGATAGTGCCAAGTACAGAAAAAGAAAGAGGGATACTCCAGACACTGGGCTGCAACCCTGGGACCCCCCACCAACAGCTCAGGACATCCTCCAGCCTCTGGCACACAGCCTTCATGTCAGAGCCCAGGGGACCCTGTATGGGAAACAGGGCCGATCACGCCGCTTTAAATGTCTGCTCCATCGCTTCTGAGGCACCTCACTCCTTATCATAAAGTGAGGATGACGACAGCCAGCTTGCAGAGTTGTCATGAGGCTTACATGGGTGGGGTGGCGTGCACAGTGTTTGGCACTCATGTGGTGGCAGCTCAGTGAGTTTCCCAGGTCTACTTCTGCCTCCCAAAGCTGATAGGAAAGTGTCAGGACAAGAAACCGAGGGACTGGGACTTAGGCTTCCGAAGGCACATCTTTCCAAGGACAGGCTGCACAGGCACTCTGGAGACGCCCACCTCTCCCCCACCGCACCCAGTTCAATCGGTCCACTCCACCCCACGGTCCTGGCTGGGCGCCTGCCCGCAGCATCCCACAGCCCCCACAGGCCACTGAGGGTGTCTGCTGCCACCTGCAGGCCCCATGTGGCACTGCCCCCTCCTGCCCAGCCTTGAGAGGGGCACTCCCAGTCTTCATCTCCTTAGAGGGGAAGTCAGTGCTGTTTCCTCCTCTGTCTCCTGGCCTGCTGGAGCTCCTTGAAGGCAGTGATGATCTTTATATCCTAGTATCCAGCACGGTGCAGGCACAAGGTAGGTGTTCAACCTGTGATTACGGAATGAATGAATGAACAAATGGCCTTGCAGTGATAAGGATCAAAATTAGACAACAGGAGGAGTTAGTTGAGGGTTATTTAATACCAGCGTAGGTGACCATGGAGGTTTGTAAATTCTCCCTTAGAGGCCTAAGGGCTCAAGAGTGATTCTTAGGTGCCTGGGCTAAGGTTAGGGGTAGTTGTATCAGAAGCTTCCGGAACTCTACAATTATTATGGGGCAGGACAGAGCCCTTCTACTTTTTCTTACTGCGTCACGGGCCAGGATCTTCCTCAAGAAAATGCCCTCCGTCTGGGAAAGGCTGAAGGAGCGAGGCGTGGACGTGGCCAGGCTGGGTGCTGAGTGGAGCCAGCTCACCAAGACACTCTCCTTTGGCAACCGCACCTCCCCCGTGGTGCTCACCAACTACCTGGATGTGAGTGCCCAGCTCGGTCCCTTGGCCCCCACCACCTGCCCTCTCCTTTTTCTCTTGGGCCTAAGGCTTTCTTTGCCCTTTTTGAGCACCTCACGAAATTCCCATTTCACAGCTGGAAAGCCTGAGGCACAGAGGGCAGGAAGGAGCCCAGAGGCAGGGTCAGGTCTGGAACTTAGGAATCCAGGCTCTGGGCCCCAAGCCCAGGTGCCAGGGGTGGGCAGGAGGGGTGTATGACCTCAGATGCAGGTTTCTGTGACCAGGCTCAGTGCAGCTTGACTACATACTGCATCAGTGGTTCCTTAAGGCCTGGGGCACCTTCCTGCTTCATTTGCAGCACTTTTATTTTGCCCTCTTGTCTCATCGAGCCTCCCACTTCCTGGGAATTCATAAGACAGTGCTAAGCCTCCCACCCCATCCCTGCTGGAAAATGGAAGCCCAGAGAGCCTGCATGATCTGCCTCATCTGGCCCCAAGTGCCAAGGGGGTATCAGGCAAGACCCCAAGGCTCCCCGAGCCCCTCAAGCCACCTCTTTCGTTTCATCCCTGCAGACCCAGTACTATGGCGAGATCGGCATTGGCACCCCACCACAGACCTTCAAAGTCATCTTTGACACGGGCTCAGCCAACCTCTGGGTGCCCTCCACCAAGTGCAGCCCTCTCTACACGGCCTGTGGTGAGACCCGGGGTGCCTCCTCAAAGCCCCTGCCCTGTCATGCTTGGGCAGTCCCACCTCACACCCAGTTAAATCCCTCCTGCTACCACTTGAGCTGCTACCTCTCCGCCTCTGCTCCCACTGCCCCTGAGAAGAGAGAAGAAGAAAATGTCCCCCATTTTTCTTATATGGCCACCAAGGTAAAAAAAAAAAAAAAAAAAAAAAAAAAAAAAAAAGGCAGGCTCCAGGAGCCCCCAGCCCACCCAGAAAGCCATTTCTCACTCCTCCTGAGATTGGGAGAGGACTGAATTCTCAGACCCATCCCAGGCTCCTGGGCTCTGCCGTCCTTACCCTCCATGAACTTACTGAATGCTTACTGTGACCAGAATCTTCTCCCCACCCTAGTGTTAGCAATTACTTTAAAATACTTCACTTGAGACAAAATTCTCAGAGACATGAGCACATTACAGGGGCCCGAGGTACACAGTCCTTGATTGATGAAACACATTTTCCAAGCCTCCAAGCTCAGGGCCACCCTGTCTCTGCACTCAGGCCTCAACACATGGGCCATAGCCAGCGCCTGCCCCCGAGCCCCCTGCCTGGGCCTCCCTTGGCCCTGAGCCTATGTCTCCCTGCCAGAGATTCACAGCCTCTACGACTCCTCGGAATCCTCCAGCTATGTGGAGAATGGGACGGAATTCACCATCCACTATGGATCTGGGAAGGTCAAAGGCTTCCTGAGCCAGGACCTGGTGACTGTAAGTGAGGCCATCCCAGGTCATCTGCCCTCCTGTCCATCTTGTCCCTAGACGTCTCCTGCCACCCTAGGGCCTGTGGTTGGGGAAGGTGCAGGCCCGTCCACCTTGGAGCCCAGAGAGCTGAAGAGCACCCTCCTTTGCTACTTCTCTCCAGAGCTGCAAAGCACCTGGGGCAGAGCAGACCTGAGCTCCTGGCTCAACCTGGGTGATCTGTGGAGGCCTTTCCATCTAATGCACTCATAGGGTTTGTCCTGAGCCCCACAGCCTGCAGTCAAGTAACCTGCCTGAGGTCACCCAGCTCTGACTGGGCTCTTAACTAGACCCTAGACTGAAATCCAGAGTCAGAGTTGGGGTCAGGGGTCAGGGGCATTGTCATCCTTAGGGTCAGCATCACTTTTGGAGTCAGGCTTAGGTTTTAAGGTCATAGTTGAGTTCAGAGTTTGGGATTAGGGTCAGTCCTGGTTTTCACTGTCACTTGGCCTGTGTCTGACCCTCCTCCATTTCTGGGTTTCTCCAGCTACTGCTCTGACAGAGTTACGGGAAGGGTACCTATGGAACTGAGAGGAAATCAGTATGAGCCCTTACTCCCCCTTGTCTGTGAAATTAGGGAAAAAGGATCATGAAGGGCAGGCCTGGCTGTGCTGGAGAAATCCTCGGCCCATCATGGGGGTAGGGGACCAAAACCCAGTCCTGCCGATGTGAAAGCTGGGCCACTGGGGAGCTCCTGGCATCTTTTCTTCTACTACTATTGCTTGGCAATACCACCTTCTCAGCCTCTGCCCCTTCCAGTCCCTCTGGACTCTGCCGCCTACGTGTTTATTAGGAGAGGTGATATGCATGTAGTGTTGATGAAATGGTCTTACTCCAGATTGTCACACCCTGGGGCCTGTGTGTGCCCCGAGGCCCCAGTGTGGAAGCCTAGACCAGACCCTGGCCAGGGTACAGGCTGTGGGCTTGGTCTCCTCTGGTCCTTCCTCCAACAGGTGGGCGGAATCACAGTCACACAGACGTTTGGAGAGGTCACGGAGCTGCCCCTGATACCTTTCATGCTGGCCAAGTTTGATGGTGTTCTGGGCATGGGCTTCCCTGCACAGGCCATTGGGGGGGTCACCCCCGTCTTTGACCACATCCTCTCCCAAAGGGTGCTGAAGGAGGACGTCTTCTCTGTCTACTACAGCAGGTAGGCCTGGACTCCAGGGGCAGAGGCGGGGAGAGGGAAGGAGGCAGGAAAGCTGGGAGGGTAGGAAGAGAGTTCTAGGCCAGGATTTTGATGTATTCAGGATCAGGTGGTATTCTATCCATATCTAGAGCTATACTATCCAGTATGGAAGCCAATGCTTAAATTAAAATTAATTAGGCATTCAAATCCTTAGTCACGCTACATATTTCAAGTACGCAGCAGCCACAGTGACTAGTGGCTACCACTTTGGATAGTACAGGTGTAGCACATTTCCATCTTTGTGGAAACTTCTTTTACTTTCTGTGCAGTTCAGCACTGCTCTAGAACAAGAGGAGAATGCAGCGTGGGGGTGATGGAAAGTAAGGCATTGCCGTGGCTGGCGGACCTCCCTGTAAGGGCCCTGGCTTCTCTCACATAGACAGCTGACTTCATTCATTCATTAATCCCTTCATTTATCTGCTCATTCACTGATTCAACAAACATTGGGCGCTGATATGACAAGCGTTGTGCGAGGCTCTGGGGTTACAGCCATGAACACAGTGTACAAGACAGAGTCCCTGCCCTCACAGAGCTTACAGTCCGGCAGGGAAGACAAGAAACATTACAACGTGATGGGCAACAACAGGGGACATGAGGCTGAAACCCCATGCTTTCAACACTAGGCTGAGCTTATGTGCAGTTTAGCCAATCTTGGGGAAGCTGCTATCAGCTGTTGAGCAGAAATGTGATCTGCTCTCAGCTGTTCGGTATGAGCTGGAGACAAGAGATCATGAGGGTGCGAACAGGAGGCCAGTAGCAGCGAGGACAGAGGGGAGGGTCAGTATCCAGAGAAATCACAGAGATGAAATGAAAAGGAGTGTCTGGTTTGATGAGAGAAAGGGAGGGATTGAGAAAAGGCCACCAACAGGCTGTGAGGGGCAGTCTTGGGAAGAGGTGTTTTAGAGGCCAGGCAAGGGCAGATGGCAAGCAGTGAAGAGGTGGATGTGTGTCAGGAAGGCAAAGGCAGATGTAGGCTGCCCTGAGAAATTCATCAGGGGAGGGAACGCCAGGTGGGGTGCAGACGGAGCTGCACAGAGAAGCAGGGAAAAGAAGGGTGGGTGTTTTAAAATGCTGGAGGATGCCTGAGTGCGCTTGCAGGTGGAGGAAGAAGCCAGTGGAAAGTGACAGGTTGAAAATGTGGGAAAAAGGAGGAGGTAACTGAGGGTATAGGAGCCTGGAGGCCATGGAAGGGAGTAGGATCCCAGCAAACAGGAGGAAGGCGGGCCTTGTTGCGGAGAGGGCCTGCCTCTTCCTTTACACTGGGATGAGAAGGAGGCAACATCCAGAGAGATCTTGAAGTTTGGGGAGAGAGGCAGAGGGAAATTGTGCTAGCACATATGCGTATGTACTGGATTTATAAAAATGCAATTAATTGCACTTGCACCAATGACGTGCAACCTACACGCTGTGCACCCATGTGCATGCACACTTGCCTTCTACTATGAATGCTGGAAAATCGCATCTCTCTCTCTCTCTCTCTGTCTCTCTGTCTCTGTCTCTGTCTCTCTCTCACACACACACACATAGAGGAAACCAGCCCTAAGGTAGGCCCTGAGCTTTGGGAGGCATCATGCCACCTGGAGGAGAGGAAAGCAAGGGGCATCAGCTTCGGATTGGGCACCAGGAGCCCTGGCTCCAGTCCCCCACTCAGGCAAGTGACTTCACCTCCTGGTGACTCCATTGCCTGTAGGGTAAAAAGAGTGCGTAATACCCACCCTGCCAAACAACAGGCTGGCGGGGCTCACCTGAAACAAAGTCTTCCTTTCTGCTGTGTCTCCTTCTCTGCAGAAATTCCAAGTAAGGAGACGGAAACCCCCCCACTTGGCCCTGACCCTCCAGAGCACCTGGCCCAGAATCACACATGCCACCTGCCCAAAACTCACCTCAGCAGACCCAGGCTCCACTGGGGGCCCAAGCTCTCTGCTCCACCTTCCCGCTCTCCTCATGTCCCTGCCCACCCCCACCCGACAGCTCCCAGAGGCCCATCCCATGTCCCATGCACCTGCGCAGCACACAGCCACCCGAACCCAAGTGAGGGTGGGGCTGATTTGTGTCTTGTTTGCATCTACTCACTGTCCGCGTGCCTGTTCCTTCTCTGTGACCTCTCTGGGGGTGCTTTATTGGGCGCAGCCGGACTCTCCTGGAACCACCTCTGACTGGGCTTGGGAAGGGGCAAGAAAGGCGGAGAAGCGGCATGGTCTGCAGCTCCCTAGCCTTGCCATCCGCCCCGCCTTCCTCTGCCCCACCCTGCACCTGTGCCCAACTCCCCTTGTTGCTGGGGTTACTGAGTCTCCAGGTTGTGGGTCTCCAAGAGCCTCTGATCTTCCCTTTAGGAATTCCCACTTGCTGGGGGGAGAGATCGTGCTGGGAGGCAGCGACCCCCAGTATTACCAAGAGAATTTCCACTACGTGAGCGTCAGCAAGACTGGCTCCTGGCAGATCAGAATGAAAGGGTCAGGAATCCTCAACCCTCCTCACTCTCTAAAAATGCTGCTGCTGCCGTGGGTGGGGTCTGGAAGGGGCAGGGTTACCATCCTGCCCTCTCTCCTAATGCAGCCGCTTCTTAAGGTCTGGCCAACACTTGCTCTCTGCCTGCTTTGTCCGGGGATGGGGAACACTGAGATATATGGTTCAGAGGGGAGGGGGCCTACTGGGAGGAAGCGGAGGGTCACTAAGCCACACGCTGAGAGAGGGGGCAGCACCTCTCTTCTTCCAGCTCGCTCATTACCCCTCCCTCACTGAATCACTGGGCCACCAGCACTCCCTCCCATCACCTGCCCTCACTCGGGAAAGCCATGCAGCCTGGTGGTGCCCCACCGGCCTGCTGTCCATCTGTCTGTCTGACTGTGTGGCCTTCCCCAGGGTGTCTGTGAGGTCGACCACTTTGCTCTGTGAGGAGGGCTGCATGGCAGTGGTGGATACCGGTGCATCTTACATTTCGGGTCCCACCAGCTCCTTAAGGCTGCTCATGGAGACCCTGGGGGCCAAGGAGCTGAGCACAGATGAAGTAAGGAGCTGGCGGGGAGGGCGCTAGGGGTGGGGGGAGCACCACCTGGTCCAGGCCCCCAAATGACCCTAGGAAACATTCGGTCCCAAATGAGACCATTTCAGGCCTTCCTCTCCTGCCTCTCACATTCTTCCCATGTGTGGCTTGATCCTTGGTGCCTGGGAGAGGGGATTGGGGACTTGGGGACTGTGCCCAGCCCTCTCCAGGAGAAGGGCCAGGCCACAAGCACAGGGCTGTGTCTGCTGGGGGACCTCCCACACTCAAAGGGGCTCCCTTGACCCTCCCCACCGCCAGTATGTCGTGAACTGTAACCAAGTGCCCACACTCCCTGACATCTCCTTCCACCTCGGAGGCAGAGCCTACACGCTCACCAGCGCGGACTATGTATTACAGGTGAGACTCTAGTCTGCCCCTCGGCAACAGGGAGGAAGGGTGGGCAGGGGCCCTCAAAAAGAGACAAGTCATTATGCACAGATTACCTGCTAGACCAGTTGTTCTTAAACTTGGCTGCACATTAGGGTCACCTGGGAGCTTTTAAAAATCCCAGTAATAAGCCACATCCCATACCTATTGATACCTCTGGGGGTGGTACCTGGGCATCAATGTTTTCAAAACTCCCCAGGTGATTCCAACTTGCAGCCAAATTTGAGGATCACTGTGCTCATCTCCTGATCTCCATTCTCATCCAACGCCCCCAGTAATGTTATGCTCCTATACTCTTACCTGCTTTTTATGCTCAGTGGGTTTAGAGGTGTTAAATACCTTGTCTAGGACCAGAAGCTCTGCCAGACTGGAAGCTCCTGAAGGCACTGCTGTGCCTGATGCATTGTTAGCAGCATCCAGCTTAGTGCCTGCATCTCGGAGGGGTGCAATCCATGATGGTTCAAAGGGCCAGGATGTGATGGAGGCCCGGTGTGGATGGGGGACTGGTGGGGAGGTGTTGCTGAGGATGGCTGCTGGAGTCAGGCAACGTGGTTATCAGCTGGGCAGTGTGGAAACCCTCTTGCTTCCTGCCAGGACCCCTACAATAGTGATGATCTGTGTACACTGGCCCTCCATGGTCTGGACGTCCCACCGCCCACGGGGCCAGTCTGGGTCCTGGGTGCCTGTTTCATCCGCAAGTTCTACACGGAGTTTGATCGGCGTAACAATCGCATTGGCTTTGCCCTGGCCCGCTGAGGCCCTCTGCTGCCCTGCAGGTCCTGCCCTCAGCTCCAGCCCAGAGCTAGAGCACTCTCTGGGACTCTCCAACCCCTGCCTGTGCTTGTGCCCTCACTCAGGGGCATGGACCACCTCCTGGATGTGCGCCCTGCCCCCAGCACCAGCTCTTCCCTACTTTGAGGACAAACAGAATAAAGACTTCATGTTCACAACCCCACTGTACCTGGGTTCACTAGGGTTTGAAACAGAGGGAAGCACAACCAAGAGATCATGTGCAGACAGGAACGTGACAGAATGACAAACTATACGTTCACTCACAAGCACAGGTTCCTGCGTGCAGGGCTGATGCCATCCATCTGACATCAGCAGGGTTCGAGTGGAGTTGAAGGTTTACACAACCTTGGGTGGGAAGTTTGCAGAGAGCCAGCCCCTTGAGGACCAGGGCTAACACTGTGGCAGTGGACTGTGGGCCAGAAAGACGGTCCCAGCTCATGGAAGCCAGCCTCAAGCTCAGGCTCTGCGCTCGGGCACTGCAACCCCCCACCCCACATAGCCATTTACCCATGCAGTCTAAGGCACCAACACCTAAAAACGTAGAACACCAGAGATCCGACCGATGCTCCCTTTTTACATGTGGAGAAACTGAGGCACAGAGAATGAAAGCATTTGGCCAAGAGTGCTCAGTGAAGTGTGAAAAATCAAAACTAGAAGGCTGCCCGTCTGACTCAGGTCTGGGGGCTTCCCACCTTGCCACATACAGTTGTACCTTCACAGGTTCAGAGCTTCACCCACCCTGGTATGGGGCCAGGTGCACAAGCACACAGATGTATGCACTGCTGTCTTCCATCTCACAAGACTTGGGACTCAGGCTGATGTCTTCTCCCACTCTGACCCCTTGGACGATCTGCAGGAGATGTGTAGCTTGGGGAATGAGAGGCAGCATCTACCTGAATGAAGCCACTGACACTGTCCCTCTTCATGACAGCTGCTCACCCTTCTTTTGACTGAAAAAGGTGAGGCACTGAGTGGCCCACCCAGGGCCCAGCAAAGCTCGTACCTCTAGAATTACAGGCTCTTGGAATTGTATAGAACACCAGGGCCTCTCTAGGGCAGCACTCCCACACCTGCCAGCATCCCAGTGCAGAGCCAAGAGCACAATTCTCTGAACTTTCTTGCCTGCTTAGCTTTATTTCCTCACTGTTTGCAGGAAGGGTTGGAGTCAGTGTCGTTTCCAGCTCAACAGACTGGGGCTCCATGACCTTAAGTAGGCAGGCCCCCCAATCATCTCCTACCCTGTTCAATAAGACAGCCATATATGGCTATTTACATTAAACATAAAATTAAATTAAATGTCACACCAGCCGCATTTCAATTGCTGGATAGTCACATGTGGCTGGTGGCCACTGCACTGGACAGAACAGATATAGGACATGTCCATCATCGCAGAAGTTCCACTGGGCAGAGCTGGATTCTGCACAGCAATCAGGACAGGAAGCTTGTGGTTGAGAGGTTCCTGAATAGGTGAAAGGGTCAACGTGGGGAAATAGGCACTTTTCTGGGTGGTGCAGTGAGAGCTCTCCCACGCGGCCAGGTGACTAGTGAGGTCCCCATTGGCACACCCACCCCCAAAAAGCGTCCCCCAAAGTCCCCTCGCCATCGGAAAAGGCCTCTTCCCACGGAGTCTCTTCCAGGAGTCCAGGGATTGGGGACAGGAAGCTGGCGGACAGGTGGTCCAGCCTAAGCTGACCTCTTGGGAGCAGCGGAATCTCCACACTCCAGGTTGCAGTGGGGGGCGGGAAGAGGCTTCCCCCGGCCCTGCCCCGGGTTACACAGGGAGAGCGGCCCCAGCCGAGGTGGGAAGGAGGAGGCCACTTCGCTGCCACGGAAGCGGGGGGCGGGGGGGGGGGGGGGGGAGTGAACCGGCGGCTACCGGGCCTGAGACCCGGGTGGGGGCGGGCCCACCCACCCCGGCCCCACCCGGGCCCCTCCCCCTACGTCACGGCCTCTGCGGGGGCGTCACCCCGCCAGGCTCTCCAGGTAACTGTGGCCGCAGCAGCCCGCGGTGGCAGGCAGCGCACCCCCACCGGCCAGTGGGGCGGGGCGGGGGGGGGTGGGAGCGTTCCCGCGGCCCCCGCCCCGCGGCCCGTGATGTCACAATCGCGGCGGGCCCCGGCGTTCCCGGGTCGGCTTCGGCTTCGGGCGCCCGGCTGCGAGGCGGCGATTGAAGCGGGCCGCTGGCTCCTGAGTCATGGACTTCCCCAGGCCCCTCCTCTACCACTCCCACTCCCGCGCCGGGCCCCCCCGCGGGGGCTAGCGTCCGCGCGGCGGCTCCGAGGGGGTGGGGCTGCAGGGAATGGCTGTGCCCCCTTCGGCTCCCCTGCCGTGCTCGCCCTTTTACCTGAGGAGGCAGGCGCCTTGCCCGCAGTGCTCATGGGGCATGGAGGAGAAGGCTGCGGCCGGCGCGGGCTGCCGGGAACCGCCGGGCCCCCCGAGGGCCGCCGCCGTCCCGTGCTTCGGCATATCCGTGGACCAGGACGACATCCTCCCCGGCGCCCTGCGCCTCATCCGGGAGCTGCGGCCACATTGGAAGCCCCAGCAAGTTCGGACCAAGGTAGCAGAGCGGGCGCGGGGCAGGGGATGGGGCCCCGCCGGGGCTGGAACGGGGATGCGTGGACGTGTGTTCGTGCATCCTTCCGGGTGTCGGTCCCAGGGGTGCGCGGCTGCTGCCCAGAAGAGGGCTGAAATGGTGGTTTGCGTATGTATTTCTTTCTCCATCTATTTTGGTCCCTAAGCAAAGCTAGGCTCCCGCCTCCCTCGGCCCTCCACACACACCCCTCCTCCTGGGGCTCTCGGGCACGCGGGAGATCCACCTGCCCACTGTCAGCACGTTGTGCGTGCGGGCCCCACCCCCTGTCGGTGTGCGCCGGTGCCCCTCGCTGCCCAGAAGCAAGTAGCCATCCGGCTCTGAAACCTGCGGAGGCAGGAACTTTTAAGGGCACCCCCCACACTCACACACCCCATAGTGGGAGCAAAGCCTCCGGGCTCCGAGCTGTTCCTGCTGGTCCCAGGAGCCACCCTGAGGAATTCCAGCTAGCCCCGAGCCCTGAGCTGCGTGGAAAGCCTCACCATCGCCCCTAGCTCTGCCTCAGCTCCCCCTACACAGGGCACCTCCTCGCTCTGCTGGGCACACTGGCAGGGACACAGACGTGGGCAGAGGCTCCCCCGAGGAGCCTCAGGCTGACTTCCCAGCAGACCTGCCTCCTCTGTAAAGAGTCTTCAGCTGTCCCATTCCCTCTGGGAGGATGCTGCCCTGAGTGGGCACCTGCAGCTTATGCTGGAGTGGTAGGGACTCCATGCTGGTGGGCCTTCTGGGTGGGGAAAGGTGTGGCTCAGGACCATGTGTGAAGGTTGACAGACCCCTTTTGGGGGAGGGGTGAGTGGGTAACATTTTCAGAATAAAAGACAACTTTAGTGTAAAACCATCAGGGCATCAAGCAGGCCTGAGGTTAATTCCAGCGCTGGCCTAACATGATGTCTTCCAGTCCCTCCCCTCTCTGGTCCTCAGTTTCCCCACCTTTTATTACTTCGAATGTCCCTAAGGCCCCTTCCAGCTCTCTCACACCGTTCCCCATAAATTCCATGGTTCGTTCCTCCTTGTCACCCTACCCAGAGAACCTTCCCAGGATCTACTGTCTCTGTTTCTTCTGGCCCTAAGGAGCTCTGACCCCCTGGCCCTGGGGTGGGTGCCAACCTCAGTGCCGCTGCGTGGGGCGAGAGGGACCGCAAGGAGCCCTCTGCCTGGCAGGTGGTGAGAGGCAAGTTGGGTCAGGCTGTACGCGTCCTAGGTGACTCCCCTCCATCTGCCGCATCCCGGCCCATGGAGGTTTCTTTCAGGGCCCGATGGGAGAGTGAAAAGTGGAGGGGGGGGCAAGTGGTGTGAAAATTCCTCCACCGCCAAACCCCATCCACTAGAGGCAGACCCAGGAGAAGCATGCCTGGGCTGAGCCCAAGCTGCCATTTTTTTCTTGAACTCTCTGGTCTACCTCAAGCATTGGGAGAGGGTGGAGGGTTAGGAGCAGTGCTGAGCTCTTTACTAAGTGAGAGGGCTAAAGGACGGGGGTTCTGTGCAATTGTGCTCAGCATTCAAACGAGCACCCTGTGCTGGAGCTGGGTCACCACGAGGCAAGAGCAGAGTCCCTGCCCCACACATCCCTCTCCCCCATGCCAGCGCTTCACTGATGGCATTACCAACAAGCTGGTGGCCTGCTACGTGGAGGAGGACATGCAGGACTGTGTGCTGGTCCGGGTGTACGGGGAGCGGACAGAGCTGCTGGTGGACCGGGAGAATGAGGTCAGGAACTTCCAGCTGCTGCGAGCACATGGCTGCGCCCCCAAACTCTACTGCACCTTCCAGAATGGGCTGTGCTACGAGTACATGAGGGGCATGGCCCTGGGGCCAGAGCACATCCGTGAGCCCCGGCTCTTCAGGTGAGGAGGGTGCCCAGTGTATCATTCATCTCCATGATTCCACAGGCCTTGGGCTTTGAAATCGTTGGCTAGCTTCCCTGGTGGAGTGGCATCCATGAAAGAGACTCTTAAGATCTGTGAACTCCCTGAAATTGCATGAAAAATGTGTGTGTGTTTACGTGCCTTGCTCTGCGGAGAGGAGCTATAGTTCTGTGTAGCTTTTCAGTGGGGTCTGCTAAAAGGATGTGTTCTTGGGGAGGCAAGTGAGAATTTTGGTGAACATGGGACCAAAGGGGGATCTGCTTCCTGGCCCATGCCTCAGTCCTCCACCCATCCCAAGTCTGACCTGGAAACATCTCGGAGCCTTGGAAGTGAAATCCCCAGAGTGCTCAGGGTTTCCTGTGCCTCCCCTCCTGCCAAGGGCTCAGGCATTCCTGGAAAATGGGCCTTATCCAGGGTGAGTGTGGTTGTACCAACCCAGAGAGATGCCTCCCCACCCCAGTCTGAGCTCCTTCTGGGCTTCCTGACAAGGTAGGAGCCCAGGTTTAGGGAACCGCTGAGGCTTCCTTCCAGAGGCTCACAAGGACCCATGGCCCCCAGGGAGCTGCTCCTATTAAATGCCTGGATGTGTAGGACCCAGGAACTGGACTTAACCTTTAAGCCCTGTGGATGCCACTGTTGGGGGTCTGGAAGGGGGAGAACCAAAGAAGAGCCCATATTATGCTCTCCTCTGACCATGCTGAGCAAGGATGTCCGGCAGGATCCTTCTTCCTCCCCACAATGCCACGCCCATGTGCAGGGCCCTCAGACTGTAGTGACGCTTGAGGCAAACCAAAATTTACCCCTGACACCGGGAACAACAGCGTGGGGGTCTGCTTGAGACCCTTGGGATCTGTCCTGTCCCACCTAAGGGGAAGGAGCCTTTCAAATCTTGAAGGGAAACAGGAAAGCCCAGGCAGGGAGTAGACCCAGAAGCTTCTTAGCCGTCACCTGCTACCCAGCTGACCTCAAGCTAGTGCGCCTGGCCCTATTTGCAGGGAACCCCTAGCAGGCCCTCTAGGGACTTAGAAGAAGGAAACCTGAGAGCACTGCCTCTCGGGCTGGTTGAGCCTCAGGGTATTCATGTGGAGTTGTATGTTGTAGCCATGTGTGTGCGTGTGTGTATCTGGGGTGGGGGTGGGGGACATGCAGCCCTGTGCGAGGGTCTTCTCAGGCTCCAGGTGGTAGTTCAAAATGCACCCAGCTAGAGATGTGAGGTCAGAGCGGGGCCGGGGGAACTCTGTCCTGACTTCTCCCACAGTACCCCTCCCAGCTCTCCCTCAGTCTTGTGCAAAAAAAGCTCAGATATTGTCAGGTCCTCACCACTCCCAGTCTCCCGCCACCTCTGGGAATCTGATGCTGTCACTCATTCTTTCATGGAAACAATTACCATTGTCAGGAAGATTGAAGATGGATTTAGGTTTGATAAGAAGAAGAACTTTACATTTGGGGGAGAGCCAGAAAGTGGGATAAGTATGGGAGGTAGACCCTTCCTTGATGAGTTTCCCAGGATAGACCATTATCCTTCTGGGATGAAGGTGGATCTCTGAGGGAAAGGCAGGGAGGAAGAGGACCCTCACCTCCCAACCTCCGCCTCCTGCGAGGCTTTGCAGCATAAAAACGCTGACTGTTGAGGTTACTTTCATTGCTATTCCAGACAACAGCCCTATTGATATTCAAGGAAACACTCTGTTTAGGCTCTTTTCGGAATCTTCCTTTGGGTAGGGGAACCCCGGGTCTCAGGGGCTGCTCCCCTGCCTTGCCCAAGCCCTGGCGGGCTCCCTCCTGCCCCAGGGCCTCTCGCCTCTGAAAGCACAGCCTTCATCTCTCACCCACACGGTCGCTGCCACGCCCCCTGCCCCCTCCACCCTCTAGGAGGTGGGAGCCTTGGGGGCTTCTGGAGGAGCCCCTAGTCTGCCCTGCTATTCTGTTGGGCGATGGCTGTCCCTTCCAAGGACCTGGCCAGGGGAGGAGGTGTCCCTGGAACAGCTCGGCAACAAGGTTTCAGACAGCCAATGCCTTTGTTGTCTTTCCCAGTGATTATTATTCGAGCAACAGGCAGAGGCGAAGGAAGCTTGAATGCTGGAGGCTTGGCAGCTGAGTGGGGGGTGGGGCTCCAGAAGGGAGAGCAGGCAGAGGACTGGGGGAGCCCAGCTGGGACACAGGGCCTCAGACGCTGGGGTCCTTATCAAGGCCTTCCCTCTCTGCCCAGTCAGTCCTCTATCCACCCCCGCCCTCTCCCAGCAACCTTCCCCAGCTCTGCTTTCTCCTCTCCCCACCGCCCCCTCCTTCTCTCCCGGGACCTTGGATAATGTCCACAGGAGAACTTGAAAATAGAACGCTGGTTTGTTTTGCGTCCTTGGCACCCAGCCGCCAGCATCAACTCCCTGCCGCAGAGGAAGGGGCTGCCCTGGGCCAGCCTGCTTCCCTCCCCACCTTGGCCAGACTGATAAGAGACAAGCGTTTCTTCCCTGCCTGGCATTACCACCCCCTGATTGCTTGGTGCCCTGCATTTACCTCCCCCTGAGGGCGTGGGTCTGAGTCCAAGGGGGCTGGGCTGGGGTGGGGGGTGGGAGGGGTTCCGCCCCCCTCCCCAGGTGACCCCTCTGTCCTCAGGGGTTGCTGTAGGCACTCAACCTTGAGGTGGGGCAGGGTCACTGACCTGTGGCCAACGGCCCACTGCTTTGCCCTTTCACTCCCTGAAGCTCCCCCGGCTCTGGTTCTGGAAGGGGAGCTGCTGAGCTGAAGGCCTTATCTCGTTTTCACGCCTTCTGCTGAGACCTTCCTTCTGCAGGACCAAGAGCTCCTAACAGATTTGTAATAGCCTACACTTGGCCCCAGTGGACCTTGCAGGGCCATTTCTTTATGCTCATGAGTGGCTGAGCTGGGGAGGGCCTGCCCCACACTCATACTCTACTCTTCCTGTTTTCTGCTGTAGGCTGATTGCCTTAGAAATGGCAAAGATTCACACCATCCACGCCAACGGCAGCCTGCCCAAGCCCATCCTCTGGCACAAGATGCACAATTACTTCACCCTTGTGAAGAACGAGATCAACCCCAGGTACAAAGATCTGAGAGGGTTCAAGGCTATCACTGTCTCTGCTGCCTTAATATGACCTCCCTTCCCCAGCCCGCCCCGACAGAAGGTTTAGTGGCTTCAGTGCTGATTCCTGAGCCCCTGTCTCCAAGCAGAGTTGGGCTGATTGACGAAACCTCAGGAACTTGTTTCCGCAGTTTTATACCTGTGTGCTTATTTCTTTTTTTTTTTTTTTAGAATTTTTAAAATTTATTTATTTATTTTACATCTTTATTGGAGTATAAATGCTTTACAATGGTGTGTTAGTTTCTGCTTTATAACAAAGTGAATCAGTTATACATATACATATGTTCCCATATCTCTTCCCTCTTGCGTCTCCCTCCCTCCCACCCTCCCTATCTATGTGCTTATTTCTCCTTCAGTTTTCTGGTTGTGGCGGGGAATAGGGTCAGCATCTCCCCATTTCACTTGAAGGATACTGAGCTCAGAGACTAAGCTTTGCCCAGTGTCACAGGGCTAGTCAGAGGCAGGGCTTCTGTTTCCACACAGGGCCCTTTCTACCTGAGCTGGCTTCTGAGCAATGAGAAGGGAGGGACCGACCTTCTTGAGAATGGGGTGGGGCTGAGTTCAGAGGCAGTCAGAAGAACTCAGCTCGTCAGCTGACAAGCCCTTGGACTTCAAGATTCCTGCTACTTGCCTGGGCACCTCTTGTCCCCACATGGCTCTGGGGCCCCGGTTCCTCACCTTGTTCAAACTGACAGCTCGCTGCTTTCTCACCGCTCTTCCCGGGGAGGGGCGCACCCTACCCATCCTGACATTGCCTTTCCCCAGGTAAGACGCAGTTCCCTGGACCTATCCTTATGCTCTCACCGGCAACCTGAGAGTCCTTCTGGCCTTCAGATGCCTGACTCCCCAGCATACCCTTGAGTGCTGAGAAAAGGATGGTGGCATGGAGAAAAGATTGAGGTCATCCCTGCGCCCCGCAAAAAAGGCCATAGTGGGTCTCTGATCCCTCCATGTTCCCCACTGGGGCTGAACATCACTCTTCTCCAAATGTTCGTGGGAGCAGGGCACAGAAGAGGTTTGGAGGAAGGGTATCTCCTTCTCCCTCTAAGATGGTAATAATTAACCATCCCGATCGTGTGTCTCTGTCACATGCATGCACACATGACTTTATCTAGATCCTCCCTGTCAGAGATTATTAAGCACCGCTTTGGGACTACTTGTCTAGGACAGCCTATGTTCAGACCTTCTATGTCAGATGGCTCTGGGACAAGGACTGCTTTCCCCCTTAGGACTAGAACAGCACATGGAGAGCAAGACCCTCTATCATCCAGCCCACCACTTTCGTTTGACAGATGGAAAAACTGAGGCCCAGAGGAAGGATGGGACTTGCCCAAGGTTATACTGATACGTGGCAATTCAAGGACTAGAGTCCAGGCCTAATGCTCGGGCATGACCCTTGTTACTGCAGCTTCTTCTGACTGTACTGTCACTGTGTAGCCTCGGGGGGTGACCTTGTTAGGAGGGGAGTGTGCCCTGAGGAAGAGCTGGCCAACTTCCTTTTCTCTTGTCTCACCTTTGACCTTAGGCAAATCAATTTGCTTAAATTGAGCCTCTTGAGGGGATGATGCCTGCCCTAAACTGTCTAACCTGCCGCAAGCAGGGCAGCGATGAGCAATCACTCGGATGGGGTGAAGCACTTGAGCTCCAGTCGTTGCCTAATAACCCTGATTTAGTCAGTCCTTCATTTCACAAACACTGATTGATTGGGATTTAAAACAACAAAAAACTTGAAGGTGACAGGGGCCCTGCCCTCAAGGAGCTTAGAAACCTTCCGTGTAAATAGGACCTGGCTATGCAGTGTGTGTGATGTATGCAGGGGTGGGAGCGCCAGGGAAAGTCTTCTTGGCAGAGGTAGTATGGCAGAGATGAAAAGGGAGGCCTCCGGCTGGAGGAGACAGCATGAGCACAGCTTGCTTGTGGATGCTGAGTAGATGAGGGCCTGGCTGGAGCAGATCTTTTTTTTTTTTTTTTTTTAATTTTTTTTTTAAGATGTTGGGGGTAGGAGTTCATTAATTAATTTATTTTATCTTTTTGCTGTGTTGGGTCTTCGTTTCTGTGCGAGGGCTTTCTCTAGTTGTGGCAAGCGGAGGCCACTTTTCATCGCGGTGTGCGGGCCTCTCACTATCGCGGCCTCTCGTTGCAGAGCGCAGGCTCCAGACGCGCAGGCTCAGTAGTTGTGGCTCACGGGCCCAGTTGCTCTGCGGCATGTGGGATCCTCCCAGACCAAGGGCTCAAACCCGTGTCCCCTGCATCAGCAGGCAAATTCTCAACCACTGCGCCACCAGGGAAGCCCTGGAGCAGATCTTCAGGAGGGATTGGGGATGGGTCGTGGGAGATGGGGCTGCAGAGGTGAGTTGGAGCTAGACTGTGAGGGGCCTTCAGTGCCAGGTTAAGGAGCCCAGATTAATTTATCAGGCAGTGGAGAGTCAATGTGAAGGTGTTGGAGCCAGGGGTTCATTGTAAAGGACAGATTTGGGTGGGAGTTGGGGGCTTCGAGGCAGGGAGGCCAGCTGGGGGAGTCTTGTAATTCAGTGGGCAACATCTAGGACTAGGGTTCCCAAATTGGAGCATGAGATTCCCCTGGGTGCTTGCTAAGTACAGATTTCGAGCCTAACCCTGGAGATTGATTGGGAGGTCTTGCATTAGACCCTAGGAATCTGCCTTTTGACCGGCTCTCCAGGTGATTCTGAGGCAGGTGATCAAGGAACCAGGCTCTGAGGAACGTTGCCCTAGGGAAGCTTCATGGAGGGATGGAGAATAGGGGGATGAGTCAGGTCTTGTGGAAACAGATTTGATAGTCTTGGTGTTGGGTGGGACATGGGGGAACCCAGCGTGGCTGGGGAAGGTGGGGTTGATAACTGCTTAAGGGGCATCAAGAGGAGCTTTGGATGGGTTGATTGGTATGAGGGCAAAGGTGATGAGTCAGGGGCTTCCCTGGTGGCGCAGTGGTTGAGAGTCCGCCTGCCGATGCAGGGGACACGGGTTCGTGCCCCGGTCCGGGAAGATCCCACATGCCGCGGAGCGGCTGGGCCCGTGAGCCATGGCCGCTGAGCCTGCGCGTCCGGAGCCTGTGCTCCACAACGGGAGAGGCCACAACAGTGAGAGGCCCGCGTACCGCAAAAAAAAAAAAAAAAACGTGATGAGTCAGTAAGTTTGAACACTTAGAAAGTCCTTTCCCTGTGGGGAGAAGATACTTCCTCCCCCTTCCCCGCCCGGATCCTGAATGCTGAGTGGACACTTGCCAGGCAGCAGTCCCTTCAGGGGAACCCCCAGGCTTCCCTGAGGAGGGCCCCCAGCCCCTTCACCCCCTCCTACTCCTCTGAGGGACAGAGCTGTTCTGCCTGGGGTGTGGAGGTTTCTGTGATGCAGCGGTGGGCACTAGTCTGCCATCCCCACAGCCTTGAGCTAGTCGAGTGATGTCAGGGCTGAAGGTAGCAAAGCTGGTGACGTTTCAAGCGCTCAGGGGAGGGAAGCAGGGCTGCACAGGGAGGTAGAAGGCCTGGACTGTTCGCACAGTAGGCAGCTGTGTGGCCTTGGGGTGGGTAGGGTAGGGGTCAGACAGAGGTCAGGGCCTGGGCAGCAGGCATCTTGGATGTCAAAGACATGTTTTTCAGGCTAAGACCTGGGCAAACCAAAGGAAGCCTCCTAATTCTTATCTTTGGATGGTCTCGGTCCAAGGGGGGAAAAAAAGAATCTTAAAGGAAAAGGTAGCTTCTTAAGAAGAGCCCAGATTAAAATGTATCTTATGCACACCTGTCAACACAGATAAATTCCAGTGAGGGTGAGGGGAGGCCTCCACCATCCCACCCCTAATAGACCCCTAGACTCAGAGTGGCCTGTGCAGAGCCCCTGAGGGGCACTGAGGCCCCCTCAGTTCAGAGGCTCAGCTTGATTTTGGATCCTTGGATAGGCTGAGGACTGCTTTCCTCAGGTGAGGGAGTAGAGTATCCAGCTGTGTAAGACGCATCTGGAGGCGGGAGGAAGTCTCTGCCCTCCCCTGAGCCTCAGATGCCCCATAGGGTTAGACAGGAGACCTGAGATCCCCTTTAGCGTTGACCTTCTCAGAGCCTGGAGGGAGCCTGCAGCTCATCCGTGTCCAGGGGAACATGGGGATGCCTTAGTCGCTGACTACTCTTCCCTGTATTCTGGCTTCTGGGCTGCGTGAGGGGCAATGGGGCATCCTGGAGGAGGGTCAGAGAGGACGTGTCTCATTTACATCCTCCCGCGTGTACCCTCACTGCCCTGGACAAGAAAGCAAACAGGAGTCATGTGAATGGAGATAAAACCCCGGAACCACCAATGGGTGGAGGGGAGGAGGCTAGGGTTTTAAGGGTTCTGCTAACTCTTTGGTTTTTCAGTATACACAGAACTGTGCTTCCTGGGAGCAAAGTTCAGAGCATGGGAGCGCAGTGCACCCTCACCAACTTCCCCGTGACCTCTGAGAACATCATTGACTGACGTGTTCATTCATTCCTCAACATGTACTTTTAGCAAAAATGCCTGCCATGGGCCACAGGATGGGGCGGGCTGAGGGACAGGTGGCCTTCATGCATCTTTGTTCCTACACAAGCAGGGGGCCGGGGCAGGGAAACACACCCATAGTTCAAGGGGGAAGAGGTGAGTTATTGAGCCACAGCAGAGCAAGTGCTTTTCAATTGAAAGGCCCTCGTATCCCCTTGGCCTTGTAGGAGTGGGCCCAAGAAGCAATTTTTTTTGCTTTCTTCTGTAGACCTGAGTGGTCTCGCTGTGCGATGGGAAGCCAGTCTAGATGATCTCTAGTCCTTTCCAACCATGACGCCAGCCACCAGAGCAGGAGGGAGACTCACAGCAACGTCCCTCTGTCTACTCAAGAGGGTGCCATTGCTGCCGCCACTCCCAGGGCACTGTCACTCTTCCACTGGAGGAACTCTGGGGTCTTATTTTAGAGAGCTTCACCTCCCCCTAGGAATTGTTTCGAGCATCCCAAGAGCAGGTCTGTTTGCATCCCTCCCCTGCTGCCCTTGTTCTTTCTGGAATAATTGAGTTTGGACATTCACTCTCCCTCCCCTGACACCTCCTTGTGCCTCCATCCTTATTTCCCTCTCCCTTTCACGAAGTATCAGGACACTGTTCGGTCAGGGACTTTTACACTTTGCAAAATGCTTTTATGCCCATGTTTTAATCAGCTTCTTAGAATAACCACAGGAAGTCAGAAGGACAGGAAAGGTGAGTGCCATTTTACAAGTGACAAAAGTGAGGGCCTGAAAGGTCAGCCGTTTGTCCAAGGTCCCTCTGCAATAAGAGGTAGTGATGGGGCCAGAGCCCAGGGCTTTTGAGGCCAAGCATGTGCCTGTCTGCTATCAGCCCTCCCTCCACCGACCACCTTTCTTGCCACTGTCCAGCCTTTCTGCAGATGTCCCTAAGGTCGAGGTGTTGGAACGGGAGCTGGCCTGGCTGAAGGAGCACCTGCCTCAGTTGGACTCCCCTGTGGTGTTTTGCCACAATGACCTGCTCTGCAAGAACATCATCTACGACAGCACCAAAGGTACAGCTTCCCTGGCCCTGGCCAGGCAGCAGCAGGGCTCGGGCTGCTTGGTCAGCTGGCGTTGGGGTTCTGCTCCTCAGCCTGGTACTTGGACAAGCAAAGTGAGACCTTCTGGTGTAGGTCTCAAGTTAATTTGTAGGAGAGAAATGAAAAAGAAACAAATTCCTGCTTAGAAAAATCTTTGCCAAGAAAGAACTCAAAATCATGGTTTGTGGAGCCATTCCCCTGACAGCGAGGACGTCTTGGCTGCCCTGAGCCTTCCCTGTGTTCCTGATGATAGCTTCACCCCCATGGAGTACTTGGCTTTATTTTCTGGTCCTCAGCCATGCTGAGGACAAATGTCTTTAGTTGGGGAGAGTCTGAGGACCCAGCTGTGTGAGAGGGACAGCCGGAGCTGGGGAAAGGGCAGACAGACAGATGGAAAGATGGAAGGAAGCAACTTAGAAGAAAGTTGCCACTGAGAAGTTGGGTGAGGCTGCAGAGGCCGGTGAGAGTCAGTGGGTGCATTCCTGAGGTCTGTGAAAGCTTGACCAAGCCCTATGTCCAGATCTGGGGCCAACCCTCACTGCCTTTCCTCTACCTCACAGGTCACGTACGGTTCATTGACTATGAATATGCCGGCTATAACTACCAAGCTTTTGACATTGGCAACCATTTCAATGAGTTTGCAGGTGAGAAGGGCATTACTCTTTGGCCTATATCCTCCTGGTGATGGAGGGCCAGGTCCAGGGGAAGGGTTGGAGGGGGTTCTGTGCATGGGGAATGGAGGCTGGACACCCCTGTCCTCAAGATATCACAGCTTGAGGGAGGGGCCAGGCACAGCCTGCCTTGAGAAAGCACCGGGTCTCATGGGCAGGGGGGTGGGGTGGGGGGCCGAGGCAGACCCACATACACAGAGCAAGCCCCTGCTAGCCCATATGGCACTTTGGTACAAATTAGGGAAACGTGCCCTCTGTAGGATCCCTGAGGACATTCGGCTTGGCATGTGAATTCTAAAGAGACCCCGTCCTTCCTCTGGGCAGACACAGCCCACGCCAGCTGGCCCAGCTCAGCTTGATGTCAGCCTCCACTCACCCCCTGTCCAAGCTCCTTTATTCCCAGTCAACCCGTGCAGTCGTACATAGGGGCCCTGCAGGCAGATAAGGGGCAGAACGAGCTGCAAGTAGCTATTTGCCTGGTGACCTGATGAGATTAATCATGGTGCAACTAGTTAACAGTGTGCACTTTGCAACTTGACTCCCCTGCTTCACATCCTGGCTTCATAGCTTACTAGCTGCATGACGCTTGGGGCAGGTTACTTACCTTCTCTGTGCCTCTGGAAAATGGAGATGATAATAGTGCCTACTTCATAGTATTGATATGCGATACACACACCGGTGTGGCACATACTAAGCTCCACGTTGGTATTTGCTGCTGATGTCAGGCAGGGGAGCTTTTCTGCCTCCGAGGGAGGCTGGAGCAGCCATGGAACAGGTAGGATTTGGGGTGTGTCCTGGAAGAGGTTGGATTTGGGGTGTGTCCTGGCATAGGCCGTCCTTCCATAAAGGTAGGTGTGTACAATAGAATCATTTGTGTAAAGGAAGCAGGGCAAGTTTTTCCAGCTCGAGGGCTTAATTGTTAAACAATTCGATGGGGCTAAAGAGGCAACTGGTGGATGGAGGTGGACACTGGGGCTGGAGGGACATCCCCAGGCTAGCAGTGCGGGGTGCTCAGCGTGATGTGGCCAATCCGTATGGCTTAGGATAGGTGAGGCACGCCCAGGCCAACTGTAGAGCCGGCACCTGGGCCAGCCTGAGGCACTCCCCAGGCCAATACAGGCCAATCCTGCCCCTTCTGGAACCCCAGGTGACCAGGGCTGTCAAGCACTGCTTGTACCTGAAGGTATGACTCCCCAGGGTGGCCACCAGCTGCATCTAGGCACCCAAGGGACAGATGGGGCCTCAGCTGGGCAGAGCAGCTGAGCTGTGGGGTGTGGCCTGGAGCAGAGGCTGGCACCCGCACGGCACTGGGCCTGTGATTGCTCAACTGACAGACCCACTGGCCTTTCCAAAAGGGATAATTTTTAAGCATTTTAAGTCCTTCTCGCCCAGCGCTTGGAGCAAAGTCCAGCTGGAATTTCTCCAAGGGGGCAGACTGCATCCTGCTTCCAAGTTGAGAATGAAGGAGGAGGAACCTAGCATGGGGGGAGGAGGAGGGCAGTAGAGGAGAGAGGCATCTCCTGTGTTCTCAGGAGCAGGGAGACCCAGTGCTGGGAGCTAAGAACCAGCCTCTAGTAACTGGCTGTGTGACATTGAACAGCTTTCTTCTACCTGGGCCTTAGTGTCTACATCTGTGCCAGGACCTTCTTCTCCAGCCATACTCTTGGGGGCCCAGAAGACTGAGTGTGTTTCTCCAGGGATATAAGGGAAGCTTGGGAAAGATAGGAAGAAAAGAAGAGGGAGGAAGAGACCAGACAAGGTGGCCCAGTCCTGGTCCTGTCTTTAATAAACTGTTTCTTTCTGTACCAGCTCTGAATCTAGGCTCTCTGCCATCATGCCCAAGATGTGGCTGGTGCGTACTGGGCTGGCAGTCTGAGGACTCAAGGAAGGGTGGGACTAGAAGGAGTCCAGGCCATTTAGCTTAGGGGTTCCAAGCCTGGCTGTGTTTCCGAATCACCTGGAGAGTTGGACATGGGTGGGTGCCTGGCAATCTGTATTTTCACCAAGCACTCCAGGCGATGCTTTTAGGTTAACCAGCTCAACACTGGTTCAGGAAGCAGTATTTGAGGTGCATTACGTCCAGCCCTTGCTTTACAAATGAGATTTTGGCCAGTGAAAGGAAAGGGCTTGCCCGAAGTTAACTGGAGGTTAGCGTCAGATCTAAGACAACTAGGCTCCCGATTCGGGGCTTTGACCCAGCGCCTCCAGTGTGCCGTGGTTTTGTGTAGGGCTCAGGGATACAGTGGTGCTGTCTTAGGGGGTCCCCATCACTTCCAGGACTGTGCCTTGCCCCTCAACGAGTCTGCCTCTCTGTGTGCTTTCCTCCAGCTCAGCCCACTGAAAGCAGTGCCCCCAGCTGGGATGGGGGTCGACCCTCCACACATTAGAGTTTGGTGGTCAAAGAAGCTGCATTCTTTGCACAGCCCCACAGGACACAGGAGATGGAGGTTTTGAGGGGATCAGGGAACACCTACTGAGCTGGAGGAGACCCCCAGGTGGGCCCGTCTCCCAGCAACTTCTGTGCGGCTGCCTCCCCATCAGGTGTGAATGAGGTCGATTACTGCTGGTACCCAGCGCGGGAGACCCAGCTGCAGTGGCTGCGCTACTACCTGCAGGCACAGAAGGGGATGGCTGTGACCCCCAGGGAGGTGGAGAGGCTCTATGTGCAAGTCAACAAGTTTGCCCTGGTGAGTGCTTGTGACTGGAAGGGGTGGGGGAAGGAGAGCTGGGAGGAGGGACTCAGGGCCCACCCCCAGCTCCTACCTTCTCACAGCCTTGTGGTGGAGGAGGAAGCAGAGCCCAGGGTCAGGGGTGAGGTCCTGGGGGAGTCCCATCATATGCTCCTGAACCCCAACCTAGAGGGGGACTCTGGGAAGAGCCATCTTGGGCATCCTCTTAATACTGACACCCTATTCCCTGCTTTCCTCCCCTTCCATCAAGTCCAGGTCCTCTCCTTCCTAGAGAACTACTTCCAGGAAAGAGCCCAGCTTCCTATTTTAGCAATTCTCTCATTTGGACAAGTTCTTTCTAGTGTCTAACCTTAGCCTTTCATGCCACAGTTAAATACATCCCTTGAGTTTTGTGTTGGTTTTTTTTTTTTTGTCTTTGGAGAAGATAGAGAATGTCAGTTCTAATCCTCCTTGTTAACTGTCTCCACTGACTCACTCAAAACTCTATGTAAGCCTTTCCCATCAGGCTCTTTCTTCTCAAATTACTGTGCTGTCAGTTCTTGATTTTGAGTGCTAATTATCCAAGGTACATGGTTCATGCCAGGTCTCCACTGGAATGCACCAAGGGGATTGCTAACTAGTCTTACTAATGTCAGCCATGCATAAGCGAGAAGACAAGTCAGCTGCCCTGAATTCCACAATATATCAGAGAACTTAAATAAAATCTTTAATTACCTGTAATTTTAAATTGCCTATTCTATTTTCCTCATTGGTATAAAACTGATTCTTATCAGGTTCTTCCTTTTTTTAAAAAAATTTATTGAAGTAGATGATTTACAATGTTATGTTAATTTCTGCTGTACAACCAAGTGATTCTTTTTCAGGTTCTTCCTCTTAACTGTTCCACCTATGCCTTCATCTTGCTAAATTTTTAGTACCCATTCCCACTTGCTAATTGATCTCTGCCCCTTTTAAGTCGTGAAAAGGGAATAAAATGGCGGGAGGTGCTATAGCGCCAACCCTAGAGTGAGCAGGACTTGGGGTGGGGCAGGAGAGCCACAGGAGTGGGGGCCCTGGCCTGGGGTCGCTGGAGCAGCAGGAACCACGGCGCTCTAGCTTCTTGAACCTAGGGTGGTCTGGGCCCCGGGGGGGTTCTGGCTCTGGGGAGGCAGTTGAACCCTTGGTCAGCAGCCCGGCTCATGTCTGCACTCACTGTCTGACCTCGCCCACCTTGCGATAGAAGAGAGGGTAAGGGGTGAAAGAAGTCACTTTAGAGGTCTTCCAGCGACTGGACCTCTGATGCCCACGTGGCCAGGGCACTGCAGATGGGGTGCCACCCCCTCCACTGGCAACCAGGCCTGAGCTCTGCCTTAGGGATTTCTCTTGTCCTGGATACCTTGGGCTTGAAGATTCTCCTGGGTAGGGAGCGGCCAGGGCTGGAGTTCAGGTTCGGCTTAGGCTGGGAAACAAGCTGAAAGTCTGCTTAAGCCTGAGGGCAGTAGAACCTACTCTGCTTGCCTTTTTCTAGGAGTGGAGTCCCCAGATACCATCCAGTGACTTGACCTCTAGAATATCCCCCACCTGTGCTGGGGAGACCCCACTTTGTCTCTGCCAGCGTCTTAGCTCTGTGTCTTCCACAGTGCCTGTGTCCCTCCAGCTATGGGGGTCCATGACAGGTTTGGGGGGCTCACTACACTGATCTTCTCTGATGTGTTTTCAGGCGTCTCACTTCTTCTGGGCACTCTGGGCCCTCATCCAGAGCCAGTTCTCCACCATCGACTTTAATTTCCTCAGGTGAGTGCAGGGAGCAAGTTGAAAGTCAGTTGGGGGGGTGGTGCGTGGAGGAAAGGAAGAGCCTTGAACCCAGTACGTGGGGGTAAAGGACACCCCAAAGAGAATGTCCAGGTCCATTCCTCTGCCCTGCTCACCATCCCCATTCCAGCCAGCCCATGCGAGGCGGGTCACTGCTCCAGGGATGCCTGGGGAAGCACGTGTGCCCAGAATCCCTCTCTGGAAGTGGTCAGAAACCCTTGCACCCTGCCTCCTGATTCCTCTTTCCCTATTATAGCCTGCTATCTGCTTCACTGCCCGGCTCTTCTGCCAGGGCTCTTCCCCACAGAGCCCGGTGCTGAAGGGAATTGCTGGAAATTAGTCTGAAAGATCATGAGTCCAAACCTCATTTTATAGCAGAGGGGCCAGAGTTCCAGAGGGGTGGATGACCGGCTGAGGTCCCTTGGTGGTTTAGCTGACTATGCTGCCTCCCTGCATGGGGTATCAGACCCAACTGCTCCTTTAGTGGCCCCTAGTGATATACTAGGGGCTGTACCGAGACTGTACTTGAGTATTGACTACTTAGGCGGCCCTGTCGTGCGAGATACACATGTCCCTAAAACCAGGAATCATTTTGTCTTCCATTCTGGTCCAGTCTCTTTGTCTTTGTCCTGCCCACCCACCCTCAGCTGGAAAGGAATCACTATGCTGGCTTTAAAGTGTTCACAAAAATTAGAGAAATGCAAGTCAAACCCACAATCGCATCTGCCTCACCCCCATTAGGATGGCTACTTTTGAATAAACAGAAAATAACAAGTGTTGGTGAGGAGGTGGAGGAATGGGAACCCTTGCGCACTGCTGTTGGGAACGGGAAATGGTGTAACTTCTGTGGGAGACGATACGGTGTTTCCTCAAAGAGTTAACATAGAATTACTGTACGATCCAGCAATCTCACTGCTGGGTATATACCCCAGAGAATTGAAAGCAGGGTCTCAAGCAGATATCTGCACAACCATATTCATAGTAGCATTATTCACAGTAGCCAAGAGGTGGAAGCAACCCAAGTGTTCGTTGATGGGTGAATGGATAAACAAAATGTGGTCTATACACACAAGGGAATGTTATTCCTTTGAAAAGGAAGGAAATTATGTCACATGCTACAACACGGATGAACCTTAAGGACATTGTACTAAGTGAAATAAGCCAGTCACAAAAAGACAAATACTATATGATCCCACCTAGATAAGGTAACTAAAGTAGTCAAATCTATAGAAACAGAAAGTAGAATAATGGGTGATGGGGGCTGGGCACTTGCTGTGTGGGGGAGATAAGAGTCCAGTTTTACAGAATGAAAAAGTCCTGGAGATCTGTTGCTCAACAAGGTGAACGTACTGACCACACTGAGCTGTAAATACTCAACAAACAAACCAATATGTTTGGGGAGGGGTTGCTCCAGTCTCATCTAAGAAGAAAAATAAAATTATAGTTGAAGTGAAAACAAAACAAAACAAAAAACCCCAGCCTGGGCTAGGGTCCATTTGCCCAGACCTAGATGGGCTGAGCTGGTGAGAAACTTTCCTCATGGTGTGAGTGCCCCCAGCAGGGCTCACCTGGCTACGCTTCTCACCCCCAGTTCCCTTTCCTGTCTTCTGGCAGGTATGCAGTGATCCGATTCAACCAGTATTTCAAGGTGAAGCCTCAAGTGTTGGCCTTGGAGATGCCAAAGTGACCAGCGTTCCCATCCGTCCCCTCCCATCTGCCGGCCAGACCTGTTCTCCAGGGCTCCATTCTGCTCTGGGGTCTTCACCTTTGGACAAGGTGGGCGAGGGGACAGGTGGGTGTCCCAGAAGGCTCTGCCCCTGTCACCAGCCCCCAGTGATGCTTCTGGTGACCATTCTTGGTTGGAGGGGCTGATAGGCCCCAGCTCTGGGGGTCCTCTTCACCTTGCCAGACTGGGTGGTGGGGAGTGCCTGCAGCCTGCCAGGGCTCAGACCACAGCCACCCTGGAAAGGCTGGCATTCCCAGCCCTGGGCCATCCTGGCATCTGGGCTGCCTTAGATGTGTCTTTGACCTTCCTGGCTTGGGGAAGGGGGAAGGTGGGAGGGCTCCTTTCTACCTCCAGGGCCCTGAGCCTCCAGCCTGTTTACCCCTGCATGCCCCATGTGGGAGGTGCTGAGCCCAGACCAGCATCCTGCCGACTCTGACGGATGGATGTACATATCTTGGGGGGGGGGGGGTGTCTAGAATTGGGTTTGATGGCTCCCCCAGCAGCCGCCTCATCTGAGATTACTCCCTTTCTCCAAACCACATCCAACCAAACAACCCCGCCCCGAACCTCAGCCTGAGGACGTGTGCTCTCCTCCAGTGCCCTTTCTGCTCCAGGCTTGTGTTCTGTACCTCTGCCGCCTGCTGGGAGGGAAGGCAAGGGAATGGGCCACCAAAGCCTGGCTCTGCTTCATGCTGTGGCTTGGCCAGAGGGGACAGAGCCAGGAGTGGGGTGGCCGGACAATAGCCAGCAGGCTCCTGCCTTGTTCCCTCCCTTGCCCTCCAGGCCCTCACTTCCAAGGAACAGTCTCTCCATGTCCACCTTCTGTCCTGAAGTTGACCCACGGTCTCCACACTGGGGAATGACTAGTGGGAGTCTAAGGGCAGGGGCCAGGGACCACCGGGGCTTGCCCAGCCTGCAGGAGCCTGGGTGGGGTCGGTCGTGAAGGTGCTGAAGGAGCTGTTGCCCCGACTCTCAATGGCCTCCACCTCCTTTCTGCCCTCACAGCCTCTCAGGCCTTTCTGGCTCTGGCCTATAAAATTTTTCATTTGTAAATTATCATGGTTTTCTGCATTAAAACCGCCATTTATGGACCACTCTGTGTCTGAGTGCCACTGGTAGGATTTGACTCAGATGGTGTGACTAGTTCTCCTCCGGTGGGGGGGGGGGTGGTGGCAGGGCGCTCCAGTCCCTCCTCTCTGGGGTCCCTTTGGGCTGCACACTTTGCACCATGCTCTGCCTTTACCTGGCTCACAAGGCCTGGGGTCCTGATTTGGGGTAGACCTGGGCAGAGCTGGTGGTCTCACAGCTCCTCTGCTTTTGACCATCTTGCTAGAATAAGTTGACCCTGAGAGGGCACAGCTTCGAGGGAACTAAACCGTGGATTCCAAGAACTTGGCCTATCCAGGTGATGGACCGGTAAGACTCCAAATGCAAGTGCTCAGGACTTCTTCCTTGGTCCTCACTGGCCCCAAGCGGTTGAGTTGAGCGGGAGGTTGCTGTGCCCAAGAGCAGGCAAGGGTGATTTCCGGACCCAATATGTCACTTTCTCAGAAAGCCAGAGGGAGGAAGAACGGAAGCTCAAAGGTGAGTGGGGCACCCTCCCAGCTTCCCAGGCTGCGCTCCCAGGGCCCCCAGAAGGCGCCTGGTACCCTTGGTGGTAGCAACCGCAGCAGCAGCAGGTGCCTTCCAGGTGGACTCTGCCTGTTTGGCTTTTGCAGAAGTACCAGGGTGCCATGGCAACCACTGGAGCTGAGCCGGAGCTGGCAGCTGGGGCCTTGCTCAAGGTCATGGTGATCCAGGGTGGCCAGGCCCCTGACGGGTAGCAGTATCACATCTAGGAAGGGTGCTAGTGGAGGATACGGCTGAGAGATCTGCCCTGGCATAGGGAGGGCGCCAGGGCTGGGCAGGTAGGGCCTCTGGAGGTCATCTGTGGGGTCAGGTGGTCATGGGCACCACCTTCCTGAGGACTGTATGGCAGTGCCCACGCTCCTTGTTCCTCTCAGATCCACCTCTGGAGCTGAGGGCAGAAAACCACTGTGAAGGCAGCTTGGTTTCCAGCCTCCTGGGGCCTTGATGTCACAGCACTGAGATGGTGGTAGAGCGGTGAGCAGGGCCCCCCAGGTATCATCTTGTGCCCCTATGGCCCGGCCACCACCAGCACCAAAGGAATTAACCTGCAGGCACCATCCCACTACCGCCTTTCCTCCAATTCTCCAGGGGAGTGGGCAGGTGGGGGCAGGGGAGTTTAGGCACACCCCTCCCGCACAAAGCCTGGAGGCCCACCGTCTCGCTTTTCACTGCCACCCCGCACTAACCAGCCCCCCTGCCCACCGGGCTCAGCACCAGGCCTTGGAGACTCGAGGGTGGCCTTGACTCCACTCCCTGAGGCCACTTCTTGACACTTAGCAGGCTCTCCGGGCAAAGCACTCCTGGACTCTTCATCTCTGCTGGGCTCTCACCCCTAACCTCCGGAGAGGCACAGAGAGGGCAGAGAACAAGCTCGTGCCCCACCCTTCCCGATAATGGTAATGTCCAGGACGCTCTGTTCCTGGCCTTTCAACCCATCTGACTCCGTCCCGCCTCTCCGGGGTCCAGGGGGGTGGGGCTCCAGGGCACCAACCACAGGTTTCCGGGCAGAGCTTTTCCCACCCCAGAAGGATGCAGGGCACGTGACTCTCTCTCAGCAGCTGGAATGAGGACAGGACAAGGGTTGCTGGAGGGAGTAGGAGGTGGGCAGTAGTGGCCTCAGGCTCTCCTGAGGCCACAGAGGACCTGGGAATAGGGAAGTGAGAGGAACTCAGGACTGGCAGGGGGTGAGGGTGAGCCTGGCCAGGAGTGTCCTGACCAGACTGCCCAGATTTGGTCTGGAACATAGTGAGAGGTGGTGGTGGGGACTGGAGGGTTGCGGAGATGGACAGGGAAGTTGAAATGAGCAACTCTCCCCTGTGACCACTAGGGGGCAGGCGCCACAGTCAGCCAAGCTCCTCTTCCCAAAGAGCACCTTCATCTTTTCCGCAAGGGGCCCAAGAGGCTGGGCTCTGCGGCTTGCCACTGCCCTGCCGGTGACCTGGGGTGGGGAGGGCAAAGAAAAGGAAACTCAAAGCTCTGGGAGGCTGGGCTGGGAGAAACCAGCAAAGGCTAGCAGCCAGGATCCTCCCTAGATCAAAAGATCGGGACCCTAATTCTTGGGGTGTCTTTACTCCCAAGTTTGTGGCCCGGGAATCAACCATACCTACCTTCTCTCACCACTACCCTCTCCAATTTAGAAATCCATTTTCCAGCACTCAAGAGCCTCTGCTTGAATACTTCTGTGTTGGGAAGCTCACTACCACTTTTGACCATCTTTGTCAAAAAGTTTTTTATGTTAAGCCAAAAATGTTGACTCTTGCGACTTTCATCAAAAGGCCAAGTCCTAGTGCTACCTCATGAGCTACATCAAATATCTATGTGTTGCCCATCTGACAGCTTTGAAGAAAGCAATCTTGTCCTTTCTGCCCTATTTTTTCTGGACTAAACATCCCTGGCCCTCTCAACCATTCCTTGAAGGACGTGTCCATCCACTAGGCTCCCTCCAGTCCTCTGTACAGGATGCCTGCCTCTGGGCCCCTCCATTGTGAGAATGGCCTTTTCTATTGAGGGGCCTGGGACTGGCATGATGCACCTGAGACCAGGACTGTGTGGTGTACACTGGCCCATCACCTTGCTTGTTGTTAACACACGCTTCTGTTAATCCAACCCAAGTCCAACTCTTTGACATGGTACTGTTCAGCTTTGTTGCCCCCACTCCATATTAATGGGGTTAATTTTTCAGCTACAAGAGTTGGTCTTTTTATCAACTCTTGTTGCATTTTGAGTTTCAGTCACCCAGCTCTTTTAGGTCTATGGGACGGTTATTTCTCTTAGTGTGACACGTAGGTCTTTGAAATCTCATTTCAAAGCGTAGGGTCACAGAGCCCTGAAGTACATAAATAGAGACCCTGCTTCATTAATCAGTATCCTGGGGGGCTTATAAATGGGCTCGTGGTGTCCATGTGAGCCCTTTTCTGGAATGAGGGTCCACAGCTTTCATTAGATTTTCAAAGGGCTCCTTCTCCAAAAGAAGATAAGAGCCATGGCTAAGGCATAACCTCCTTGTCTTCAGATGAGGAAAATGAGGCCCAAAGGGGAGACTTGACACACACACACACACGGCCACGTGGCTAGTTCTGGGGAGAACCTGAGCTTCCTGACTCTTACTACAGTGCTCTTAACCACTGCCTTCTTTCTTAGGACCTGGGTGGGGCACTTTGCGGTGAGGTCTGCTCACCTCCTTGAAGCAGGGGCAGGGTCTTACTCAAGTGTTGGCTCTGGGGGTGGCATCTGGCCTGGGCCTCCCTTGCCTAGGATGTTTCCTCCCTGGCTCCATGCCTGAAGTTCCACGGAGCTGCCACCGGGGGCAGTGGTGCCCGGGCTGGTGGCACATTTAGGAATTCTGGACTTGGGCCAGCCTCACCACCCCATCCCGTCCCAGCAAAGGCCAGATTCTGAAATGGTCTGTCTTTATTATGTCAACAGAAAACAAAAAAATTCCCCCAAGTGTAAACAGGAGAAATGTGCTGGTTAAGTTACTAATCATTATCTTATTATTAACAAAATAAAGCACTATGTTTACAGTCATAAAAAAGAAACAGCCTGGAGAGAAGCTGCCTTGGGGAAGTAGAAGGGGAGAAGATGGGGGAGCGGACACAGACTCCACATCTGTCCCTTTAGGATTTGGGGTTCCCTTCCCACCTTGCCCCAGGGCTGTTCTGGATCTTTGGAGTCAGGTGTCAACGGGATTTGATTTTCCTAGGGAAAGGGATCAGGAGCTGAGGCAAGTTACGGGTGTAGAGTGGGGGAGGGGAGAGGAGCGGGCAGGTGTAGGGGCAGAGCTGGGTGGGAGAGGATGAAGCCTTCTAAGGACAGGGTGGGGGTGGGGAACTCCCATCCCCTGCTCAGGACAGAGGAGTGGAGACCAGCTGCACAAGAGCCCCCTCTCCAGGGCTTCTGTCACTTACAGAAGAGGGCACCATCAGTCCTCCTGCCCCCACTCCTGGCACTCAGGTTGGGACCAGGGGCTGGGGCATCATGACAGAGCCCCTTGGAAGCTGAGCACATTCCCATGCTGCTGGGAGCTAAAAATGGCTCCATGGGAACTGACATGCAGAGTCAGGGAGGGAGTGAAGGGGCAGGCAGGGGAGGTTAGGATGGCTGGGGAGCCCAGGGCAGACCAGGGGCTTACAGACACCCAGCAGGCATTAAAGGGGCAAGGGCAGACACGGAGAAAGGGAGAGACACAAAAAAAGGCCCTGCAGAGAAACAAGGACAGAGAAATGCACCAAGGACACACAGAACCTGAGACACCCAGACTGACAAAGAGGTAGCAATTTGGGGACAAAGAGAAGCACAGAAAGAGCCCCCCGGAGAAGCAAGAATGGCATCAAGAGACACACCCACAGGAACTCAGCGACAGTGCCTGGCACTCAATAAATACCTTGTGCAATGAAAGAACAGATGAAAACATGTGCACTTGCGCACATGGGTACACACACACACACACACACACACACACACACACACACCAGCCAGAGGCACGAAAGGCTTGGCAGAAGATAGAGACATGGAGGAGAGCCAGACCTCTCTGCACAAAGTACAAAGCGATCCTCGTGGTAGAGGAGCGATCTGGGGTACTGTGGTGGGGCGGTGCGTGTTGGTCCCGTGGTGGCTGGTCCAGCCAGGACAAGAATGGAAACAAAGCATGTGGCCCCAGGGGAACAGGTCTGTAGCTGCCATACCCCTGGGATGGGCAGACCTGCAGGAGGGGAGGGTCATACAGTGTCCCCTGGCCACGAGCCCCAAGGGCCACCACGGAGCTCAGCCAGCCCAGCCCATCACCGCCATGCAGGACCCACTCGGGCCATCAGATCCTCAGGTGTGCCCACAGGTGTGGTGGGGAGGGGGCATCTCCCATCATGAATGTATCTACAAATGCACAGCTGTGCCCATCTCCCAGGCATGCGCAAGTCCAAGTACCAACGCAGTCCGGGTGGGGTTGCTGTGCCTGCTGGCGTGGGGCCTGGTCTTCCCCATGGAGGAGGGCCAGGCCCACGTAGCCGGGATCAGTCTGTGAGTACCACCAGCTCCCCGTCGCTCTTCTCCTCGGCCTCTGAGTCCTCATCCTCGCTGTACCGGTACATCTCGCCATCAGCCACCGAGTGCCTGTCCTCTGTGCCCTCGCCCTCCTCCCTGAGGCTGCAGGTGTTGACGATGACAGGCATGTTTGGGTCCAGGCTGCGGGGCACATAGTGCTCCACCAGGGGCTGTGCCAGGGGCACGCCTGCCACCCGAGGGTACAGGACATCTGAGGGGCTCATCTGCACCTGGCTGGCCTGCGGGCTGCGGGCCAGAAGAAAGGCATGGTTACAGATGCACCCGCACTTCAACCCCGACCCTGCTCTCCTCCGGTCCTCCGCAGGACGTGCCCTCCAACCTCCTACCCTTTTGGCTCCAAGACACATACACCCGGCTCCCTGGCTGCTTTCTGATGGCAAATTCACTGTCAGCTACAAACCCAGGGCCACGGGTCCAGACATTCCCAGAGGATCCTGTGTAAATCCAGTTTGGGGAAACTGTATATTTCATATGCCCCAGAGAGCTTCCTATTTAAAGAAATCCACTAGGATGCTTGTTTTGGTCAACTCCGGAATCCTCTGTATGATTATTAGTACCTTGATTTTTAGTACCCCTGAATTTTTATTGAGTTTGTCAAGGGGACCCACGGATACATTTCTCCAGATACCCACTAGTCCCGTCAGTCACAAATCTATATCCTGATCCACCAGGGACTCACCATAGTCACAGTCACCACTACAGTCACACACACATAATGCCCACACAAACGTATGCACACACATGCGTGCACACACACAGCTCCCCTGGAATCCCACTAAGGCCACACGCTAACCCCTGCCACTCACAAGAGCTGTGTGCGCGCGCACACACACACACACACACACACACACACACACACACACAGTCTCAGGCGCTGGGGAGGCCTGCTCACGGGGTCGTGTAGCTCTGGCGGGCATCCTGGCGCCGGGTCCTCATCAGAGCCTTGTACTCGCCCACCCGCAGCCGCTTGCCCTCCACGATGCAGGTGCGCTTGGGCCGTGGCTTGTACTTGTAGTCAGGGTACTTCTCCAGGTGCTGCCGGCTCAGCCTTGCCTGCTCCTCGTAGTAAGGCTGCTTCTCCTGGTTGGTCATGGACTTCCAGCGGGAGCCTGGCCCAGCCCCCAGGGGCAGGCAGTCAGCTGGGCTCTGCTGACACCCCCAGCCCCCTGCAGATCCTGGAGGCCCCGAGAAGGTTTTGGTCCCCAGATATATGTGCAAGCACCTATACACAGCAAGGGCCTGGCCCAGTGTGGGTGCTCCATAGATACTGAGCGAATGAATGAGGTTGGCATGTATAAGGATATCCAATTGCTAGCTTAAGACACAGCACCCACCCACATACCAAACTACACAGCGACTCTGGGAGGCCTCTGGTCTGCATGTTTTGCATAAACAAAAGAGTAGCCACCCAGGCCCCCAACAATCCCCAGAGGCTCCCTGCTGAGGACAAAATACCTGGTGTCTCAGTTGACAAGAGACCTGAACTGGAGGAGCTGAGGTTTGAAAACAATTGCCCTCTTCTAGCTCCAGCTGCCCTGCCCCACATTTCTCCTTGGCCTCCAAAGAGGACATATAATTTCAAAGACCTTTCTACTGAGAGCCCAAGAATGCCAGTCTCTCCTGTCTCCTGCCAGAGCCAGCTCCAAGGGTCTGGGCAAACAGGGGAACAAGTTAGGGAGAGATGGGGTCGGGGAGCTAAAGAACGTACACACACACTCTCTTCCACCCGAGTTCTTCGGTGCAGGTGCTATCAGAAGAGCCCTACAATGGTACCGGACTCCAGGACCCAGCTGTCCCACATCCTGCCTGCCTCCCACGCGCCATCAGATTCCACTGGAGTTCACCACGGCGTGGACCATCACCCAGAAAGCCCCAGTTAGACCCAGCTGACTCCTGCAACTAGATCCTTCTGCCTATGGCTCCTGGAGCTCCTAGAGCCCCCCGAGACACCCCCCCCCCCCCCCCCCTGGCCCTTACCAAGGATCTTGCTGATGCTGGAATTGTGCATGTCTGGGAAGGCCTGGAGGATCTTCCTCCTCTCATCCTTGGCCCACACCATGAAGGCATTCATGGGCCTCTTGATGTGGCTGCTGTTCCGGGACTCAGGGAAGTGGCGGGAGCCTGGGAAGCAGGGGAGGAGTCAGCCAGGCAGGGCAGCCAGTGTGGGGTAAGGAAGAGTCCTCCAGGGCTGGCAGAAAAAAACATCCCCTACTTGACCACCAGAGGGCGCCGGGAGGCTCCCACAGGGCCAGGGATGGCCAGGAGTGAGACCAGCAGGGGCCCAGAGACAGACAAGGGACAGATACGTAAGGGGACTCCACAGACAGACTAAGGGAGAGAAGGGATTGGAGACAGACACAACCTGACCCACCCTGGCCCTGGTGGGAAGCAGAGGTGGGCCCTCCTGCCCATCAGCCCAGTACCCAGAGCCCTCACCGTCCACGTCACAGCCCAGCATGGCTTCTTCCAGTGGGTGCACACAGCTCTCCTCCAGCCGCTCCTTGGCTGGGGATGTGTCCAGGCTAATGAGGTCCTAGGTAGAGAGGGCAACTTGTACATCAGCGCCCTCTGCAGCACCCCGCTCCCCTCCCCTGCTCTTCCCTTTGGTAGAGCCTCAGACACTGTGTCTTCCGCCCCTGCCCACCCAGGTGCAGGGTAGTGGGAGCCCATACCTTACGGAAGGAGGTGTTGGGGGGACTTTCTAAGGCTCCACTGTGACCGTGCAGCAGCTGTCTGGCATCCTGGATGGCTTTGGTGACAGCATCCCCTTCACCAAGGAAGCCTATGGGACAGGGGAAGGAAAGGAAGGGAAAGGAGGGGCTGTTGAGGGAGGTACACCCAGTTCATGTCTTGCCACCCTGGGGTGGTGCTCCCTCTTCCCCTCTGTTGCACTGCACATCCCCAAGGGGGCGCCATTTACACTGCAGTCCTGGTGACAGTAGACTGGAAATGAGAATGGCCTGAATCCCTGATTCAGGTGCCCAATCAGATACAGTGGGGAGAGCAGGAAGGGGATCTTCTTCCAGGACACTGAGTGCTGGAACTAAAAGGGGCCAAAGAGAGCAAGTCTAACCCCTTGTTTTATAAAAACTGTAACCCACAGAGGGGAAGGGACACGCTCAGGGTCATATCCTGCCCTCTTAGCTCTCTCCTAGAAGAGGGCTGAAGGGAAAGGTGTAGGGGCGGCTTACCCAAAGGCAGGCTGGGGGGGCTGGCCTGCAGGTCCCGTGTGGGGGCCCCATGGCTGGGAGGACGGGGTCCACAGTTGCTCATCTTCAGGCTCGGGGAGCTGGAGGCATTAGGCAGCTCGGGGGCCTTGGGCTTGGCCGTGAGGTTTAGGGGTTGGGAGGGCTCCTGAGGGAGACCCAGAGGGTTTGAGACACCAAAGGACACCTCCACGGAGTGACCGGGGGGACACAGGGTGACAGAGGGACAGAGGAGACAAGCAGACAGGAAAGGAAGACAGAAGAAGCAGGAGAACAAGAACAAAGGACCCCATGGTCCCCTAGGCGGGCGGGCAGCCACCACAGGTGAGGGCGGGAGCCCCCGGCCAGTGGGCGGGGCAGTACCTGTAGGGCGTGGTGGGCAGACAAGGCCCCAGGCCTCTTCACCACGGGGGCGGGGGCGGCGGGGCTGTGCAGCAGCTGCAGCGGATACTCCACTACGGAAAAGGCGGCAAGGAGAAAAGTCCTGGATGAGCACAGAACAGCAGACGCCCTGCTTGACGAGGTCCCGGAAGCACAGAGCGGGCAGAGGCTCGGAGCTGGCCCGGCTGGCTTCCAACCACTGCCCTCCCAGCCCCAAAGCACTGCTGAGGACCTCCTGTGCCCTCGTCCCCCACTGCCCGGCACACTGATCAACATCTTCACCCTGTTCCTGCCCTTCCCAACCCACTGGCCGCGGAGTTCCCACCCGACGGTGAAGCGACATCAGGTACACCATCCACTCTTTCTACGGGTACTTGTGTTTTGTACCTACTACGTGCAGGGTACAAAAGCAGCTGCCTGGTTTGTAGCCGGCCTCATGCGCATCACCTCAACGTAATCCCTAGTATGTGGCATACAATAGGTACTCAGTACATCATCCCATTGTATGGATAATGAAAACTGGGAGAAGTTACATGGGTGCCCATAGAGTTAATGAATGGGAGCACTGAGATCTGAGATCTGAACTCTGAACCCAGCTGCATCCTCTAGACCTTTCCCCTCTACATGCACTCTCTCTCTGCTACCTAGCTGGCTTCATTCTCCCTCAAGGAGGACCAGCATCCCTGACTTGACAATTGAGGTGGAGAGATAAGCCATGTAGACAAACCACTGACCACATGGCTGGTAGTGATATGGGCTGCATGGGTGGCATGCCAGAGAACTCTGTTCAGCTGGGGTGACTGGGGGGAGGGGAGGCGTGAGCGGGCATGGCAGGCGGGCAGGTGGGAAAGCAGGAGGTGGGAAATGAGGCTGGCACTCGATGGGCAAGCAGGGCTCGGGGCCTGTGAAGGCTGAGCCTGGGAGTTTGGACCCTATGCTATAGGCACCCGGGCACCACCTAAGGCTTGTGACCTGGGAGAGGTGTTACTCATACTCAGGCGGGGGGAGGGGGGGTGTTAGCGGGGGAGGAGGTGGTGGCGCATCTGGCAGCCACAGGCTTCCTGCTTACTAGGATTCAGAAGCAAACAAAGCAGGGGGCAGCCTAGCCAGTCCAGGTCTTCCACAACTTATTTCCTGCCCCCTGCCCCCCTTGTCCAGCAAGGGTGTGGCCCCCTCCCCGCAACTAGGCCGCTGCCCTCCTCACCCCTGCAGCTCGGCTCTATGGACACCTGTAGGTGCAATGGTTTTGTGCAACCTGTCCCCCCGCTTCACCCCTCCCCATTCCCAGTCCCCACTCCTCCACCCCAAATTAGAAACTGCCTTCAAAGTAGGGCCTGACTTTCTCAGTCCTTTGTGTTTTCCCTTCCTCCACCCAGGAGTCAGTGGTGCTGGCCCATGAACTGTGCCCACGGCCCAAAGCCCTTGCTGGTGGACCCGTAGGAATTCACCCAGCTAGATTTCCCCTGCCTTCTCTCTCACATGGAACAGGGAGCATTGACCAAAGGGAGTTCACTTAAAACCCTTTCCCCTCCTGGATCAATTATGGGCAGCATCTCTGCCCTGTCCCCAGGACCTCTCATAAGGAATCAATGATCGTAGCCTAATAATTCCATCTCTGCCTCCATCCCACGGTCACTGCCCTAGTCCAGGCTGTCATCCCCCATCTCTAGAATCCCCTCAGCAGCCCCTACCCCGTCTTACCTCCAGTTGGTACCCCTCTGTTCCCCACCACCCACAGCCAGTGTGACAACACATCCTCTGCTGAAATGTTCCCGTGCATCCCACATTCTACAAAATAAATCCCAAAGTCCGTGCTCAGCCCCGACTGCCCTCCCCAGGCACATCCCACTTGCTGCCATGTGCTCCCCTCAACTCCAACACCCCCTTGGGCTTTCTGCCTCAGGATCCAGGCCCCTTCCCTCCACCCTCAGCTCCCAGCTTCACCCTCACAAGTCTACTCCCCCAGCACCCAAGCAAGCACCACCTCCTTAAGAAGCCTTCCCAGATTCCCCGGCTGTTGGTATCCTTCTGTCTCCCTCCCCAGACCGTAAATTCCTTGAGCTCAAAGTCCACATTTTATCACCCTCGTGGCTGCCCAACAACCAGTCAGCACCTGACGCTTGTTGCTGCTCTATCTGTGGTCACTGAGCCTCAGTGACAGGGCAGAAGGCAGCAGTGCCACTGTCAGGGCAGAGCAACAGCATGAATTTGGGAGATGGATAAATCTCAGTCAACGTTAAAACATTAATATTCTGGTACAGGAAATGTCCCACAGAACTGGGGGGCTAGACCTAGATAGGCAACATCCTCTTATGTCTGGAAAGCACTTTATGGTTTTCAGTGTGCTATTTCTTTCATTCTCCCAGTGAAATTCAGAAAGAAGGGATTATTCTTTGACTAGACAGATCCCAAAGTGAGGCCCAGAAAGGCCACACTGCACATTAATGGATGAGAGTGGTTCCTGGGCTCCTTCCCTGACCTCAGGTCAACCCTCCCCTCCCACACTCACCTGGCTTGCAGGGAATGGGCTGAATGGGCAAAGCCAGCTGGGAGTCGGAGGTGACAGGCAGAGGCTGGTGGCTTGGGGGGAAGGCTGGAATCATGACGTAAGGCATGTTGATCTGCTGAGGGCAAAGAAACCCTGTGTGAGTCCCTGGGGGGCCCAACCAGCTACCCAGCTGTGGTCATCCCTGGACACAGAGGGTGGACCCGGGGATGAGAGACGCAGGCCTGGGGCAGGGACAGTTTTCAAAAGGATCCATCTGACCCTATGCCCCCTTTGTGGGCCTCTGTCTTCCTGCCCTCAGGTCCCAGCTGGGAGGAAGATACTCTGGGCCCTGCCCTTGAAATAGGCGACAAAAACAGGGGAGGGGCTCGAGCAGAAATGAACCGCCCTCCTTAGGGTCATGCCTGAGTGGTTCCGCTTAGTCCACACTCCCTGCCTTTCCCTGTCTCCAGTACCTCTCCACACTGGTGTCAACCCCTCAAGCCCCTGCTCCCCCAGAGCCCAGCCCTCCCCCCTTCACCTGGATCCCAGCACCCAGCCCTCCCCC